>NC_143578.1:80850913-81161868 GCF_048544385.1 Mastigoproctus giganteus
AGCCTTGCCAGGACACTTGGCTACCAAATGGTGTCGAAAGCCCTGGCAAAATCTATGGAGATGATTAGGTAGTATTTACTGTTGGAACTGGTCACACCGTACAGCAGATGTCTAAGTGCCTCTACTGTCGAAGACTCGGGCTTAAAGCCGAACTGGGTAGACATGTGCAGTTCAGCGCTCTTGTAATGTGTGTCAATTCGGGCATATAGCATTCTCTCAAATAGTTTGCTGATCACTGGTAGCAAAGCTATCGGTCTGTAGGTGGTTGGCTGTTGTGGAGGCTTCGTGGGTGTTTTTGGGATCAGCTTCAGTCCCGCAGTCTTCCAGTTTCTTGGGAAGATGCCTTGATGCAAACAGTTATTAAACAGATTTAGGAGGAGTTCGGGGGTCAGATCCGTTACTTTTTTGATAATTTCCGGTTCGAGATAATCGAGGCCTCGGCACTTATTATTTCTTACGTGATTTGCCGCGGATTTGATGTCATCTAGCGTGAAGGTGGTTCACGGGAGTCAGTGGTGTATATGTCATTTTCTTGGCATATTCTATGCTGTTCAGCTGAAGTAGGCATTGCAGTCTCTGGGAAAATAGTGCCCAGAATATTTGTGATTGACTGTTGCCATGTGGTGGTTTGGCTCCCCTGTGGTGTCAATGTGGTAGAAATAACTTCCCCCCTGGGGAGTTTGTTTGTGATTATCCTATAGACTACCCCCCCCCTCCATGGCTCATTATTTCCTGTTATGCCTGCCAAGTTTTCCCAGGCTCTTTGTTTGCTCTTGTTTATCGCATCCGTATATCTGTTTCTTGCTTCTCTATAGCGCTCCTTTAGTATCTGGACCTCAGCAGCAGGCCATGTGCGTCTTGCCCGTTGAAAGAATTTTCTTCTTCTCATGGTCTCCCTTCTGAGTTGCTGGATCTCGTGAGTCCACCACGGGACTGTTCCCGGTTTGGGATTTCTCCTCTTCATTGATGCTTCACTCGCGCAAGTATTATTTCCGTTACCCTCTTTTGATTCTCTTCTGGGTCCGCATTCTGGTCTGTTGTTTCCATGTGTTGGGCCGCAGCAGGCATTAAGACCTCTCTGAACCTTTCCCAGTTCGCCCAGCGGATGGCGAAGCGATTTAGTGTTTGTTTAGGTATCAGTAGCCTGTTTAATGATCTTCTGATTTGGCAGGTAATCACCCTGTGGTCGGAAGTCGTCCACGAGTCTCTGACGATCCACTCATCAATGTAACCTGCAAGGTTTCCCGTGGACAACGTGACATCAATAGTCGCCTCCCACAGGGTATTACAAAATGTAGGCATCTGGTGTGGTCTGTTCAGGATAGTGAACCGAGAGCTCGAGAGAAAGTCCTCTAAAATCTGTCCATTTCTGGTACCTCTCCTGTCTGGGGTCAGACTGTGCCAGGCTGGTGAGCGGCAGTTTACATCTGGCCTAATTATGATCCTTTGATCAGGGAGCATGTCGGTCAATGCCTGCAAGTACCGAACAATATACAAACCAAAAACCAACCTGCCAAAAGAAACGCTTCTGCCAACTCCCAATATTGTTGTGCTGAGACCATTCACCGCTGACGACACCAAATCCAATGAAAGTATAAAGACCCACTTTATACAAGAATTATCTGATGATCTGAAATCGACAAGAATAAAAACAATCAGAAAAGCAAGGAATCTATGAATCATCATAGATACCGAAACCATCGAAGAAGCCAGCCAGATTATGACTAACCCCAAAATAACAACTATAGGATTGAAGGCGGAAATACCAAAGAAAAAAGGATCCTCTATCAAAATATATGACCTAAATAACAACACTATGCCAGAAGAACTGGCCTCTGAGATATACTTCAGAAACGTGCAGAGGTCCCTCCCAAATCCCAACATGAAAGAACTGGTCACACCGAGATATGCGATTAAACCCATGACAGGAAACTCCAAGAACTGGGCACTTAGCCCCGCGGCATGGCAAGTCCTTGCCATGGAGCAGCCACAGATTTCAGTAAACTGGAGCAGCCACAGATTTCACGAACACATCGTGGTCTACAAATGTTATAGGTGCGGCAAGTTTGGCCACAACACCCATACTTGCAGCCAAACAGTCCAGACATGTGGCCACTGTGCCGAAAAGGCCACGACTACAAGGACTGCCCTAAGAAAGATGAACCAATATGTGCCAACTGCAAAGGCCAAAAACTCGACGCATCGCACTCAGTAAGAGATAATAAATGTCCCGTCTACATAAAAATCAAGAGTATGAACCAATCCAGAATCGACTATGGCAGCACACCCTAAGCCATACAATACCACGATTGTGAAATTCTTCCAACACAACGCACAAAGGGCCATGGCTGAAACGGACCAAACTAGGCTCAAAGCTATTGAAGTAAATGCTGACATCATCCTACAGGAACCATATACCCACTGAAAACTGGTCAGGGGACATCCCCTAAAATACAAAATAATATAGAGGAAATAACTCCATGGGCTGCAATTCTCATAAGAAACCCAGATATAACAGACATCAAAGTGTCCCATCTATGCACAGACTGCGCCCAAGATATAACCACAATCGGTACCTTCTACATAACCTCCCTGTAGTGCAGGCCTGCAGAAGACATCACTACAGCCACCAGATACTTGGACCATGTCACCAACACGCACCAAGGAGAAAAATTTATCATCAGAGTGGATGCTAATGGCAGATCCCCAGCCTGGTACAGCCACACACCTGACAGGCAGGGCACCAGTAATGAACAGCGACTGGAGGAGTTCATTGCAAGCGCTTCCATTGCTGTACTAAACAGGCTCAACGAGTTGCCAACATTTTGTAATCTGAGATGGGAAGCGACCATCGATGTTTCCCTCGACACGCTAAATAGAGCGGGTAACATTTCTGATTGGACGGTGCAGGATGCCTGGACCACGTGCGACCACAGGGTCTTCACCTTACAACTCAATAACATTAGCATTGTAGCATTAGCATTAGTAGAGGCTTTTGATGCAAGAAAGCAAGCTTATGCAGCATCAGCCTAAAAATAAAAAATAAAATAAAAAATAACCACTTCCACTTCACCCGTCTGTTCGTTCGAAATACCTGTCCAGCTGAGCCTTAAACTTATTTAGGTATCAACTTCCACGACAAGGGATGGAAGGCTGTTCTACCAACAAACTACCCGCTGGCTAAAGACAAATTTCCGCACGTCTATCGTACATCTGTCTTTCCTCAATTTGAATTTATGCCCTCTCAGGTGATTATTCGGAGCAAGAGGAAGAATCCCATCAGCATTGAGCATGCTCAAACCATTCAAGCTTTATACATCTCTATCAGATCACCTCGCTGGTGCCTAGTCTCCAGACTCTGTAATTTGCAAAACTTAAGCCTTTCTTCGTAAGAGCACCCCCCTTTGTTCTATTCACTAATCTTGTTGCCCTTCTCTGTACTCGTTCCAGCAGCTCTACATCCTTCTTGAAATGAGGCCACCAGGCCTGTATAGAGTACTCTAGGTGTGGCCTGACCATTGCCTTATACAAGGGAATAATCACCTCCTTATCCCTGCTAGAAAAATTCCTACATATCATTGACAATACACCATGAGCTACTCTTGCAGCCCGTCTGCACTGCTCAGTGAACTTCATATCTGCCTGCACAACCACCCCCAGGTCCCTTTCATTCTCTACCACTGTCAGTGTAGTACCGCAGAGTTGATACATTGCTCTGGGGTTGCTGTTTCCCATATGTAGTACATTACATTTGTCAATGTTAAACTTCATTTGCCACCTCTCAGCCCATCTGCTCAACCTTTCCAGATCCTGTTGCAGCAGCATAGTGTCAGTAGTGACCTTGACAACCCTGCCAACCTTCGTATCGTCTGCAAACTTGGACATTAAACTTGATATATCATCATCAATATCATTTATAAATACAGAAAACAATAATGGACCCAATACTGAATCCTGAGGGACTCCACTAATAACATTAGTCCACGATGAGCAGTGTCCATTGATTACTATTCTCTGTCTTCTCCCCCTCAATCGCCCCTTTATCCATAGCAGCAATTTGCCTCCAATGCCACACTGCTCCGATTTGTGCAGCAGTCTTTCATGTGCAACAGTATCAAGAGCCTTTCTAAGATCCAAGTATATAATATCAAAGCTATTCCCTGCATCCAGTTCTTTTGTGACCGCATCATATTATCCAATCAAATTGGTTTGACAAGACTTCCCCTTAACAAAACTATGCTGTGTCCGAGCTATAACTGAAATCTTGTCTAGATGATCCTGTAGTGCTTCTTTAATCAGGGCCTCCATTAATTTTCCTGGAACAGAAGTTAAACTCAGAGGTCTATAATTACTTGTGTCAGCCTTTGTCCTCCTTTGTGAATTGGGGTCACATTTGCACATCTCCAGTCCATGGGTACCTCCCCTTAGTCCAAGGAAGCTCTTATAATTATGGCTAAGGGTTTGCTTACTTCCTTTGCTGCTTCCTTTAATGTAACTGGATAGATCCCATCCAGCCCAGGTGCCTTTCTTGTGTTTATCTTCAACAATTTCTCCGCCACTTTACTCTCAGTTATTACAAGATTCTCTAGCTTACTGACATAGTTGAATACACCTCTTGCAATCCCCTCGCTGAATAACTCATGTGTGAAATGAATAAGAACCTCCAGCGGCAACCAACAGCTGGACGAACGCTCCATACTGCAAACTGGGATCTATTTAACGAGACCCTAACTGTTAACAAAAACAGAACGATGGACCTAGAAAATGCCAGAAGCTCAGATGAATTGCAAAGGACAATCACAGATATCATCGAGAACACTGCAATAAAAAGAAAACCACCTAAACCTACCACTATGCCATGTTGGACCCATGAGTTGCAATGACTCTGGAAAACAGTCCAAAACAGGAGGAAAAACTTCCAAAGAGCAAGACGGACTTGGAACGCACAGGGAGTGGAGATACTCAGGAAACTATAGAGAGGCACGGAACTCATATGCTGCTGTCACACAGAAAAACAAACAAGAATCATGGGAACGATGTGACTAATATAAGCAACACTAATCCCTTGGGCACTGTTCATAAAATGGTCACAAACAAACTCCCCAGGGGAGGTAATAACAATCACGATCACCCCAGAAGATGTTGCAATGTATTCCTGGCACGCATCAACAAATAACATCCTGGATACTGCCTTCTGCCCTTATGTGGATCCAGAAACAGAGGAACAGATTAGGACATGTCGGGAAAACGGCGCTTATCAAACTGACGATATGGAGCCACAATTTTCAAGAGAGGAGCTTTTGCAGGCTGCATCACATATAACTACTAGAATATGCCCAGGCTCAGACCTCCTGGAGCCGGAGATCATTAAGGTTACTGAAATTGATCCTGATCTATTGCTCCTGTTCAACCGATGCATGCTAGACGAATTCTTCCCACTCGACTGGAAAATAGCCAATGTAAAACTAATAATCAAAAATCGGAACAAACCACCTTCATACAGACCAATCGCCCTTTCACCGTCTGCAATAAACTTTTTAAAGATTACTACTAGCAAGAATCCAACACTACCACCAACTAGCAAACCTACCTTCACCCAACCAATATGGATCCCGACAAGGTCGCTCAACGGCTGACGCCCTTCAAAGCCTAATCACACAAGAGTGATAAAAAAAACACCTACTGGCTATTTCCATAGATTTTACCTGGGCATTTGACACCCTATGGTGGTCGTGCATCCTGGGCCGGCTGCAGGAAGCCAGGGCCCCGGCAACCTGTACGTTATTCGGAGCTACCTCACCGACAGAATGATCATCATCAACACCCCCTACGCAATACAGAGACAAATCCACAGAGGCTGCCGACAAGGCTCAGTGCTGGGACCAACTATGTGGAACTTGCTGATGGACGATTTCCTGAACAAGGACCTGGAGGAAGTTCGTTCGCAGACGATCTTGTCTTAACAATTGCAGCCAACTCCAGATTACAGCTGGAGAACCCAGGCAAACCGCACATTACAAGCACTCCAAAACTGGGTTGGACTTCACTTGCTCCAAATCTCACCCACTAAAACTAACTCCACACTCCTCAGGGGAACGCTGGATGTACACAGACCTCCCCAGATAAAAGCAAGCAATACAGCCATCCGATTTAGCAAAGAACTCAAATATATGGGAGTCATACTTGACACACAAATGTCGTTCAAACCACACCTCATCCACCTAAGAAGGAAGATAAGCTTCGGCACGTCCTGGTTAAAAGAATCGCCCAGAAAGACTGGGGATTAAACCAATGCACAATGAAGCTGTATTACAAGCAGCACTTCTGCCAATAGCAACATATGCAGCGGGTGCATGGTATAAAAAAGCAGGCACTGCTGTCAACCCAAAGATCCGGGATTCCACCCAAAGAACTATGCTAATGTCCACTACACGTGCCTGCAGCACGGTGAGCACAAACGTACCAGATTATCGCAGGATTCCTCCCCCTCGACTTTGAAGTGGTCAGGGCATGCTCTACGAGTTCACCAGGGGTACAGCCTGCACACACCAGGATTTCAATGCAAACCCCGCAAACAACGATGTTGCAGAAAAAGAAGGCTCTAGAATGAAAAAGCCCCATGGATTATTGGGCAGTCAGATATGAAGTGCAGACTAGCAGCAAAGTACAGCTCATGAAGTTTTGCCTATATTATGCAGCAATTTTGTCAGCAGAGATAAGGACGCGATTATACCATTACATAAAGCATTAATTAAGCAACATCTTTCCTCAAATAAGGCGCCATACAGATCTGGAGCCTTATTTGAGCAAAGATGTGGGCCTGATGGAAGATGTGCAGAGTACAGTAACAAGATCAGTAAGAACAAAAGGGTGCTTTGGTTCTGCGAATTGCAGAATCTGGTTATGATGCACCTGCAAGATCTGAATGTGTTTAAATGTTCCAAACAGTGACCCCAAATTTGTGCTCACTCAACTCCCTGTCAGGGCATCTGAAAGGGTATGGCTACTGTTTGGTGTTATAGCAATGGCACACTCTTACTTTTGCAGACATTTTCGTGTTAGTCTTAACTCTTTCTACGGAGAAATAATTTGTGCTTACTTATATTGCATTTGTATATTCTGTAGTATTTAATCACATGGAACTTTTCATTTTATGCTTCCATATATGTTATTTGTTTTATTTATTGACTGTTCTGCTCACATGTCCATCCATTGGATGGACATGTGAGCAGAAGAACACCTGAAGTTCGCCTAAAGTTGAAGTATGGAGACCGCACCTAAACAAAGACATTGTGCTTCTTGAAAGGGTCCAAAGACAGGTTATTCACCTGGTGAGATTGGCAAAAGGAAATCCACGAGGAAAGACTCAATATGTGGGCTGCACAGCTTGGAAACTAGGCACCTTAGAGACTTGATTGGGATGTTTAAGTCTCTGAGAGGCATAAGCAAAATGAATAAGGACAAAATTTTCATGGTTATGATTCTAAAACAAGGGGCATAATTTCAAACTGTCAGTCTTAACCACCAATGTAGGTAATCCACCCTAAACTTCTTCCCCTCAAGTACCTTTAATTTGTGGCCCCTAGTTCTAGAATCATTTATAACTGGGAAAATTTCGTGCTCATTTTTACTTTTTCCAGTTAGACTTAAAACCACAATCAAGTCTCTTCTAAGGTGCCTAGTTTTCGAGCTCTGCAACCCACATATTCGAAGTCTTTCCTCATATGGACGCCTTTTGCTGATCTCACCAGGCAAGTTACCCATCTTTGGACCCTTTCAAGAACAATGTCTTTCTTTAGGTGCGTTCTTTATACTTGAACAGTATTCCAAGTGTGGTCTAACAATAGCTTTATATAATGGGATTATGACGTCCTTATCTCTACTATCGCTAGATTGTTCGATAAATCATCGATAAAACACCGTGGATCTTCCTTGCAACCAGTCCACAATGCTTGGAGAACATGTCTGACCATATCGTAACTCACAAGTCCCTTTCTTCCACTACTCACTTTAGTTCAACTCCACCGAATGTAAGTTATTTTGGGGTTGCTCTTCCCCAGGTGAAAGACCTTGAATTTTGCTGAATTAAATCATAGCACTTTTCTGACCATCCCTGTGATTCCAACCTGCTCTGGCTTATAAAGTAACCACTCATGTGGGACTGAGCCAAATGCTTTGCTGATATCTAAATACACAATGTCGAAATTATTCCCTAACTCTAGCTCAAAAGTGACCCTGCCAATAGCTAAACAGATTTGTTAAACATGATTTTCCCTTTACAAAACCATGCTGTGCATCCTTCAGAATTTCATTTCTATTTAAATGATCCTGAATTCCACCCTTGATCATTGCCTCCATGATTTTCCCTACTACTGAAATTAGATGGGCTGGTCGGTAATTTCCCACTTCACTCAGAACCCCCTTTATGTATTGACGATACATTGGCAGTTTTCCAATACAACGTAATCTCTCCGAGCCCAGTGATTCTCTCATTATTGGCCTTAATGGTTCAATACGCACTTGATGCCTCCCTTAAGATTATAGGGTATATGTCATCAACCCCAGGAGGTGAGTGTTTTCATTAAATAATCATGCGAAATTTCAATATCATTAATTACATAATTTTCCACTTTCTTGACAGGATTTTTCTTCTGTAAATATTGATGCAAAGTAACTGTTGAGTTCATCTGCAACATAAGTTGTGGTATCTAATACCATCCCACACAATTACATATGGGACCAACCTGATCTGTCCTTTACATTTATATATGTGAAGAATTCCTTATCCCCACTCTTTGCTCTCTCCCACTCAGTAAAGATACTATAGTGAAAATTATAGTTCACTTAAAACTTTTCTCCTTCAGAAAATAACTACCAGAATTCAACGTTGGAAGCCCAACATGGAACAGAACACCAGCATTCCACAAATTCTTTCCAATATAAGAAATTGCTTGACTCTGATTTTAAAAGATAAACTTGAGTTGGCAATTAACGAAGTACTTTTAACTATTCCTGTTAAAAAATTTCAACGCCTAGAAAATATACAGATCGTCAACGACTATCTCAGTACATCATCCAGTATAAAACCCAAAAGGGCATTTTCTGCTGCTAATCAAATAAATGTATCAAAATTAGATACAGTTTAAACAACTCTATCGATTGCTTGTTTCTTAAGAGCTCACTTTATTTGGACTGGTAGTATGCATGCTTAAACATACCTAAACTTTGTAGTGCCAAAATATATCTTTGATGTGTAAACATATTTGGTGGCACCTACTAAATTTCGGACTTTAGTAAATCAATGTCACAATTTTGCAACACAGACATGACATAATTTGATGTCATTTCCATTTCAAAACAAAGAAAAACCGAGTCAGGAGAGGCAATCATGCAAAGGATCATGGGAGGCGATCTTGGATGTGCTAAGAACTGGCATAAACCAGCTGGTTGTGGTAAAACATTTGGGACATACCATTTAGGTGGCTTTGGGCTAACCACTGCTACCCATGGCAGAAACCTTTTGGTAACCAGAGAAATAGATTTTGAGGAGAGTGATCTTGGATGTGCTCTGAGCTGTTTTATGCATTCTGAGCACACCCAAGATCATTACATCACATGTGCTTCAGCCTTACCAGTTGAAGCACATGTAATGTAGGTGTTACAGTACCCATCTGTTACTGATGCGATTGTATATTTCAACCAGCTGTGCCATTCAAGAATATTTGAATTGGTTCACAATCGGGAGACGACTCCAAATTACATGCATCAGTAGAATCTTTTGTTTGTCATTGTCCATTTTCATTAAGTTGCAGAAGTCTTCGTTGGTCATCAAGTTTGCCTTTCTTTGCAATTCATTTGAGTCGGTTGAGCATGGTGTGCTTTAGATCCTCATTCACTTGTTGTTTGGATGATTGTAAAAGTTTTAAAAGGTTTTTCTCCTCGCAGTCGCTTTAAAAGGCTATGCAGGTCATTACTGCATGCTTTGTCAGGGTCACTGTCTTGGTACATCGTCTTACACATTTCCAGTTTTGTGAATGTCCAAGTCAGATTCATACAATTTACTATCTAGTATTAGCTCTTCATTGTCATCGTAGATCTTGACATATTTCATGTGACAGTACATTTCCTCATTGCAAAATGGAATGTTACCATCTTGCACTTGTACTCGTTGAGATCCTGAACAGTCAGATTTGGTAGCGATTGTAACAATACAAATACTTGTGTTATTGCAATCATACTATTCAACACATGGCTACAATCAAATGGATAATTAGGCTATTGGCCTAATATCTTCCAAAGTTGAATCGGTAGAGTAAGCAGAAGGCGTGTGTATCCTTTTTATCACTAACATTAATTAGGTAGAGTAAGTAGCGGGGTGTGACCATAAATTGCATCATTCGTGGTTTCGGTTCTAGCTGTTCAAAATTTAGTGGTGCCATCAAACATGTTTTACACATAAAACACCTTTCTTGCGTACAGGGTACAGGTGCAATTTTTTTTTTTTTTTTTTTGTTTTTAGATTAACTGTGTTGGTAATAATATTTTTCAGAATATTTATTATAAGTTTTAAATAAACATGAATTCAAGTAATTACTTTATTGGACCTAACTGTCATCAAAATTTATGGAGAAAAATTGTTGTCTTTGGAATAACCAGTATCCTGGTTTCATAAATTAAAAATACCAGTATTAAGATTTTGACAGGTATTGTAAGCCCTACTGTCAACCCCTAGTCATATCTTGTGAAGAGAAATATTGCAACTAATATTATTGCTTGGTTTTGGTTTGGTTTTTTTTTTTTTTTTTTTTTAAGGAGCATTAGCAACTAAGGCCATATTGCTCCGGGTTATGCGGTGGTCATTCCCTGACCTTTCCGCATCCTCCGTATTTGGCGGTGACAGGCTCGAACCCCGGTTTAATCAAGAAACGTGTGCTACACACTGCTGCTCCTTCCCACCTGGCTACGGAGGCACCTAATATTATTGCAATAAGATTTCTGAATGGAGTGATTAAGCTCAATGCCAGTGGTATTCTTCCTTTGTTAAAACATCAGGAAAGATGGTTGCAATATTGACTGTTGTAACTTCCATTATTGAATGTTTGAATAAATTCAACATAGAACTAGACAAAAAATCAAAGGGGGAAAAACAGGTAATATGGGATTTTTTTTTTTTTTTTTTTTTTTTCTAGATGATGCCCTATAAGTTTTCTTTCTTGCATCATTTGCCATCAGAAGAGGAATAAACACCCAAATTCTCTTATCTATGAATCATTCCTTTTCATAAGTAAAAGAAAAGCTAATTGTTTACTGGGGTGAATAAATAAACACCTCCACCCGAATGGTGAAATAGATTTTTTTTTATCATTACCATCCTGTATATTCACTATTATGATACTTGTATATATTCTAGAGAAGCTAAGACAGACACATTTCTGTGATTTAAATATGCAGAACATGTATAAGAAAGTAACACAGAGCACAAGAAACTGTTCTAAAACATTTTATGGACTTCAGTGTTTACACACAGATACAGGAACTAGTACTGATTTGCCTGAGAGCCAATAACATGCACAATAGACTTCATTATCCACAGCTGCCAAAATAAGAGTAAACTACAGTGAGGACAGAATACTTTTATAATCAGGGCTAGTATTTGGATGGAAACAGATAAGATGAAGTCTACAGTACACCTAGTCCTGACCATTTGAACATCATGTATAACACTGAAATTTTTTTTTTCTTTTTTTACAGGCAGTTTTACTTCAGTACATCAGTTATCTATCACAGTTACTTAAATTACTGTACACATATTACATACTTTACAGTAGCAGGTTTGTGAAAAGGTACCTACTGATCAATAGGTTGGTACTGGATTAATATGCCACAATAAGTATGCCTGTGTAAATCATAAGTTAGCTACTCAAAATATTTTTAAGCATACTTTTGAAATCAGATCTTAAGGCAAGAAACGTGCATTGAACATCAGAACAATTTTAATTTAAAAAAAAAATTAAGTACAGTACATCTTGATAATAGTGTATAAGTTAATTATAAATACTGAGATTTCTCTAACAGAGAATTTCATGTTTAAGTGGCATTAAAACATGGCCATTAGTTTAAATATTCTCCCCTAATTCCATTATTTTATTTTTTTTCCATTCAATTACTAAATCTAAAATGTGTAAAAAATCTTTAACTCCCATGAATTCAACATGGAATTTGAATTACCACTAACAACAACAAATTTTTGAAGTAAACATTTCTTATTAATACTTCAATAGTCCATGTTTTATTAAACTGTTACCATAATTGGAATGTATGGAGGTACTTAAATCTATACATATACAGAAGTAAAAAATGAACCACAAAAGAAAATTAAAACTACTCAAAGCATTCATTGTTTCTCTTTGATGGTTATGGCAATGTACACATACCAGGAAGAAATAAAATTTATAATATTTATGTTTATACAATCATTTATTAGAGTTTAAATATTTAGTAAAATACAAGCAAACTGGTCAGTTTTATTTTAAGGATGTTAATATAAAAGCCACTAGATAATAAAAATTCCGGAAAAGTATATAAAACACCAAGCAAAGAATTATTACAGACACTAGGTCTGAATATCAGTTTGAAAACCATGTTAGAAGAACTTAACAGTTGTGCAGTATTCAAAATGCAATAGCCATGGCAACATTACAATAAAATTTTTTTTTTTATTTCCTGGACGGCGTATACAAAATATCCAAAGAAAGGAATACTGTTATATAAAATACTTAAGCCATAAGATGCAGGGAAAGAAAAAAAAAAAAGGATATACTTAAGCTGAATGTCACAATTACGGAAAATTGTTTTGAGAAGTAGTTCACCTGCCAACTAAATATTCCAAAAAAAGTTTTTTTTTTTTTTTTTTTTCTTCCTATCAACTGTATTTATGTCCATTAATATGATAATTCACCAGATAATGCTTTCTTAAATCACGATTTCTTAACCCATTGTTAAAAAAAAAAAATAGGTGTACAGAGTTGTGGCTGATAGCTGGTATATAATTAAACCAAAGCAGTAAACTAAGTGATTCTAATGTTTTTCTTTTTAGCAATTGCATTTAAATCAATTTTTGGAAGCAGATCCTAAAAATGCTTTCATATAAACATTGAATATGAAAAACATCCTGAAGGGTAAGGCTTACATTAACAAATAATAAAAAAAAAAAAACTACACATAAGCCAACTCCTAAACAAAGTAATATTTTCAACTTCTCACACCTGACTGACAACACATTCCCTTGCAACAAAACACCACCTGTATATGGATCAATCAAATTCAATAAGTGTGTGTGTGTGTGAGAGAGAGAGAGAGAGAGAGATTCTCATAAAAGGCATGCATGAAACCATCATGATCATAACATATGACAACATACCTTATCCAGCAATGGATTTCCAGCCAATAAACATCTACTTAAAACCATTAAAAGAATGAAAAAAAAACAAAAAAAACACATGGTTGATTTCGGCAGTATACATGTAGATTTAAGTTATTAGCATTTGGGTGCTGAAAAACACACAAGCTTTCCAAGATAGTTTCAACACTTCAAATAACATGTTCATTAACATACAAGCTATCAGTTTTCCAGTATGTGCTACCATTTCTTATTTGTGTTCCCAACTAATAAACAGTTTTAATAGACTGCAGCAAGAAAACAGCTTTTAAAATTGGCAGATGAGGTCACTACTGCTAGCCTCAGTACAAAAATTGAACTTTCTTTATACAATTTATTTATTATTATTTTTTAAATTGATTCAATTTTGACAAATTCATTAATTTGGACAATTAGGTCAACATAAGAACAAATTAAGTTACTGCTACCAAGGCTAAAAGAACAATCACTTTGTGGTAAGTTGTAACATGGAAGCACTAATACCCCCCCCCCATATTATACACTTGTTTTAGAGGTGAGCAAAGCACTAGTATGCCTTGTTCATTTCTAAAACCAGACTAGCTAATAAACAAATATAACCTTTAAACCACCCTAATGGTCAAAATCCAGCACCCATTGGAAGGTGGGTTGTTTGGGTTTTAATGAGTTTGTTTTGTTTGGTTTTTTAGGAGCATTAGCAACTAAGGCCATATTGCTCCGGGAAATGCGGTGGTCATTCCCTGACCTTTCCGCATCTTCCGTATTTGGTGGTGACGGGCTCGAACCCCGGTCTAATCAAGAAGCGTGTGCTACGCACTGCTGCTCCTTCCCACCTGGCTACGGAGGCACTAGGTTTTAATGAGGCATCAGCAGCTAGGGCTACAATGAGCCCCTCTGGAGGTAGTGCTACACCAGTGGGTACAATATATTTCATTAAACAAAATTTTTCTTTATCTAAAAATAGCAACAATTTTTATTCAAACTAGCTCTCTTAAAGAAGGAGGATCCTTGCTTAATGTCAGCCCATTTAACATTGCTTATATAATTGACAAAAAAAAAAAAAAAAAAGTTGAGGCACCCACCCCTATACAGACAATGTCATAGAAAATGGTTTGTGTGTGTACAGGATAATTCGGGAGGAATAGTAAATATTTTGGGAGGTTATCATATCGATTATTCTAAGTAAAAAATTTCATATAAACAAGTGTCCAATTCTCAATGGATACAGAGATAGCTGTTTGAAACTGGCACGCACAGCTCCCTGAATCAGATGTGACCAAGAAGCAGTTTGGTGTAAGAAGTGTTAAGAATGTCGCACATCTTCACACATGCTGAATATGCCGATATGGTGTTTGTCTACGGTTTTTGTGGTGGAAGTGCTAGTGCTGCTTGTAGAGAATACAGTCAATGGTTTTCTAACCACATTTCCATACTGGATTCAAGAGCGTTTACTAGTGTTTACACCAAACTACATGAGACTGGTACAGTTCCCAGCACTCATTTCTTTTGAATGTGCAAATGAACAAAATGTGGATGAAATAGAACACAGAATTTCTACGCATATTGGTGTTTCATAGACAAGAGTGTGGTGAACATTATGTGAGCACTGCTTGTATCCATTTCATGTACAGTGGGTGCAACACCTTCAACCAGGAGACAATACCCATCGGTTGGAATTTTGTTGGTGAGTAAACGCCGATTAATTCCATTAATACTGTTCAGTGATGAAGCTACTTTCACCCGTAACTCTCATAGGTGGTCAGACGAAAATCCTCATGCCACTGTAGAAACAAATTTTCAACACTGCTTCTCTGTAAATGCGTGGTGTGGTATCATCGACAATCACTTTATTTGGCCTGTTGTGTTACAAAATCTTCTTACACTGCCCATTTATTTAGAATTTCTGCAAAACGACCTTACACTTCTATTGGAGGATATTCCCTTGGTTACAAAGATTGGTATGTCCTTTCAGCATGGCGGAGCTCCTACACATTTTACCAGTCTGCCAATACAATATTTAAAATGAAATTTCCCTGAATGATAGATCGCTGCGGTGGTCCCGTTCACTGGCCACCAAGATTTCCAAACCTCACTCAGATTTTTGGTTGTGGGGACAGATGAAAAGCACAGTATACAAAGAAAACTGTGAATACAAGAGAGGAATTGCTCACTCGCATTTTGGATACTGTTGCCCTCATAAAGGAATGCCAAGACGACCTCAGAAGAACAATGTGTCATATTACCACAAGAGTTGCAAAGTGCAATGAGGTTGGTGATGGGATTTTCGAGAATTTATTATGAACTGTAAAAAAATTTGTCAATTATTTGCATTTTGTATTATTCAAAAAGTCAATAAATACAAACAATAAGTCATATTTCATTCTTTAATACCTCTCACATAATGGCTTTGTGCATGCCAGTTTCAAAAAGCTGTATCTCCATATCCGTTGAGACCTGGACACGTTTATATGAACTTTTTTACTCAAAATAATCAATATTATAACCTCCAAAAATATTTATTATTCCTCCTGAATCAACCGGTATAAAAAAAAAAAAAAAATTGACAATGTTAAATTCAGTTTTGTGTGATATAAGCACTAAGAAAACAAAAATGAGAGTACAATTGTGTTACGGGCCTAATGATTCTAACGAGTACACAGAAATAGTGGACCAATAAATCAGAATGTTTTGTAAAGGGGGATTTTAACTTTCCAGATATTGATTGGAAATTGTGGGTTGGTCAGAGACTAAGACTTTTGTAGATTTATTGGAAGACTTTTCTATAGTAGCACATTAGAGATGCAACAAGAACAATACTCTTGATCAGATTATCAGCAGTGATTCTTCATGGATTAAGAATTTGCAGATAAAAGAACCATTTGATGGCAATAATCACAGTATATTGATGTGGGATTTACTTAAAGTAGTAACTACTATCAAGGAGAGAGAGAGAGAGGGAAGCATTTTTGTAAAGCAGACTTCAGTGGTCTCAGAAAGGTTTTTTTAATTCAATAAAGTGAGAACTATTCCAAAAAATAATTACAGAAGCTACTAGGCTTTTCATACCGACTATGATATACCGTTAACAGCTAGAACCTAAATGGATTTCAAATGAACTAATGAGACATGGCAGAGAAGAAAAATGCGCCAGACACAAATTATTAGGTGATACACAAGCCTATAGTAGATATAAACTAGTCCACAATCAAGTCACTAATGACACTAGGCAAGCCAAGCCAGATGAGAAATCTTTGGCAAAGAATGCAAAGAAAAATAGCAAAGACTTCCTTTTAGTAAACACTAGGAGGAGGACGAATCACATTGGTCCACTTGATATCGTTGGTTTAACTGCTGCTGATGATACTGCTCAAGTTGCTGACAAACAATGTATCTTGCATCTAACATTCATACATGAGGAATTTTTAGGAAAGTGGATATCAAACTCTAACATGGAGCTAAATGATTTTATAATAACTAAGAGAAAGGTGGAAGAGAAATTGAAGTTAAGCATAAGAAAGGCACCCAGAGTGGATGAGATCTATCCAATTCTATTGAGGGATGTAGCAACAAAGGAAGTAAGAAACCCTTAGCCATAATTATGAAAGAATTTTTGGATTCAGAATAAGTTCCCACAGACTGAAGATGTGTGAATGTATCCCCAGTTCACAAAGAAAATCAAAGGGTGATAGGAGTAATTACAGACTTGTTAGATTAACTTCTATTCCAGGGAAAATAATGGAGTCACTGGTTAAAGAAGTAATGTAGGACTATCTAGACAGGACTGCAGTTATACTTCAGACACAGCACGTGATCTTTAAGGGAAATCTTGTCTGACCAATTTAATTATATATTTATGATGCAGTCACAAAGGAACTAGATAAAAAAAATAATTCTGATATCATATACTTGGATTTCAGTAAAACTTTTGATAACTGTTGCACAAAAAGACTGCTATACAAATTGAAGCAGTGCAGCATTAAGGACA
Source organism: Mastigoproctus giganteus (assembly GCF_048544385.1). NCBI lineage: Eukaryota > Metazoa > Arthropoda > Arachnida > Uropygi > Thelyphonidae > Mastigoproctus > Mastigoproctus giganteus. The sequence continues at coordinate 80,868,316 of NC_143578.1, forward strand.
AGTTATTGCTACGGATAAAGGGATGGTTGAGTGGCTATTAATGGACACTGTTCATCATGGACTAATCTCATCAGTGGAGTCCTACACACTTCGGTGCTAGGCCCATTGTTGTTTTCTATATTTATTAATGATATTGATGATGGCATATCAGGCTTAACATCCAAGTTTGAGACGATGCAAAGATGGCAGGGTAGTAATGGCAGTATGCTACTGCAATAGGATCTAAAAAAATTATGCAGATGAGCTGAGAAATGGAAATTGAAGTTTAATCTGGACAAATGAAAAGTACTGCATATGGGTAGCAGTATGTCAGAGTAATGTACTGACTGTATGGTACTACACTCAGGGTAGTGAAAAATTAAGATGTGGGATAATTGTGCAGTCAGATATGAAGTTCTGTGAGCTGTGAAGACAGGCTTGTCATGGGATTTTGTCAATGATATATATAAATTTTGCTAGCATGGATAAGGAGGTGATAAGGAGGGTGAGCCTTTGGCTGTGACAGGACAATTGCAACTTCACTTACATCTATGTACACTGTATTCATTTAGTTGTAATAAAGATTCTCTCTCTCTCTCTCTCATAATCCCATTGTAAAAGGCAATGGTCAGGCCACATCTTGAGTACTGCATACAGGTCTGGAGGCCTCATTTTAGGAATGGAGCAGGTACAGAGAAGGGAAACAAGATTGGTGAGAAGAACAAAGGGAGGTCCTCTTAACACAATGCTTCAGTTCCACGAAATGCAGCATCTGGAGAGTAGGCACCTGAGAGGTGATCTGATTGAGGTTTTAAGACCCTGAATAGAATGAGCAAGCTCAAATCTGATGGGATTCTTCCTCTTGCTCAGCTACACTTATGAGGGGGCATAAATTCAACTTGAAGGATGGTTGCAGAATAGTTGGTGAAATTTGCCTTTAGCCAACAGCTGGTTGTTTGCTGGAACAAACTCCCAGACCATCTGTCGTTGTGGAAGTGGATTCCTTAAATAAATCCAAGGAAGAACTAGACAAACTGTTGGAGAGAATGGAAAGGTGAAACAGGATTATTTTTTTTTTTTTTGCTTATGCTATATTAATTTTCTTTCTTGCATCATATTCCACTGCTAATACTATATAGGAACATCATATTCCACTGCTAATACTATAATCTACATAGGAACCAATTTTGTAATGACCTTTAGCACTATTCTGTATAACACTCAATCAGGAAATAATTAAGAGTGGAATATAAGTTGCCAATGTATTACAAGAAATGATTGATTTAGCTACATGTATTAATTTGTGTTCTTAACTTATTTTTATCTGTTTGTTGTTTGAGCAAAAAAAACCCAAAAAACCCACCACTTCTTTCGTATGTTATTGGTTGAATAACCACACCACACTTGCTGTCATATCTATGTTGTTTCTTATGACGACAGGCTATCATTCAAATAAAGTTAAGCACCAATTTTAAAAAATCTGAAACAATTTCATTAGGAACTTTAAATTCTTTAGAGAATTTTTTTTCCCACTACAGAGATAGTTCAGATCCAGAAGCTACACAATATTACATGGCACAAGGCAGTGTGACGAAAGTCAAACTGATCGAAAAAGTCAAGATGTTAACATCAAAATATATGTTGGTCATAAAGTCACAACCCAAACTGAAAGTATTTTTATTTAGCAATACGTCACAAAACATAGCAAATCACATGGCACTCACATGCTGGTAATGTTCATAACACTGTATCTAGACAGTCATAAATGAATTAACTTCCTGATAGCAAAATTTAAGCATTTCACTAAGTTTGCTGAGACATTTAAAAAAGTGATAAAGAAAGGAGTCAGGTGAGGATAAGTCCTTGGTAGTTAAACAATTGAATAATCCAGATATGAATTATCCCCTCATGAAAGAAATCATCACTATTATTGCATTAGCAACACCAACTGTTATGCTATTGTGTTGGGGCCATTTTTATTCAAGCAATGAAACTACACATTAAGCAGCTGATAACATTACAGTAAGTTTCATTAAACAAAAGAAGACAGAATCTTTACAAGGGAATAAGTTTCAAGACCAGTGTCAAGCTACTGGGATAGTTATGATTCCTGTGAGTACCTTTCAACTGTTAAAAAAACACTTATGTACATTACCAGCAATTGGAAGTCACACTTGAATATTAGTACACAGGGCGTTTCAAAAGTATGTGGCTATTTTAATTTTTTTCACAAAATTACTGTAGTTTTCAATGGCAAAACATGAAAATCAATAATAATAATAAAAAAAAAAAAAAAAAATATGCAGTACACATACCTAGTAAAATATTTACTAACACTAGGCATGTGTCAGCTTATTTTTATTACTTTTAACCATTCAAAATTCAAACAGCTACAACTCTATACAGAACCGAACACACTTATGACTTTTTTTTTCTTAAATTAGATTACAGAATACATCTCAGAATTTTTTTCACATACTTCTCAAAACACAATGTTTTGAGTGTATATATATATATATATATATATATATATATATATATATATATAGGTATTGAATAAGTGCCTTTAATATGGTGTTTAGTTTTAGATAGGTACTTAGCTGCAACCCAAAATTAGCCATAACTGGTCACCAATGCCAAACCTAATAAAGGATATTAATACGTAAAATACAACAATAAAAAACATAATATATATATATATATATATATATATATATATATACACACATACCAGTAAATTATAGGCAATGGATACATTGAAAGGGACGTTGACGAGGGCTAACCCTTTCAATATATCCTCCCATAATTACCCGAGCTATCGGTTTCTGATATCATCTGCCTGTTAAACACGGTCTAAAGATAATTTGTGCGATAGGTAGCATTAAGGTTAGCAAATAATTTAGCCGTTAACAGGCTAGATGACTTTAGCCCGACCGATAGCAAAGACACATATAGCAAATGGCAATAGTAAGGAAGAAAAGCGAACCAATAACATTAATATGGTATAAATAATAGACTAGGGAGCAAGCGCTAAAAGTAAGGAGAAAGGCTGCAAGATATAAGGAAAGCTATAGTACCTCAATCCCCCTCGAATTGCTCTAATAGTTCATGAGGTAAGAAAATGATAGAAAATAGTTATAGGTAAAGGAAAAGCTGTATTGCAAGTATACGTCGGATAATACCGGGAGCGTGACTTCCCGTCCCTTTTAGTAAGGGATCCTGGTATGTCATAAGTAAAATGCAGCAAAATAGTATAATAAAATGGATAAAATATTACCAAACAGAAGTGGACAACAGAATTGCTAGTTCCTAATAGCTGACATAGTGCTACAATGGTTTGTCATAGTATTGCCATCTAACCTCTCCAGGACGATGTAAGAAAAAACAACGTTGCAGAGCACGTGTAGCTTTATATCCAAAGATAGATGTCAGCGCCCTCGCAGATCTGACATGTAAAGTGTAGAGGAATAATTAAATCCAGTAAATTGGACAGTCGATGCGCCCTCAGGCGTAAATATTCGTGCGACACTAAGAATTTTATTATAATTTTTAAGAGGCTATAGAAGAAATGCAGTTATATTAAGGGTTCCCATGTGAATAAGCAAGAGAAGAAAATGGCTCAAGTGGAGCCAATAATTAATTACTACCTCAGAAGCAAATATAGGTACAACTTTTTCAATGAGCGTAAGCTATATAAAATATGTTCCTGAGGCAGTGCCTAAATATGTACATATTTACAGGCTCTGTAGATAACGTCGGCATTAAACAATGTAGTAGATGCATATGCATATATATTAACCTCGCAAGACTTTTGATATAATATACTGTTGGTCAAACTGGTTATGGCAATTATTTAACGCTATTAACATAGCTGTATGAAGGTTTATACTTATAAAATGATCCGGGAATCCATTCTCTATTAACTTATGTCTAAAATCTGTAAGTGTGCCAATAATATTCTCTGTATTATTGCATATTTTAATTCTTCTGATACCTTGTGACAAAATAATATTTTTGTGAATTCTTATTGAGATATTTGCTTGCCAATTGGTAAGGTCAATAGTTTTAAATCCAAAGGCCTTACGTTTGTCGTAAACATTGGTGACAATATTATTATTATGCACTTTTATGTTTAGGTCCAGGTATGTGGCTGATTTGGTACTATGCTCATTAGTAGCAACTATTTCTAGTTCTGGTGGATAGTAATTGCTAATTACTGTGAGTAAGTTTGGATGATTGAAAACAATTAGATCGTCAATGTATCTGTACATTGCTATTTCCTTATTAATATTTAATTCAAAGTAATGCAAGTAGAGATTAGCAACCAGGCAAGAACTACAAGCACCCATAGCAATCCCAGTATTTTGCCTATAAATATAGGTACCATCGTAGATATAGCTATTGAAAATGCAAAGATTTACTAAGTAAATCAAGTATTGTTGCTTGCAAGGCAATATATTATTATATTTAGCATAATATTCATTAAATACGTATTTTAAACTACTGTGTGGAATGCTAGTGAACAGATTTTTGAAGTCATAAGTGCTGATATGTTCAATAGTATGATTATGGTTGTTTAGATATTCCAAAATTGGGCTATTGTTGAGAATAATTCTAGAATTTTCTATATTTTTAAAAATAATACTTAGAAGTTCCACCAGTTTTTTATGTGGAATTTTTGAGTAGCTGTTTCTGCAGGAAGTAATAAATCTGAAACTAGTGGGTGTTTTGTGGAATTTTGGTATACAATATATAACAGGAAAATTAGTATTGGGGTTGTTTAATTTTAACTTTTTTTGCATAGCCAGTAATTTTTTAATGATAGTGGTACGGTTGATGGTTTCCAATTTATACATAGAACTGTTATTCAGTTCATTTAGCACTGTAGTAGTGTAAAATTTTCTACATATAATGCTGTAGTTGTTGGCAGCTTTGTCTATGGTAGTTATAATAAATTTATCTTGTAACAATTTTAATTGCTGCTTTATGCTGCACAAATCAAATGTTTTGGTGGGCTGTATATTTTTATGCATAATACCAACCTGTTTATTAATAGCCTGATATGTAAGGGTTATCCATTTGTGGAAAGCTTCTAGTGGTATATTATGCTTATATATATATGCTAATTTAAGGCAAAATTGCATGAGATCTAAATGTATTTGCTTATACATTTTACTGGTATTACAGATAGTATTTGGTCTAAATTTAAATCCATATGATAACAAGGTGCGTAATTCTGGGTCAGTAATAATGCTAAGGTCACCAGTAATTATATGCTTGTGATGTTTATCCACATAAGTATGATATTGAGGCAAATGACAAAAACATTCTGCCTCAATATCACTCTTTACTAAGTTGCAGGCAACTTGCTTATAATTACAAACGGTAAGACCTATAGGCTTATTATAACTGAATCTAGTATGAATATTCAAATTACTAATAGGTAATTCATGTTTGTATATATTGATCAGTTTATTTATGTTTATATGATCTAACAAGTTATAACTAAATTTAATGCTAATATATTCACTAGTGTAGGTACTTTTTCTTAATCTGTATTTAAAAATATCATTAAGTAGGTGGTTTAGATGCTTGTTAACATGGCTATATGTAGCATTGCAGATATCAGAAACCGATAGCTCGGGTAATTATGGGAGGACATATTGAAAGGGTTAGCCCTCGTCAACGTCCCTTTCAATGTATCCATTGCCTATAATTTACTGGTATATATATATATATATATATAAATATATTATGTTTTTTATTGTTGTATTTTACGTATTAATATCCTTTATTAGGTTTGGCATTGGTGACCAGTTATGGCTAATTTTGGGTTGCAGCTAAGTACCTATCTAAAACTAAACAATCATATTAAAGGCACTTATTCAATACCAATATATAATTAAGACTGATGTAATGTTTTTTCTAGTCATTTATAGATGGCATTAATCTGTTCTTGCTATAATTAATTTGATAGAAATAGTTTGGTTATATTACTTTACAAGGATATCTATTAAAATTGATTTGATATATATATATATATAGATAGATATATATATATATATATATATATATAAAAACATCGAGTCTATTTTATACTTGCCCTGTACCTTTCCCCCCAGGTTAAGAAAAAAGTGCAAATCTCCACTTAAGTGTATAAACTGAAAAGGAGCAGAAAGATCCAAAAGAATAATCAGTAAATAAAATATTTATGTTTACTGAGCCATGTTTATTTAATATAATTGCTAACAGTATAAATATAGTTATTCACCAGTACTCAACCTTATCTGCTTATGTATCCTTACAAATTTCTCGAAGAATATTATTATATCCCCATTATATATTTTTAAATGAAATTTATGTTCCTTAAATATATTTGAGATAATATCTGTTTACAATACTGATGACAGAAGAATTAATCAAAGCACATTATTATCATGTTAACAAATTTACAGTATAGATGTTAAAAATTTATAATTTTTAACATCTATACTGTAATTTTTACATCTGCAACAGAATATAAATTAAATAATTTTTTATATTTTAAAACTTTTCCATAACCTAGGGAAGGAATTACAATAACTATTAAAAAAAAAGTTTTAGAGGTTTGGGTGGGGGTTGAAGGGAGTTTGCTGAGCATCCCTGATTGGCCAATGGGGAGGGGAAGACAATCACTCTTACAATATCATTCTCTTTTCTTTTACCTTCTTGGATATCCTGATCATTGAGATCAGTTCTGCATGTGACCAAGGAACTAGCAGAGGTAGCAGAAGAACAGTATACTGCTAACAAAGGTAAAAATTGCAGTGTAATAATATAATAATTAGTAGTTCTCTTAATAGAAATAGTCCACAATGGTATCTGGACAGTACACTTTTAAACCAAGTAACTGCTCAGGGCAAGACAAGAATGAGGGAGGATGATTGAGAATTAATTTTGTGATTAATGTGGGAGCAGCTACTTTACTCAGCATCTATCTCTATAATCTACTGTTGTAGATTTTCTACATCACTTCCACATTGCAAACTTAAATTCACATTTGCTCAGATATTGTGCCCTTCTTTCTGGGTCCCTGTCCGCATGAGTTACAATTTAAACTGCCACTGCAATAATTCTTGTGTATTCTGTTGCATTTATCATTCAGTCATGTGTCCAAATATCATCCATTCAGAATTAGAGGTAGTGCATTCTTACCTACTGATCATTCCTAGTATATTACCATGTTCAGTTTTTTTTATGAGTACTCACTATGTAAAGTAAGATAATTTTATAAACACCACTATGATTTAGTTTTATAAATTTGCAAATTCAATCTTAAATGAATGTCATTCAGTATTGTATATCACTATTGAAGCTGCAGTATATTAAAATATATTCACCCTTCCCCCCCCCTTTCCTGTAATCAGAATTCTCAGGTAAAAACAGCCAAAAAATAATTATTAATTGCTTCTGAGGTATCTATAAAAAACTGTAACCCCCTCTTAGCTAGGGTGGGGGGAACTGTGGTATCCTCTAGAAGCTTGACGTGCAATGTCAAGTCCAATCCGTCTCTACCAGAGTTGTCTTAAATCATCTAAATGATCATAACTGTTTTAACTTTTCTTTAAAATTTTTCTATCAGCATATAAATTTTCTTAATTTCTGTGTATATCAAAAAGAAATAAATGAGAATTATTTTTTTTTGTAGCTGAGTTCCCAAATATCTCTTGTCAAGTTTCTAAATAGAAACAAATGAAATATTTAAATTTTTTTGGCAAAAGATTTTAAACAAGCATCTTGATTTTTAGTAAAGCAAAAAATTTCTCTTCTGAGTGTTTAATAAAGCCATCTCTTTAACAGCAAAATGTTGGCACATGAAAAAATTATCTTATTCATCAACTGGCAGTAATATTTATGTTGTCTACATCAATAATTTCAATGTTCAATACAGAATTACTTAAAAACAACGCGGGGAAAAAAAAAAAAAAAAAACTAAAAGGCAATCAAAATTAAGCACTGAACACAGATAGAATGGTAGCATATATCTCATACCAGTCTAGAGGTAAGTAATTTTTAATGTTTACTGGACATGGATCTCAATATATCATGTATTCTGGTATATACAACACCAGAGTGTATATCTTACTTTCCACAGCAAGTTTTACTTTTTAAACACCAAACTTTTACACGAGATATTATAATCTGCTACCTGCATTTACTGTAAATCTCCCTGTATTTCTGAGCTAAACACAATTTTAGTTTATTTAACACAATTCCTTTCTTTTTTTTTTTTGATTTTTTGGCCCCATAAATTTTCTTAAAAAGTTATACTATTGTATCACAGAAAAGTTAGAGATGAAGAGAACAAGCCAAATGATTTTTAAAATGTCAATTTTAAAGTTCATAAATATACTTATCTATACTCAACATCAAGTCAAGGGGTATATACTACTGAGGAAACTACAGAAATATCATCAGAGAACAAATGACGATCTTTTTTCACATGCAGATGCCAGTTTAATTTATTATATTTTTAGCATCTTAGTTTTAAAATGAAATTATTTTATATTTTGATTTGTTTTTATGAATACTTGGTGTGATGACCGTAGCATCAAAGGTGAGCACTATACTGACACCCACATGATCCACTTTACAGAACTGTGGAAGAGACAGCCTTGCAGTAAGAAATTCCTTTAATAACAACTGTGACCTTTATAATAAATTTCACTACAAACAACATATAAATTCATCTTTTATCTCAATGTTTTATTTATTTATTTTTTACCTGTTTTATATCTTAACATAAGATTAAAATATGTAAACAGTTTACCACAGATTCCAAAGCAGTAATCTTCCATGACTTAACACCAAATAAAGAGGCACTATTATTTAATTAATTGTTTTTAAAACAGTTGAACTCAGTAATTCAAGGGACCAAACGAAAAATACTCAATAAATTTATCACTTGTACGTAGTAACCAACGGCCTCCGTAGCCGAGTGGGCAGGAGCGGCAGTGCAGTAGCACACGCTCTGAGTAGACCGGGGTTCAAGCCCCTGACTACTGAATATGGTCGATCTGCCAACCCGCACTGGACCAGCGTGGCAGATTATGGTCCATTTTTCCCTCAGCATGAATTGTTCAGGAGGCTTCCATCCTGCAGTGGGTTAATAATGGCTGCACTTTACTTTTTTTTTTTTTTTTTTTTTTTTACGTAGTAACCATTGGTTACATGCATCTACAAGAAACTTCAGTAGGGAAACAAAGAAATGCATTTCCTAAAATCAAATTTCCTGCTGTGATATGATTTGAGAATTCAGCCATATAGTACAGAAGAAACAACAACCCATAATCAAAACAAAACATATTTTTACCAATAACCAAGGATAGCCTGCATTTAGGAACAAAAATTAAGAACTTAAATCTTTATATGTGATTAACTTTCATTCCTATATGAAGAGAGAGAGAGAGAGAGAGAGAGAGAGAGAGAGAGAGAGAGAGAGAGAGAGAGAGAGAGAGAAATCTCTCTTGGGCTGCTAGGAAAGAAAAACCCTGGTTAGAGCCAATTCTCATTTATTTATTGGTATCGGCCATGTGTATTGCATTCTGAATGGCAGGAATTTGGTTTGTTGTGATATAATCTGATGAATAAGGAGGCAAAAGGAATCAAAGTAACACAGTCCAATGAGTAATGGGAAACTGAAGTTAATAGCATTATATATATTCCAATTTTACAAGCATTTTGAATTCCTTTCTCTACTAATCCTATTTTTTTGGATAAAAAGTAAAACGATCATCCTAAACACAAATAGCTTGAGGTTCTTTTAAATTCATCCTATTACTTCTGTGAAGTTCACAATTACCATTACAACTGTGAATTTTTTAAAATTAAAATATGCAAGTAAACTAATAAAGATGACACATTTCACTGTTAAAATAAAAATACTACACAGCATAAACTTAAAAAAAAAATACAATGAATATGAGAAAACTAATATAATAACAAAATAAAATAAAAATACGCAAAATATATGAGGGGGAAATTCTAAAGGTTGGTGAACAGCACTCAAGGCTTGCAATGTCTAAACATTGGTAAATAGATCCCAGTATACATGAAATTTACCAATAAAGAACATCCCTGACTAATGACTCCCATTCAGGGAATCAATTTAACTGCTATCAACCAGAAAAACCAAATTTAGTTGGATGTTTTTCCTTTTATCTAGAGTTCTCAAAAATATTTTTATTAGAGAGCATCTCAAATCTTTTAGGACCTTACATTTTAATAATGCATTTCAGCCTAGGTGTGTTTAATGTTTTAATATTAGTATAGGTACATTCTCAGTCCTTTAAGCTTTTCCTTAATATTCAGTAGTCTGACTGTATTTAGTTTAATTCAGTTAAATTTGTTTTTTTTCAGGGGACAACTATTAAACTGATCCCCTTCACAGGCATGATCATTGGTTGGGATGCTTTTGGATTTATGAATTTCACATATACGAGCTGTTTTAAGATATTTATATCTATTGAAAATCAAGAGTTCTACTCCCCATTCTTCAGAAATTAATATATTTTAGATATTTTTGTTGTATCTAATTACAGTTTTCACATTCTTATCATAAATAGTTCATTTCTTCCTAAGGTATACACACTTGTAGTAGATTGCCAAAAAGATGGTCACGCATACAGTAACCTTAAAATAACAAAATTACTTGAGGTAAATATTTCTGTTTCATAACATGGAGTGTGTCATCTTTATAAACTCTTCCATATTTTCTCACTATAACCATAATTGTGTTTTATATATATTAATCCAGTGTTCAAATGCATCTAAAGCATAATAGGAACAATTTATCATCTGATATTATAAATAGTCATATCATTCTCTTATAGCTGGTATACTGCTGTTTCACAGTTTTCTGTGTTAACATCTTACAATCTGCGTTACCAAATAAACTTTAAAATACAAAAAGCTATCTAAGATGGAGAAGAAAAACATTCTTTGGAAAACAGACTTCTGACAATACAAACTAACTTAATAACAAGTACTATTGTGAAATATATCATATATCCTATTACATAATTTATTAATGTAACTGAGATTCACAACAATTATTAAAAAAATAAATAATTGAACTAAGGAGTTTGCATTAACATCCGAATCTGTTATATTTGAAACTAAAAAAAAAAATAAGTTCATACCAAAAATGCAAATATCACCACAAATTTACATTTTAACAGTGGCATCAGAAGGAAAACTAAAAACGAGTGACAAAACTTAAATAAATTTGTGCAACAAAAATGGAAGTAGAAGCTTAAGGATCATAATATAACTGGAAAAGAGAAGCAAGTATTAGCATTATGATGTAATATTTCAGTTTAAAAAACTCGTTTAACTATCTTAATTTTTTTTTTTATATAGAAGGTGTTACACCTTTTATTGATGTTTCAATAATAAAATAAAAAAAACCTCTATGTTAAGCTTTAATATGGTATATTCACTATATTCTGGTTACTTGGTATCAAACAAGTTCCAATTCCACCCCTGCTTTCTTTTTTTAAAGGATATTCTTAATGTAAGTGCTTCTTTACTGAAACTGTAATTAAAAACCTGTACATTATGATTAACTTGAATTTTTTTTTTTTATCCTGGATAAAAGCAAACTGTCTGATAGTTCATCAATCTCTTTCCAATGACTAGTCTCTTAATATTTAAAGCAAACATTCTTTGTAATATAGAAAGTAAACGGGACAAAGCTTCAGCATATGTATTTAAATTGATCTCCAGATAAGCAAAAATTGTTTATATTGATAAAGAAATAAACTGTATTAGAATTAGAAATACTCTATTTAGTAAACTAATTGATACTTAGAAATCAGATTTTATGGCTGGAATATACACATTAGAAGGTTCTGTTACTCTGTAATTTTTAAATATTTTATGTGAACTAATGAAAATTACAAGTATTAAACAGGTAAAAATTCAGATGATAAACATGTTACATTTTAGTAAAAAATGCTAAAACCTCATACTGATCCCTTTTGAAATACAAAAGTGCTAAACAATAATAGTTAAATTAAGAATTGCATTAGTATTTAATTTCAAATTATGATTCATGGATAGAAATGTATCCTTTCTCCAAATTAAAAAGTTTAACATTAAGCCTTAATCTTTGTTTTTCACTTAAGTGACATTATACTAAAATGTTGATGATTTCACTGCCAATTACACAAGCAGTTTATTTCATGATCCCTCAAAATCAATATTTGATATATTTCTTTCTGAAATTTATAATACATTTTTACAATAATCATCAAGCCAGAATAAATATACATCCAAATTCTAAAACACTGACATATTACAACAGTAATCTAAAATCTTATATAAATTAGAAATGAACTGCACACAGACCTCTTAATTAGCATGTAGAAGTGAACAGTTGCAGTCATTGTGGTAAGGTTATATATTTTATAAAAAATAGAAAATTTCAAGCAGTTAGTATTTTATATAAAGATTCATGAAAAATGCAGAGATAATAAAACATTACTTGATTTTATTACTTTTTTTTTTATTGCATGCATTCAAAATGAAATTCCGCACAAAGAAAATCTTATCAATTACCCTGTTCGACCGGTTATTTTTTCCTAGTTTTGCCAAAAACTAAATAAATAAAAATAAATTTATACAGTAACAAAGTACATGTAAATCCTACCACAAATGCCTGAAACAGTTGACATTACAATTCCTGGAATAACAGAAATATACCTCTACAGTGATGATGAATTCTAAAGACCAGTGATCATTAACAACTGCTATTCACCATGTACTTCCTTTTCACCAACAGAGTTCAACAATAAGAAGGCCAATGCTAGAAATGAAGTTCCTAAGAGATCTCCAAGAGCTGTGAGATACGGAATTGATGAATTATCAGGATCGATTTTATGCCTCCACATCCACTGAATCATACAATAAGCTATATGCAGAAGCAGGGATACCTATTTAGAAATGAAATTATCTTCAGATTTTAAATTAATTTCTATCAACTATATCACAAAGCAAAAGATTCAAAATAGAAAGTGTGCTATTACATGGGTAAAAAATTCTTATCACTACAAAAAAAGTAGATCACAGCTGAATATTGCGACTGAACATTAAAATCTTGTGATCAAGATGATCTATATTGCACAGGACTGACAATTTTTGACAAAAGTACAGTAAGATGCTGCTTACTGAAAGGGCCATGCAGCAGGACAAAGAATGGCAATAAAATCAATAGTATCTGGTTTTCATTATGATAGTGCAAAAATGTAAGTTAGTAACTGGTTTTGTTCTTAAGTAGTTCAAAACAGTTTATTTTAGTCAGAACACCTAACATTAATGCCCTATTTAATAAATTAAATTTTTTTCATAAGAGGTTACAATGTATAGTAGAACTAGAAAATGAAGGTAAAAATATCCTTAACCTTTCCACTAAACAACTGTTTCTTCATACAAAAATCTCTCACATCAAAAACATGTTCACAGTGTAATGAAATGACACCACAATTTTCAAAACAGAATTCCTTTGCATTCTGTGAGCAAAATCCCTAGCCTCAACACTCATAATGCAAATGAGTTTCACATCACACTACCATTGTACAGTGAATTTGCTCATCATCTGAATGAAATCTTCTGCAACACAGTACAGGAATTTAGGGAAAATATTTAACAGCATAAAAATTAAATCTGCACAGACAATTCACTAACTAATGTTGTAGGTCTAAGAGATTGTCAGGAAGACAGCCAACACAAACATTTGGCATCACAACAACCAGCAGCCTAACAAAAGTCTATTACAATAATTACAGTTTTAGTTCTGAATTCTCCGTCTGAACTTGGCACATTTGGTTTTTTATGTAAATCCCAAGACGAAAGGTATTCGAACTTTTAGTACTTAAGTGCCATACAAGGGTAGAAGATTAAGAAAATAAGAGGTACTTGTTGACATTACACTTGAATTTATGCAGATAATTTACCAGAAATACAAATGAAGAAAGGTTGTCCCAAAAGAAAAAAGTAGAAGAAAGAAATGAGAAAAGGTTAGTTCTATAAGTTTGGAGTTGGAAAGTGAATGGATGCTGACTGGTCAAGGTATGTGTTCAGACTGGGTTAGAAAAGGCCAGTGGAATAACAGATTGACAATTCAGAAGAACACAAGTCCATGGAAAATTAATACACTAGAACTGTTATACCTGAAACAGAGTGGAGAGAGAGAGAAAGAGAAATCGTAACAGTAGGTCATTAATTAACCTCCCTACACTCTTTTGAACAGGATCTAGGCACTTCAGAAATCTTCACAATGGTGGGATTGTTAGGAACCTTGGGAATACCATTTACATGCAAGTCCCGAAACAGTGCACTTGGTATACTGGAAGTCAGCAACCCAGGTATGAACCAACGTAGGTGTGTGTGGGGGGGGGGCATTCACATCACTGAGGAATGTCACCCTCCATGCTAGCAGGCAACACTAGCATGGAAGACAACTCTCATTGTCTGGTGCAATAGCACCATTCCAATCTGCTTAATGAAGACTTGAAGTGTCCTGTGTTTAAAGCAAAGCTCCAGCAACTCCCATATCTTTTCCATCACACAGTATGATTGAAAAGATCCAGTATTCCTTACATTTCAGGGGTATAGCTCCACAATGGTTTTTCACAGGCCAGCCACTAGATAGTCCACCAGACCAGAACCTGTTGGTAACTCATTAGAAAGCATCAGGAACAGCTACTGTATAATCTCACTGACTATTCTACCAAACTAGTGACTGGAATGAGTTTGAGTAGTGTGTATTGGGGAGAACAGAACTGTTAAGGCCACATTACGTCAAGGAGCCGGGCACACTCTTGCTACATGTACGGGATATCTAAAAATTTCATTAATACGTATATTGTGCCTACTTTTATTTTATCTACTGAAAGCATTATGGACAGTCAGATTATCTGCAAAAAGATCTAAACCTCCCTCATTCATTTCACAAATATACTTAGTCACAGTTCCATTCTTAATGATGTACATTTCAAGCTACAGTATGCAAAGCCCCACTTTTTTTCTGACAGAATCCCAATTATCAGTTGCTTCAACCACTACTCATCTCAGTTTCCCTAATTCCACATATGTCCACTGATATTCCCTGTCAGAGACTTCCTAATTTGGAATCTGTTCTTTTTTATTCCTCTGGATTAGAACATCTCTACCTTATTCTGTCAAATTCATCTATTGTCTCTATCATTCTCCCATTCCACTAATCACTCTGACTTCTTTTCTTTGAAGTTTCTCCAATCTAACTTTCCTAAGAGTGACACATTTTTTTCTTAGCAATTGCTAATGACTGCATTCAACCTGTTCATTTTCCCAGCAGAATACCGAAGAATACCTTACTACCCAACAACCCTGATCTTTTTCTCACAAACAATCCTTCAAATTACACAGTCTATGTTAATGGTCCCCTAGGCACCTCAGATCACAACTTAATGATTCTCTTCTCCAATGGAGCCTCTCTCTCACTGTCATTCTCAGCCTGATGTTTTGCTATTACAAGAATGTAAAATGGAATGATCTGCAAGATTTCTATATTTCTTTCTATTATTTTCCTTAGTTGAGTGGTTTAAATTTTCTGATCAACATTTGCTCAGACTGGGTTAGTAAAATTATTCTTGTATGGATGAAATCTTTTATTCCACTTCAAAACCTTAGTTTTCCATTACTGTAGAATAGGCTGTTCAAGATAAGAATGCTGCATATTACAAGATATTACAAGTGGATTGCACCCATAATGTCAGCTTCATTTCTGCCTAAATGAAAGCTCATAACAATTGTAAAACAGTTATTAATCAATCCAAACTTGATTTTAAGCAGACTAAGAGTAATCTTCTGAAACTTGCTTCTAGTAGTAGTAGTGGTATGTGATGCAAGAAAGCAAGTGTATGAGCTTATGCAGCATCAGCCAAAAAAAAAAAAAAAAAAAAAAATCACACCATTCCCTCCAAATGCCTGTCCAGTTCCTCCTTAAATTTATTTAACCTGTCAACTTCGACAGATGGAAGTTTGTTCCAGCAATTAACCACCCGCTGGCTAAAGGCAAATTTCCGCACATCTATTCTACATCTGTCTTTTCTTAATTTGAATTTGTGCTCCCTTAGGTTCGTAATCTGAACAAGTGGAAGGATCCCATCAGAATTCAGCGTGCTCTACCCATTCAAGGCTTTATACACCTCAATCAGATCACCAAGCAGGTGCCTAGTCTCCAGCCACTGCAATTTGCAGAACTTAAGCCTCTCTTGGTAAGAGGATCCCTTCATTCCCCTCACCAATCTTGTTGCCCTTCTCTGTACATGCTCAATATCTAGGATAATCTATATCCTTCCTAAAATGAGGCCTCCAGACCTGTACACAGTACTCAAGGCGTGGCCTGACCATTGCCTTATACAGAGGGACAATCACCTCCTTCTCCCTGCTAGCAAAATTCCTATATATCATTGACAAAACCCCAATTCCCTGCCCTGGCAGCCTGTCTGCATTGCTCAGAAAACTTCATATCTGACTGCACAATTACCCCCAGGTCTTTTTCTTGTCCAAATGGTAGGCATGCTTTCTAATCTCTTGCCATAGCTATTGGCCACAACTTCCGTCCACATATACTCCTATCTCTGTTAAAGCCTGAAGGTTTTACTGCATCCTCAGATAAAAATAAAGATGATTTAATGGCATCATACTTTTCTGCTAACTCCTGTAATGATGACCTTAAAAAACCTTCTCATATGATACCTAGTGCACTCTATTCATACAGCCTGTGGTCTTCCAAAATAAGGACGTTAAAAGAATTCCAAACAATCTTGAATCTTGCCAAGAAAACTTCAGGTCCTGATGGCATTTCTCCACTTGTTCTTAAAAGCTGTACTCTTGAGCTTGTTCCTGTTCTGTGTTGCCCTTTTACATTTTCTTACTCCAATGTTTTTCCTTCTGCTTGGAAATTTGCTGATATCAAGCCATTCCCCTGAAGAGTGTAACAAATATCTTTCCCTCTCCCATCCAATTATCACCTTTTGGTATTTACATCCATTTTTTCAAAATTGATTGAGAAATCTGTCAACTGCTAACTCTTAAATTATCTTGAAACTTTCCACCTGATCAATGATCACCAATATGGATTCCATTAATGCCAATCTATTGGCTTATATTATTCATCTTTGAGCAAATTCAGTGGAAGAGTGGTGCAATTCAAACAGTTCTTGACATTTCTAAGGCCTTCTAAACAGGCTCCCGTCTAGTTTTTTTCCCTGACCACTCTCTGCAAGTGATAGTAGATGGCCCTCTGTCTTCTCACTTTCCACTGATGCTGGTATTCCCCAAGGTTCAGTCCTTTCTCAAACTCTTTTCCAAAGTATATTAATGAACTTCTTCCACTGACTGGAAATTCTATCTACAGTTTTGCTGATGATGGCACACTACATTCCAACTACTTCAGTGGTGTAAAGAAAATCTGAGATAATTTTAATCCTTCTAAAACTCAATTGTTTTATTTCTAAAAAAAAAAAAAAAAAAACTGCTCTTCTGCTTATCTTCAATGACCCTCAAATTTCTAGACAAGATCACATCTCTATTATAAATGTCTTAAAATAAGCAGATCAACAAATATTGCTTAATAATAAATGCTCCTATGCATAAAAAAATTGGGTTTCCTTTCTCATTATCAGTTTTAATTTTCTTCTAAACTGGTTTGTACAAACTGCAAATCTGCCCTGCCTTGGTATATTGTTTCCACATTTAGGGCTATGCCACTAAAACCTCTTAAGCTTCTATACTCCATTTAAAAGAGGTCAGTTGCATTAATTAATGACCCAACTCTACAAAGTCTCTCCACATTCTCATAGAGATTCAGTTTCTGCTGTGTACCTTTTTATAGCTACTTCCACAAGCACTGTTCTGAATTAGAATCAGTAATCGCCCCCCCCCCCCCAACTCTTCCAAACCAGGTCTGAACACAAATCAAAACCAGTAAGCATCCATTCACTGTTCAATTAAAAACTCACAGAACTAACTTTCTCTTCTTCATCTATCCCTTTCTTTTATGGAATGATCTTTGCTCATAATTTTCCAAAAATTACAATCTACAGCAATTCAAGTCCAATGTCAACAAGTATCTTCTGTCTTTGTGTATGGGTTGCAACCTACCACAACCTACTAAGTATTAGAACTTGGATGCCTCAATATTTCTGATGTACTCATTCCGAGAGAGAGAGAGAGAGAGAGAGAGAGAGAGAGAGAGAGAGAGAGAGAGAGAGAGAGAGGAAGTCAAGGTAATGCCCAACTGAGATATATGATCTTGTTTAAAAATCTGAGTGCCTTTGAAGAGGAGTAGAGGAGCAATAAACTTTTTTGAGAGTAACTAAGAGAGGAATGAGTTTTAGAAGGATTCAACTTAACTAAGTATTCTTTACCCCACTGCAGATTGGTATTTAACTAATTGGCAGCACATATTTGAGATGTCTGAAGCTGGACAAAATTTCTCAAACTAGAAGGCGTGCGACCATCAACAAAACTATTCACAACACTTCTGGTTAGTGGAAAAAGGCAATTAATATATATAAGAAAAAGAGGGAGAAAGCACTGAATCCTGGGGAAACTGAGATTTAGTTGAGAAGTTAGAAGACAGATCTTCTAACTTTTAGTCTTCTATTTCTAATAAACAACTTTTCCTTTATTTCTAATCTAGCCTTTGAATAGGTTCTATTACTTAAATATTTAAATAGCAGCAAACTAATTTGAGGTAATCTTTTGAAATACATTTTGATTTCCTGTGGACTGTGAAAATGTGCGAAATGTACACATGAGCTGGTGATATTTTTAAATTTTTGAACACTTTAATTTTATAAATTGATTTTTTGTTATCTTTTTGGTTGAAAATTGCAATCCAGTTAAGTGTTTATCCAATACAGCAGGTGAATTGTTTCTTAACTTTGCCTCGGAAATTATACAAAAAATTATACATGTAAAGTGTTGAAGAGGGAAATGTGCTGCCCGCTGTTCGGTTTTCAGTGAATTGACATAATAGAAAAATTAATTTGAACTTTATTTAGTAAGGTGTAAACTATAAATTTATAACAATACGATTGTGATTTGATAATGTAACCAACATAATACCTAATGTAATTTCATAGCACAGAACATACTATTGTCACCTAACCCAGGAATAGCATTATTGTACTTGCATATTTCTTAGTTATTGTATTTTTAATTTAAATTTAATTTAAAATCCTGCTTCAGAATAGAGCAGCAAAAAAAAAGAGCTCAAAGGAGTAAGAATGCTCTGGCTCAAGTGAGAACCATTGAGAGCAACTGTCCTATGAATCTGGACTTGATGTGCTCTACAGTGAGAAAAGAGGAATTTTTATAAGGGAGAAGTAATATGAAATATGTACCATTGGTAGAACAAAAAAAGGTTCATCTTCCACCTTTTACACGTAAAGTTTGAATTCATGAAGATTTTTGTCAAGACTTTGTTTAAAGAAGGAAGTGAATTCTGCTACTTAAGAAGTGCTTCCCAATTTATCAGATGCAAAATTTAAAGAATTTTCTCAAATAAAGAAGCTCCTCAAACATGATGCATTTGAAACAAAGTTACAAAATACAGAACTATCAGCTTGGCAATCATTTAAAGCAGTTATGTAGCACAGAATTCTTGGAGAAATGAAAGAAGATAATTATGACTCTCTGGTGTCAATTTACTGCAATGTTAAAGATATTGGCTGCTGAATGTCACTGAAAATTCATTTCCTTCATTCCCAATTTCAGCCTTCCCCCCTCAAAATTTGGAAAATGTGAGTGATGAGCAAGGAGAATGCTTTCTTCATGGTGTATTCACCATGGAAAAGAGGTACTAAAAGAGGACTAAAGTCACTGGGATACTGCCATGATAGGAGCAAAATGAACTGTGAAAAAATTGAGCAGCAAACATTTCTAAGGAAACAACGTATGTGGTATATTTTATGTTTGATTAAAGTATTTTAAAATTAAGACATTTTTAAGATAGCATATGTATTACTGAATAATATTTAAAATTATTTGTTTATTAATATACTACTGGACATAGCTGAGAATCACCACCACTAATGCTAAAGTTAACTGTGACTCTGGGTATTTATATATATTTATTTTCTTTAAGAAATTTTTGCACATTATGTTCAGCTGATATTCCATTTTGGAATAAAAAAAAAATAAAAAAAAAAAACACTGTGCAACTAATGCGCAGAGAAGATAGAAATAGAGATTTTAAATATAACTTCTGCAAAGGAAAACAATTACCAGCTTACAGATATCAAAACTCCTGGGCATGCAGTATTTAAAACTATGATAATAATAAAATATCTGGAACTCGTTTCATACCTGAAGCAATGCAGCAGAAAGGTACACTAGTAGGAAAACAACATCAACTGAGGTGTTACCAGCCTTTAAGAGTCTTATCACATAAGCAAAAATCAAATGACCAGGAAGGGCCATAATTAATAGTACCCTGGCTGTCTTGGCATGAGCACCTAAAAAAAAAAAAAAAAAGGGGGTAGGAACGAAGCTGTGAATTCAGTAAAGAATATATTCAATGAATTTACTATAAAAGTAATTACACCATATTTATTAGCATAAGTTGCACCAGGCATGTATGATAATCAAATTATGTTATCCAAGTAAACCAAGGTTGTGATGTTTAAATGATCAAATTCTTTCAAATACCAATTTGCCTCAAATTTAAAGAATTTAGATTTATAAATAATTTTCCTAGTTTTTTTTTTTTTTTTTCAGGATGAAATTTAAGTCAAGTAATATTTATTGTGACATGCAAAGACTAATAAACTGTCACTTAAAATTATGACTCAAATCTTTTATTTATACCAACTATTTGTTTTCCATTCGATTCTAGCTTTCCACATATTTTCGCATACTTCTCTCCATTATTCTCTTGCCTGCTATGTTTATATTCTGTAGCTTTCCTGGTTGCTTCTTTTCTTAACTTCTGTAGACATGCCCTATACACTGTAAATGATTTTATAATGTCCCCCATAAGCTAAAAAAAAGTGGCACAAATGAAAACAGCAAAGTTATACTGTGTTAGTTACTAGCAGTATAATTAGCACCAACTAAGTAACTGTCCTGTTTTCAGAGCAACACAATTAAAGATGTAAGGTACAAAAAGTTTTACCAAAGGAGATAAGAGCAGCTATATGATTTTTGAATGCAGAATGGGAGACAAACAATTCACTACAGATGGGGTAAAGAATACCATAGACTGTATGGTGTCTACAGTGAAATTCCCTACCAGCCAAATGATATGGGGGGTGGGGGTGCATTTCTTATCTCAGAGTAGGTCATCTGCAGTTTATAAAAGGTTCCATAAATGCCAATGGATACCTGGCTATACTGAAAGGCAAATTGCTGCCAACCATTACAGACCATTTCAATCTGCCAAGTAACTGCATCTTTCAGGACAACTCCGCTCCTATCATTGGGCAAAAAGTGTAAGTAGGCACTTCTGTAGTTACTTTAGCTTCATTTCTGCATTCGAGGTTTGACAGTAATGTGTTTACATTTGTTACAGGTGAAAAAGTGGTTGGAAGAATGGTCCATTACAACTCTTAGCTGGCCAGGAAACAGCCCGGACCTGAATCCTACAGAGAACTGCTGGCATCGTGTTGAATCAGCAGTTGCCAGAAAGAAACCTAAAGACCCTTCATGAACTTCAGGAATTTGTGTTTGGAACCACGAACTATTAGTTAATTATCTTCAGAAATTCAATCTTGTCAATGCCTCGACAATGTGCTGCTGTGATCGGGGCCAGAGGCAGTTCAACTAAGTATTGGTTTGCACCTGGTAAACTTTTCAATTTGTTTTCCATTTAAAATGATAAACTGAAGAAAACTGAGGGCTTCTGATAACATTTCAGCCATAATTGTTGTTTTTACCAAAACTCTTGTATAAAGGTTGCAAATGCTCATTTTGGAATATTTTGAGAGCACCTGTCAAATATTAGTTAGTTTTGCCTTAACTATTAATAAATATCTTTTGTTTATATTTCTATTTGTGATGCTAGTCATTAATGTAACATTAATATTATGAACAAGAAAAGGTTTAGAAATTCCTAGGTGATGTATTTTCTTTGAACACCAGTGTATCATCCTTAATTACCTGTCTGTTTCAACCAGATTATGCATCCTTGGATAAAATGCAACTGAAGGACTGTCGCCGATTCCCAGAATTTTAACCACATTTTTTTCCTTCTGTTCCACTATTATCCTATCAATAACAACTTGCATTTCTGTTGTTGCTAATTTATCCCCATGGTGCTGATCAATTCTTTTCTCTTATAAGAAGTCTTTCTTGATTTCTACATTGATAGACAGAAATCAAAATATATCATTCTTTCCTTAATTTTTGCATGATGAAACGGCGCAGGTGGGCAGGAGCAGCAGTGCGTAGCACACGCTTCTTGTGCTATGCTCAATGACCACTGCAAATTCCCAGGAGCAATATGGCCTTAGTTGCTAATGCTCCTAAAAAAAACCAAATAACAAGCATGATGAAATGATTTTGCACTAATTTTGGAGACATTTCCACCTTGCTCTAAAATCTGACATGTATTTTATTTGCATCCTTTTCATGAGTAATGCATAGATGGAATATATCCTCATCTCTATATTATTAGGCTGTTTCAGCCTTGAAACATCTACCAAATCTCATTTTTAGAAAAAATGAGCATTACTTCATATATCCCTCTCTCCAAATCACAGGGTTTCCCTTTAGAATTTTATCCAAGATAGGTCCAGAATGCAGTCACCACTATTATAATCCACTTCCTCTCCCCCACCAATAAAGATTGGGGTAGACACTGATCAATCGAATTGTACATCCCCCATAACTTAAATCTATGCCTTCTGTATTTCTACTCGCAAGCCATAAAGTTTTCTTAACACTGAAGGAACCACTACTATACCCACCACTGAAAAAGGGAGTTGTCCCAAGGTTCCAAAATCCCAACAAGTATCTGTTTTGAAATTGCTGGATCATCGCTAAACTTGTAAAATACATGTTTTGCAGAAACCAGATCTTCACCCCAATGTTCATCATAATTTGCCATATCATTGTTTGCTCTGTTTTGCTACTCTCAGACATTGTCATCTACCATCATAAATATTACTCCCGCCGACATTGGTGATTTTAAAGTAATTGGATTTGCGAAAATTCTCTGTAGAACAGGGAAGTTCGACAAAATATTATGGTTTTCTACGTTTCTGGTACATTTGTGCAACAGAAAAATATATTGTGCAGGCAGTGTGAAAAGCGGAAGTAAATTTTACCAGGGACAAGTAACAAAATATGTTCCACCAGTTGAGCTAAAAATGATTGTTCTTCCACCTCTGCATATAAATCTTTGATAAATAATGAATTTTGTTAAGGATCTAGACAAAGAAAGAAGTGGATTCTGCTACCAAAGAGAAGTGTTCCCCAATTTAACAGACACAAAAATCAAAAGGAGTCTATCGGCGCTCAAAGAAACTCTTCCAAGATGTATTTGAAATAAATAGTACGGTATGCTGAATTAGCAGCTTGGAGATCATTTAAAGCAGTTGTACACAGATTTCTTGGAAGAATGAAAGAGGTTAATTATGAATCCCTGGTATCAACTTTATTGCAGTGTTATAAAGATAGAATGAAGAAAATAAACATTTTCTTCATTCCCATCTCAGTTCCCCCACCTCAGTTTTGGAGATTTAAGATGAGAAAGAGGAAGGCTCTCATATGGACACATTCATGATGCTAAAGTTGCACCAAGGTTCCTGGGACACTGCCAGGATGGCAGATTACTGTTAGTTTAAGATAAAGCAAAATGGACTACTATAAGAAAATCTGAGTGGTAAACATTTCTGAGGAATTATCTTTCAATGAAGACATGATAGAAATAATTTTGGAATTGACAGATCACTTTCCTTTAGCATCTGCAACTTTTGTGTCGGAAGTTTTTTTTTTTTTTTTTTTTTTATATAGCAAGTATTAGCATTAATTCTAATAAGTAATAATGTTAAGATCATGGTAATAAGAAAAATATTTTTATTATGATGAAAATACAGCATAAGAGATGTGATATTTGAAAGACAAATTAATGCAACCAGCAATATTTATAAAATTAAGTTTTATTGATTTTTGAAAATCTGCTTTTAGTAATATTCACTATTTCTATATTGTTTTGTTATATTTAATTATTAAACATAAAAAATTAAATTGTACATATAAACTTTGATAGCAGAAGATAAATTATACTTCAAAAATTGCACATGGAACTGGAATAGTCCCTACAGTCTACTGTCCAAAAGAACCATTGGAAATATAAGTCAGTAACATATAATATAGCAACTTTAAGTGATGTAATTTTCAGTGTGAGTTTCCACATTACATGCTGCTATCATATATTACCTCATATTATAGAACTGGCTGGTATTGTTCTGATTTTTAGACGATAAATATTGCCTCTGAAGCATACTGTTTCTCATTCTAATATTATTTATACTGATCTCAGAATGTTTAATTTCATTATAATGGCATTAGAAATCACTAGTAGATTATCTTATAATTAAAAAAAAAAAAAAAAAACACTTTGCAAAATGAAATACTTTCCTATCATAATTTATATTTTATACATACTTTTACCAAAGAATGTAAAGCAGGGGTTAACACAGGCACGAGAATCACTGGGAGGGAGGGTACCCATTTCAGACCTCTGGTGAAGATAAGTGGATATGCGACTGGCTTGAACTGCAACTAGGTTTCCACCAACCCCTGTGAATAGCAAAGGAAATTTTTTTAAAAAGTATTAATAAAGGCATAATGATGCAAGTAAGCTGGGCTTATTCAGCCTAAACTATACAATTTAATGCAGTGGCATTAGTACACATAACATCTCATATTGAAAATTCCTCACAAAGGGTTTCCTATCTTCTTATACCTCAAATAAGTAATGCTTACCCAGCACAGAAGACCAGCTGTTACTTATTCTCAATGGGTACCAACACCACCCAAACAGCTGTTTTAGTGCTATTTTGTCCCTCATCAGTGAGTGAATATGTAACCCAATGGCATAACAGCTGACAAGTCAGTTGTGAATTAATTTCACAGTATGATAGATGCCAAATGGGGCACAGTTTCTCTTCCCACAGTCTGAGGCTTTTTAGCCCTAAACCCTATATGCATCAGCCTAAAGCAAAATATACTGTCATTAGGCTTCATCCATAGCTATCTGGCAAATCTTTCCTGAAAATTTATACAAATCGTATTTTTAAATTTTGAGGTAGAATGCTGTTTCAAAATTTAGCCCATTACTTAAAAGAATATTTTCTTTCAATCATTCTACAATCATATTTCCTTCATTTAATACATATATGTAATACAATTCCTCCTATGAAGGAAATTATGACAAATACTTAGTTTTCCAAGCATTTTAAGCTTTAACAGTCTACACACACAAAGTCACAAGACATTCCAACCAACAAAACAGAAGAGTCTCTGTCTCTCTCTCTCTCACCCTCCCAGCTGTTTCAGCATTTTCTTTGATGTCATACACTGTAGTAAAACAACAAATCATTTTCAGTTTAGGGAACAGCTAGCAGTCAGACTGGTGCACGGTCGGGGAGCAGGGAGGCTGCTGCATTACTGATTTTTTTGCCACATGACTGGGCACATTTTCATGGTGCAGGATCCAGTTATCCTTCAATTTTTGACATCTTCACCTCACATTCTCATGCAAACATGTTGAAACCTCAATGTAATAAGCAGGAATAATGTTTCTCCCCTAGTCAGAAATTTGTGGGGCAGTGTGCCCTCATCATTGAGAGAGGGGGGGAAAAAAAACCATCATCAAGACTTTGGCAGTGCATTTTTGTTGCACGAGACTTCTTGGGCTGTGGGGACATTTTTGTGTGCCATCTGGATGATGATTCCACCTTGGTTTAGAGGTAGTAGGCAAACATCCCCAGTGACCACTTTTCTCAGGAAGCTCAGAGCCTGGGTAGATTTTTCAAAGAAATCACCTGTGATGGCTTTCCTGCAGTCCATGTGATCATCCAACAGCATGTAGAACAAACTTTGCGCGTGCACATGCCTAAATCTTCTATCAGGATTGTGTATACTGAGGGTACAGTCCAACTTCATGAGCAATCTCAACAAAGGCCATTTGCCTATCATTTCACATGAGTTACTTCACTTTTGGTGTTTCCTGCCATTTTTTAACCACTTTTTTAACCACTATCACCTGTACACTGCCGTTTTCTTCAAAGCATCTCCATAAACTTTCTGTAATTCTTGCAACATCTCTGTAGGCACTTTTCCCAAGTTTAAAGAAGAAATTGATGTTAGCATGCTATTCAAACTAGCATATCTTGCAATCAACCAGCTATGACACACAAGTGAAGCGTCAAGCCACTTCCCAGTTTCCCATATATTGATATCTTATATATTGATAATGGCATATCAGGCTTAATGTAAGTCTAGAGATGATATGAAGGCTTGCAAGGTAGTTATCACAGTAATCAGGGTATTCTACTGAAACAAGATCTAGACAAATTAGGCAGACAGGCTGAGAAGTGGCAATTGAAGTTTAATGTTGACAAATGCAAGGTACCTCAACCCAGATTAATGTACCAGCCATGTGGTACCACACACTCAGGGCAGTGGAGAATGAAAAAGACACAGGGATAATTGTGCAGCCAGATATGAAGTTCTCCAAGCAGTGCAGACAGGTTGCCAGGAGAGCTCATGGTGTTTTGGCAGTGATATACAGGAATGAGATAAGGAGATGATTATTCCATTGAATAAGGCAATTGTTATGCTACATCTTGAGTCCTGCTCATCTTTGAACATGGCATAATTGGACATAACATGACATAGCTCTGTTGGAATGGGTGCAGAGAAGAGCAACAAGATTGGTGTGGGGAGAAAAAGGGTGTGTTCTAACCAAGAAAGGGCTTCAGTTTCACAAATTGCAGCCTCTGGAGAGTAGATCAATCAGATCTACTCACACTTAGCAAGTAGTTCTGATTGAGGTTTTTTTAAGAACTTGAATGGATTGAGTAAGCACAATGCTGATGGAAGCCTTCCTCTTTCTCAGACTACACGAGGGTACATAAATTGAGGGTACAGTTGATTGCTGAAACAGACCTTCATCAGGTGTTGCAGAGGTGGATAATTTAAATAAGTTAAAGGAAGGACTAGATAAACTGTTAGAAGGGATGGACATGTAGAGATTATACATTATACCTCCTGTTGATTTTTTATGGCAAGTCTAACACAGATGGTCTTTATCATATCACCAACATTACAATATTGCTATCGTTACATTCATTTTATACTTTACAATTACACAGTTAATATCTTCCTGTGTGGCCATCCACACCTCTACGTATGCAAAGAACATACCCAAAAGGAACCTGAATATTTCTAAAATGGAATACGTTGGAACATTCTAGTATCTCTCTCGACAAACATCCCATAATACCTTCTATACACATAGACGCATGCATATCCACCTCCATCACAATATGTCAACAAGCACCTCTAAATTCCATTTATTATAATAACAACCAATTTTTATACATTTCCAATTGATAACTTTAATAATATCCACACAAAACATGCTAGGAAGGTGGAGGAATTTTATATTACTTTTTAAAACATTTGTCTTATATAATAAATACAGTAATCTCATTTGGAGTATGTACAGATACGTTTTTCAGGTGTGGACCCTGAGGGTTATGTATGTATATGTGCATGCTTTTGTTGAGTATGTATAGAGGTTGGAAGAGATGATGTGAATGAAAAATTACTCAAGTGAATCTGTGGAGTACACAATTATTACACCTGAAATATCTCTGCATCCAATGAATTTAGGTAATTTTGAGCAAAAAAGTTTATATAAACATTGGTCAGATTCCAAATAGAGTTATCAATAGTTCTGAATATGGAGTAATGCAATGTTCACAGAATCTCAGCAATGCACCATTGTAAGAATTATGAATAATACATAGTTCACTGATTTTTACCAGTGCACCATCTCCGCTCTTAAGGTGTGTGAACTCTAATCAAATGTAGCCTGAAGAAACATGTGCAGCGTGAAGAACAGGTTTGTTCTTAAGATGTCTTTTACATATACAACATAAATGAGAGCTTACATATGCTCAATTTTTCCTACGTTCTATTAATATTTTAAAAATAAACAAGGAGTTACCTTTTATTCAGTCAGTAGGATTTCTTCTTTACCAAATCTCCTTATACTAATAAATTACGAAATATGTTGAAACAAAATACATAATTTAAAACTCATGTGTTCCTCACTATTGACACATGGACAGTCTAACACCCCAGGATCACAGCGGTGAACCCCAACCAAATCCTAGAAATATTAAACCGCCCCATGCAACCTCTTATTTATTCGTATAAGGAGATTTGGTAAAGAAGAAATCCTATTGACTGAATAAAAGGTAACTCCTTGTTTATTTCTAAAATATTTACATATACAAAATGCTAAAAAACAAAATTCAGTTGTAACAACTTCATTTTTATTATGGAGATCTTTCAGAATTTGATACATTCCAATGTTTTTCAGAAAAGAGAAAAATTCGTTGATATTTGCTTCATCACCAACAATATGTTTTAATGTTATATGTTCTGAGATGGAGATGCTGCTATCACTGAATAGCAGTGGTGTTTTCTGAACTGCAGAGTTCCAAACTGAAAAATTATCAGCAGAGTTTTCCAAATGTTTGAAGTACCAGCTCACTTCCCAGTGTTCACATCCTATATGAGTGTGCAGTTTGACAGGATGCGGCTGAGCAAAAAGAACATCATTGTGGCAGTATAGCATAGTCCTTATGCTAATACACAAAGGATATCCATGCATCTTTGTGTTTCCCAATCAGGAGTATGGAGGGCATTGCATAAAGAAGGCATATAAATTGTGTTCAATACCTTGACACATAGATATGGTGATCCCGACTCGTGGCTGGAATTTTGTAATTGGCTGAATGACAATGGTGCATTTGCATTGTTACATCCTGTTCAGTGGTGAACTCAATTCATTCAAGAGTGTCAACACACAATTTCCATGGTCAACAATTAATCCCCATGCCACTGTGAAGAATAATTTTCAATATCAATTCAGTGTTAATGTGTGGTGTAGAATCCTCTATGATCAATTGGTCCATTTATTCTTAAGGGTCTTACCCAACAGGTGTATCTACAATTTCTGAAACACAAATTGTCAAACCTGTTAGAAGATGTACAACGTTGAATGTACTTCAAAACACACAGATTTTGTCCTCTGTTCTCATGCAATGGCTACTCAATGACTGGTTCTCGTTGACAGATTGGTTACAGTGGTCCACAAAATTGGTCACCTAGCTCACTGGACCTAAACCCTTTAGATTTTTGCCTATTTGGGTGGATGAAAGATCATACATATCATTTTTACAAAAGTTCCAAATTTCACAAATCTCACCACTATCATAAACTCAATACCCAGGGGAGAGAGAGAGAGAGAGAGAAGGAATTTTATTATCTTTATGGTTTTTTTTTTTTTTTTGTTTTTTTTTTTATTATTATTAGAAGAGGAAGATAATGGAATAACACAAAAGTCTGGGATAAGGATTTTTATGATATTAACATTTTAACATAAATTAAAAAATATTCAAGCTTCATAACTGCCCACAGCTGTGGTTTTCAAAGCATGTGCCACAGAACCCTTGGGTTACTGTTGTTTTTACCACTGTTGTTTTTAATTTTCATAAACGACATTGATGAAGGGATAGAGAGCGTGATGTCTAAATTTGCAGATGATGTTAAAATTGGTAGAGTAGTTAATGATCACTGTCAAGCTGAGCTTCTTCAGAGAGACCTAGATAGACTTCAAGAATGGTCAGAAAAATGGCAGCTGTGCTTTAATCCAACAAAGTGTAAGGTATTACACCTGGGAAACAGTAATCCCAAAATAACTTATTCACTTGGTGGAGTTCAACTAAACCCAGTACTGGAGGAAAGGGACTTGGGTGTTACGATACGGTCAGACATGAAATTCTCTGAGCATTGTAAACAGGTTGCAAGGAAGGCCCATGGTGTCCTATCGATGATCTATCGAACTTTTGCAAGTAGAGATAGGGACGTGATAATCCCATTATATAAGGCCTATGTTAGACCACACTTGGAATACTGTGTTCAAGTATGGAGACCGCACCTAAAGAAAGATATCGAGCTTCTTGAAAGGGTGCAAAGAAGGGTAACTCGCCTGGTGAGATCGGCAAAAGGGCGTCCTTATGAAGAAAGACTTCGAATATGTGGGTTGCAGAGTTTGGAAACTAGACACCTTAGAGGAGATTTGATTGAGGTGTTTAAGGCTCTGAGAGGCATCAGTAAAATGAATGAGGACAAAATTTTCAAGATTATAAATGATGCTAGAACTAGGGGACATAAATTCAAGTTACGCGGGGAAATGTTTAGATTGGACTGCAGGAAGTTTTATTTTAGCCAGCGAGTTATAAATTACTGGAATAAGTTGCCTTCATGGGTGGTAGAGGCCGACAGTTTGGGGAAATTCAAAGGTCATCTGGATAGTACTTTCGGGTAAGGGAAGCGCATAGGATGATAGGATTAATTTCCTTTTTATTTAATTTTTAATTTCATTTTATTATTTTTATTTATTTATTTAATTTTTGTTTTTATCATTGTTTTGTTCGGATTTTTTTTTTTTTTTTTTTTGGCTGGTGCAGCATAAGCCATAGGCTTTCTTGCACCATACGGCCGTTACTAATACTAATACTAATATTGATGAAGTTACAAAATAATGATTCTATGGTTCTGCCAATGCTCAATTTATATTTTATCACTAATTTTAATTTATTGTTAATTATTACTCTTTAAATATATTAAGCAGTGTTTAGATTTGCATAAGGATTGTGCTGCAAAAAAGTTTGAAAAGCACTGCTCAACATAATGCACTATTTTGGAAAAGTTAAGTGTAAGAGAAACAAGCTGAATTTTCTTACCATTGATAACAGGTTGGAAAACAGCCATTCCTTCAAAACGAGACACAGCAAAATCCAAAATACATCCTCCAATACTAATAAAAGATGATAATAAATAATAATTTACTGTTTGGCCTAATGTCATCAACAATGAATAACAGTAAGTAACTATTTTTTGTTAAATGAGTTTAGGAAGTAATACACTTTTTTTTTTTTCCTTTTTTTTTTTTTTTTTTTTTGTTAATACCAAAAACAAGCAGAACAAAGAAAAATAGGTGCAAACTGCAATATTAATAAATTGCATAAACTCCTATTGGCAAAAATAATACCTAAAACTTTTTTTTTTTAAATACAGTTTACAACTTGTAAGTTACCACAATTTGGTGACTTGCAGAAATTAGTAAAGTGACCTTGTAACTTCTTAGGAATGTATTCCTTCTGCAAAAACCAATATTCTTAGTATTCCACTCATTGTTTCTATATGCATAGTACTGCTTGTTATTTTTGTATGCATCTAACATTACTTACCTTTATCCATTCTAACCTATTCTTAATTTAATTTACATTCATAAATTACTTACATTATGTTCAGGAATGTGTGGTTGGTTATGCTTTGCAGTATCTGATGCTTGTCTTTTTTTATTTTTCTTTCTTAATTTTCAATTTATGTAACACAGTGGTGTGAGTTGTTTCTGGTTTTTCGGTGCGAAAGCAGCTTTGGCTAAATTGCACTGGTGGAGTGAGATGCTAAGCTCTATTCACACTGCCACCTACAGTCTAGTTTATTTTATTTAACTTGATACAAAGGAAGGTGTCCCCACAGCCACAGTCCATTTTTATGTACATTTTGGAGAATTCCATGCCACCATGCGGTATAGCAAGCATTTTCAATATCAAATTAAACCACAACTTGATATTCCTTTCTGAAGACATTTTGTATTGTTTTTCAACTTTGAGCCATTCAAGCATTTAGCAGTTTTTTTCAGAGGTCATACACGACGAAATATGTTGTTTTGTTCTAAATACCACATGAGTCCTGTGTTAATCATTTTCTCCACGACCTTTTCAAGGTAGCTGGTTAATACAATGGGACAGTAATTTCTCCGGTTTGTGAGATCTTTGTTTGGTTTGGGAAGGCTAAGACTATTGCATGATGCCAACTGTATGGTAACTGATTTTCTAATAAAATTTTAGTATACAAATCAAGTAAGGCTATCTGGGACTGGTCATCTATTTACTTCCTCATGCAATATATTCTTTCAGGATATATTGCACTTTTGAGTGTGAGAGGGCTCCTTTTAAGTTAATGCATTGTAAAGTGGAAGATTTTTTATTGTTTTTAGTGGTAAATTGTGAGGAAGATTTTTCAAAATTTGCTTCATTTGTAAGACGGGTGTGATTGATATGGATCTGTTATAGCATGTCCTTTCCAGTTTAAAAATGGCAATATTTTTCAGTTCCATTCATCTTTATTTTGCCCAGACAGTTTGGTGATGGGAATTTCTGCTCATGAGTCAATGCAATGATTTGATCCAAGGTAGGATATTTATGAAAAACGTTCCAAATTGTTTCTTTCTCATTTGGCTTGAGAACAATGTCATTCCACCAGACTCGGAAAGAACTGTCTTTGTCGCAAGAGTTATGTTACTTTTAAATCACCTGATCACTAACACTTGAGGTCAGTCTTAAAGTCATAATCATGTTTCTTTTTATAGTAAAATTATTGATATTTCAATTGCTTATGTTTTTGCACAGATAGAATGTTGTGATCAACATTTAACTATCTGCAAATGTTGCTATATTAATCAATTTTAACATGAGATTTGACATGGCAATGTGTTTCACAGCCAAATTTGTACTTTGCATCCTCACTAATGATCACAGGATGCAGAGTTCTAGTATTTCGGGATCTTTGTCAATGTGCTACTGCTGACCCACACTATGTTTTCCATTACTGATGAATTGTGAGTGTATGGCTATGATCTGAAACAAAAGCCCAGTCCTCTCAACTGAAGCCTGTTTTTCTCTGAGAGAGAGAGAGAGAGAGAGAGAGAGAGAGAGAGAGAAATTTAGTCAGTGAACCAGGAATAAAACAGTTCTATAGCAATTTTGCAGTGCCAAAAAGTGGACTTCTGCAAATTGGCACTTGCATCATGACAATGCTCCTGCACAATTCCTTTCAAAGAATTCCAGTGTTGTTCTCCCTCCACCCCCACAATGCTTAAAGCAGAGATGGGGGGAACCCCTGGTGCCCTTACCCCAATTCTCAGACATCAGAATGGCAACTATGAGACAGATTATCAAAAAGCATGTAACAGTTTAAACTGCCATGCAAGATGACATTGAGAAAACTGCTTCATGTCTGAAGGTTGCTGAAGTAGAGCTTGGTGTTGATGAAGCAGTCAGGCTTCTTTCAAAGGTGGCAGAAGCAGTCAGGCTTCTTTAATATTCATAAGACTAAAGAACAACTCATGCAACAGCTCTGGGTCAGGAATCTGAAAAACTCTCAGCCTTCTGAAATGTACTGCTTGTTTGATGTTTGTGGATCTATCGAGAACAGAACATATTGCCAACAGTGATGTCTTTGTGTGTGTGCTAGATGTGAGGAGTGTGAGGATGTTAGGAACCAACTCAACGTTGCTATGGGCCTTTACGAGAGCTTGAAGAACAGGGTCAACACTCTCAAAGGATTTAAATCGGGGAACCCATCAAGCTCTCAGTGGCCTACACCAATGCCAGAGCTCTTGCACTTGATCATCAAGCAAAACAGCAGCAATCCCCAAGGCAGAATGCACTGGTCCCACAGGAGCTAGTTGTCAGTGACTATTGTCAGAGAAACAGGAAATATATTATTCAAAAGTTGATAATGTTGTAGAGCATATATCACCTTTTAAGAGCATAAAAGGTGATAATGTTAAACATATTGGGACTAATGAATTTAAGTGTAAAAGATCTGCGGACTTAAGTACAGGTCAATGTATTGAAAAAAAAAAAAAGTCACAAGTTAGGGTTGAAATTGAAAGTGCCTGCAATTCTGCCCAGACATGATTGGAGGGAGTATATGATGAGAGCCTTGTCAATCAGTTTGGCTCCGGAGAGACTGTGCAAGGCTTATGGGTTAGAATTTTTCACAGTGTGGTCTGTGCTTTTTATCACGAGAGACTACTTCTACAGGGATGAGATACACTTAAACACAGATTAATAGATTAACAATGGATGCACACAGTAGTGAAAGTGATTCTTGCATTGCTTCTAATGGAATGAGCAGCAGCCTGGAAAGCAAGGTGTTGGGGACTTCTAGAAGTGCTGGGAACCATCATGGAACAAGTAAATACATGGGCTGTGTTAGGATAACTAAGACTAAGAACAGGTGCATGTACACCAATGGTAGTATAGTAAGTAAATCTGATGAATTTTTTAAGTGCTGGTCAAGACATCAAAGGTGGACATTGTTGGGATATCAGAGATGTGGTGTCATACGGATATAAGGAATGCAGAATTTGAATTTGGAGAGTACAATGCGTACAGAAAGAACAGACAGGACAGAAAGAGAGGAGGGATTATGCCGCAGGTTAAAAAAACAAATCTGAGGCAGAGCATCCAGTTCACGTGGGTGACCAGTGCAATGTTGAGTCAGTTTGTTGTGACACTGGAAAAGCAAAAATGAGTAAGAATGTGTTATAGGCCTAATTACTGGCTCACTCTATTACAGAGAAACAGAGTGAGCCAGTAAATCAGAATAACTTATAATGGGGAATTTTAACTACACAGATATTGACTGAAACTTGTAGGCTGGTCATATGCACACTAGCCATACTTTTGTGGATTTATTGGATGACTGTTTTCTACAGAAGCATGTTCCAGAGGCAACCAGAGGAAGTAATACTATCTGATTATCAGCAGTGATCACAGTGTACTGAAGTGGGATTTACTTAAAGATGTAAGTACTATTAGGGGTAAAGAAGAGGGTTTTTGTTTTCGTAAAGGTGACTAAGAGTGGTCTCAGCCAGTTTTTAAATTGTATACAGTGGCACCAACTGGTGATGTCACAAACAGCAAATTCTAAATGGGAAGCATCCAATGAATTAATCTTGGAAGCTACTAGACTTTTCATACCAACTCAGACACACTGTTCAATTAGGCCAAAATGGTTGCCAGATGAACCAAAATGAGACTCATGGCAGACAAGAAAAATGCATGGGATGTAAGTTAATTATCAGGCAACACAAAAGCCTATGGCAGACATAAGTTAGTCTGTAATCAAGTCACAAAGAAGGTTAAGCAGGTAAAAGTAGATTACAAGAAATCTTTAGGTATCAGATGCAAAGAAAAACAGCAAAGACTTCTTTACTTACATAAACTCCAGAAGGAAGGGGATGAATCAGATTGGTCCATTTGATAACAATGGTTTGATTGTTGAGGATTCTGCTCACGTAACTGACAAACAGAATGAGTAATTTGCATGAGGAATTCTGTCCATGGAGGTCCTCATGGACTAGAGAAGTACAAATGTATCCCCAATTCACAAAGGGGATCAAAGAGTGATATGAGTAATTACAGATATGTTAGTTTAACTAATTTTCTGGGAGAAACTAATGGTGTCACTAGTTTAAGAAGCAATGAAGAATCATCTAGACAAGACAGCAGTTATAGTGTAGACACAGCATGGGTTTATTAAAGGTAATCCTGCCCAACCAATCTGATTGGATAATATGACGTGGTCACAAATGAATGGATGCAAAAATTAATTTTGATGATACTTAACATTTCAGGAAAGCTTTTGATAGTGTTGCACATAAGGTTACTGTACAAATTGGAGCAGTATGGCATTAAGGGAAAGTTGCTGCTACGGATAAAGGGATGGTTGGGTGGGAGAAGACAGTGGTAATCAATGGACACTGCTGTTAGTGGGCTCACCTGTCTGCCAAAGGTCTTCACCTCTCAAACCCATATGCACACCAAAGAGCTGTCACCCTGGCCATAACAAATGCTTGCAACTCAACCTTCAAGCACAAGAATCCATCTCCCTTCCCCTGGGAACTACAACGACTCTGGCACAAAATTAATGACAAGAGGAAGGCCTTCCATTGGACTAGAAGGTCCTGGCCCCCACTGGAGGTAGAAAGCCCACAGAATGCAGTATTGAATAGCAAGAAACTCCTACGTGGTCTTAATCCATCAAAAGAAGAGGATGTCGTGGGAACACCTTGTAGCCAAAACAGGAAACACTGACCCTTGGGGAGTGGTATACAAAATTACCACCAACAAACTCCTCAGAGGTGAAGTCCTGACATCCACCATTACACCACATGGCACAGCCACCACAATCTGTCAATAAAATTCTGGACAGCATCTTTCAACCACCAATCAAAGACTTCACTGAGTGTCGAGATACCAATGACAGCTACATCACTCCAGCAACTGTGGATCCCATCCCTTCAACACTAGAGGAACTCAACCAAGCAATATCCAAGCTACAGGACAGGAGGTGCCAAGGTCCAGATATTCTTGAGCCTGAGATTGTCAACAAGGTGGCAAACTTCTCTCCAAACCTTCTCCTAAAAAACTATTTAACAATTGTTTTGCTAGTAGGACCTTTCCTACAGATTGGAAAATGGCAAATCTCCATCTACTTCTGAAAAACCCCAATAAAACCACCTGAACAACCAACATCCCTATTCTGTCCTCAGAAAACTCTTTTGAGAGGTTCCTCTTCTACAGGATCGACAAGCACTATGCAAATACTAATCTTCAGTTTAATAATCAATTCAGCTTCTGTCCTGTAGCCTGTCCTGTAATAGCGGAGAGAGCATAATTCAAGTTGCAGAAGACTACTATACAGAATTATACGAGGGAATGATGCCAGCAGCAGTGGGAAGATGGATTGCAAATTAGTAACACATACAACAGGTCTGGAGGCTTCATTTTACGTGTACAGAGAAGGGCAACAAGATTGGTGAGAGGAATGAAGGGATCCTCTTACCAAGAGAGGATTAAGTTCTGCAAACTGCAGTAGCTGGAGACTAGGCATCTGCATGGTGATCTGATTGATGTGTATAAGGCCTTGAATGGGTTGAGCACACTGAATTCTGATGGGATCCTTCCAATTCAGATTAAGAACCTTAGGGAGCACATAAATTCAAATTAAGAAAAGACAGATGTAGAATAGATGTGTGGAAATTTGCCTTTAGCCAGCGGGTGGTTAATTGCTGGAACAAACTTCCATCTGTCGTGGAAGTTGAGAGGTTAAATAAATTTAAGGAGGAACTGGACAGGCATTTGGAGGGAATGATGCAATTTTTTTTTTTTTTTTTTTTGGCTGATGCTGCATAAGCTCATACACTTGCTTTCTTGCATCACATGCCACTACTACTACATACCCGATATCCTTCCTGATGAGGTAGAACATGCGTTGAATAAAATGAAGGATCAGAAAGCCCCAGGGGAAGATGAAGTCACTATAGAGTTGTTAAAACTGGGAGGAAGAGACAGGACACAAAAACTGGTAAGACTCTTCACAAATTGCATTAGAAAAGGTGCGACACCTGAGGAGTGGAATAATGCGATAGGTTTTGCTGCATAAGAAAGGAGATAAATCAGAAATTGGAAATTATAGACTAATTAGCTTGTTATCCCACATCTACAAGTTATTCACAAGGGTCATTACTAACAGATTAGAAATACTTGATGAAAATCAAACAAAAGAGCAAGCTGGCTTCAGGACAGGATTCTCAACTATAGATCACCTTCACGTAATATCACAGCTAATGGAGAAAGCAAATGAATATAAAATACCATTATGCCTGGCATTTGTGGATTATGAAAAGGCATTTGACTCCATAAGGAAATGTTTCAGGCACTGGAAAGACAAGGCATAGATACCCCACATATTATGATTTTGAAGAAAATATGAGAACACTACCTCTTTTATTAGACTAGACAAAGACATTAACAAATTTAAAATTGAGAAGGGAGTTCAACAAGGTGACACAATATTGCCGAAACTGTTTACTGCTGCCCTTGAGGAAGCTTTCAGAAGACTAGACTGGTCTCAGAAAGGAGTCAATGTGAATGGAGAGTACCTAAACCATTTACAGGTAACACTGTGGTCATAAGCCACGATCCCAAAGAATTAGAGGAAAATCTTAATCAGTTATGCACAGTTAGTAAGGATTTTGGACTAAAGATGAATATGGCTAAAACAAAAGTAATGATGAACAAGTATGCCACAGAAAGGAACAATGACTGAAGGATCAGTAATTGAAAAGGGGAAGTGGGGAAGTCATATACTTATCTGGGACAAGTTATTAGCTGTAATAATGATAAATGGCTGGTGGCTGGAACGCAAGGGAAGAATAAATTTTGGATGGATAGCATTCAGGAAATATAGTCACATACTGAAGAGCAATATCCCAGTTTATCTGAAATGTAAAATAATGAACCAATATATACTCCCCACCTTGACTTATGGAAGTGAAACTTGGGCACTCACCAAAAGAATGGAAGAGAAGTTGAGAACTACACAGCGAAGAATGGAATGAATTATATTGGGAATCAGACTGTTAGATAAGAAGAGAAACAAATGGATTAGGGAGCAAACTCTTTTAAGTTAAAGGACATTCTTATCAGAACTAAAGAACTAAAATGATCTTGGGAAGGCACACAGCTCGAAGACATGACAGATGGACTAAGAAAATAACAAAATGGTACCCAAGAGGAACGAGAAGACAATGATGGAGAGGGACATATGAAATTCACAAGTTTGTGGGTAGTAAATGGATGGCCATTGCACAAAACAGAAGGAACTGGAAAGTTGCTGGAGAGGCCTTCATCCTGCAGTGGATTGAAAATGACTGATGATAATGATTCGCCTTTTCTTTGTATACTGCACTTTTCATCCTCCCCACAAACAAAACTAACGGAGTGGGGTCTGGAGACCCTGGTGGCCAATGAACAGATCCATCGTTTAGGGAAATTT
Organism: Mastigoproctus giganteus; assembly: GCF_048544385.1. NCBI lineage: Eukaryota > Metazoa > Arthropoda > Arachnida > Uropygi > Thelyphonidae > Mastigoproctus > Mastigoproctus giganteus. The sequence goes on from NC_143578.1 coordinate 80,907,337, forward strand.
TGATTTAGATATTGTATCACCAGACGGGTATAATGTGCAGGAGCTCCATCATGCTGAAAGTACATACCACTCCTTGTAGCCAAAGGAACATCCTCCAATAGTAGTGGAAGTTCATTTTGCAGAAATTCTAGGTAAATGGATATTCAGCACATGTGAAGATGTGTAGCATTCTTATCAACACTTCTAACCAGGTTCTAACTGCTTCTTGGTCACATCTGATTCAGGGAGCTGTTCATGCCAGTTTCAAACAGATGTATCTCCGTATATTGAGAATTGGATACATGTTTATATGAACCTTTTTACATATAATAATGCATATTAACCACCCAAAATATTTACTATTCCTCATGAATCACTCTGTATACTACATACTAAAGAATAAATAAATATGCATACCTTGAAATAAATACAGCACTAATAACGGGAATCCAACCAGAATACAAAACTTTCTGCGTATATTTATTTCTCCTTGCGATGACAACCCACAGGGGAATAAGCACAAGAAAAATAACAACTAAGGTAGAAGCAAGCCAAATATCTGTGTCTGTAAGAAATTATTTTAAAACATGTTTTACGAATCAAAATATTATGAAAATCAAATGGTTTAAAATATTAACCACTTATTTACTAAGTATCTGAATAATATCTTCTACGTTTCATAGTATAATAATTCAATTGGAAGATAAATAGAATAAAAACATTAACAATCACAAAATAAACTGAATTTATTTTCTAAAACTTTATCCAGAACTTATGGTTATTCTATGATTATATGAAGCAATAACTACTGTAGCATCACAATGCTATTTCAAATTGCATATAAACCAAGGGCAGTCAAGGCTCAATATGTCCTAGGTCTAAATCTGATTAAAAATTCAGAAGAGCTACCTCTATTTTATTCCATAGGATTATTTCTCTTCCAAACTCTCCTTGTTTATACATGGTTCGAAATTTAAAATGATCAAAATATACTACATTAAAATCAAATAAATGCATTCAATTTTCTAAGCTCGTGAATGATTAGACATCCGGAGAGACTACTTCTACAGGGATGAAAAAGGGTGCAAGAATATTTGCTGATGCCACAGACTAAAAGATTAACAGTGGCCGCAGGTAGGGGCAAAAGTGATTCTCACACTGCTTCTATTGGAATCAGCAGCCTGGAAAGCAAGTTTCTAGAGATTTCCAGGACTATTGGGAGTCATAATGAAACAAGTAAATGCAAGGACTGTGTTAGGGTAACTACGAGTAGGAACAAGTGCATGTATACTTGCATGTACATCAATGCTAGAATTAATATAATTGATGGGTTTGAAGTGCTGGTCAAGACATCAAAAAGGGATATCATTGGGATATCAGAGAAGTGGTGTCACACAGATATAAGCAGTGCAGAATTGGAATTTGGGGGAGTACAGTGTGTACAGAAAGGATACAGGTCAGGAAGGAAGGGGAGAGAGGGAGAGAGAGACAGAGAGAGAGTGGGGGGGTTATGCTGTTAGTTCAGAAATAAAATCGAAGGGAGTGCATCCGATTGACAATAGTGGACAATGCAATGTTCAGTCAATGTGGTGTGACATAAGCACTGGGAAAGGAAAAATGAGATGTGTGTCATAGGCCTAATGAATCTGGTGAGTACAATGAACAATTGGGCAGAGAAATAAATAGTGTGCCAGTAAATCAGAATGTCTTATAAATAGGATTTTAACTTTCCAGATATTGACTGGAACTTGTGGTTTGGTCACTCACACTAGCAAGACTTTCAAGAATTTATTGGATGACTGTTTTCTACAGTAACATGTTCGAGAGGCAGCCAGAGGGAGTAATAAATAATACTCTTGATCTGATTATTAGCAGTGATTAATCATGCATTAATAATTTGCAGATAAAGGAACCACTGGGTGACAGTGATCACAGGGTACTGATGTGGGATTTAATTAAAGATGAAACTATGATCAAGTGAAAGGCTTTTGTTTTCCTAAAGTTGACTACAGTGGTATCAGACAGTTTTTAAATTCTACACAGTGGGATCAACTGATGATGTTGCCAATGGTAAATTCTAAATGGGAAGCCTTCAGGAACTTAATCTTGGAGGATACTAGGCTTTTCATACCAACTAAGAAATACTGTTCAAGGTTTAGACCTAAATGGATGTCAGATGAATTAATGAGGCTCGTGGCAGAGAAGAAAAAATGCATGGGATGCATATAAACTATCAGGCAACACAGATGGCAGATATAAGCTAGTCTATAATCAAGTCACAGAGGAGGTTAGGCAGGCGAAGGCAGATTACAAGAAATCTTTGGCAAAGGATGCAAAGAAAAACAGCAAAAGAGTTCTTTACTTACATAAACTCTAGAACAAAAAGGATGAATCAGATTGGTCCACTTAACATAGTTTGACTTTTGATGATCGTGCTCAGGTAGCTGATAAACTGAATGAGTATTTTGCTTTTACATTCACACACGAGGAGTTATTCAAGGAGGGGAATGCCAGAAGCTTATCAAACTAACAGGGAGCTAAGTGATTTTGAAATAACTGAGAGCAGAGTGGAGTAGAAATTGTTGAAGTTAAATATAAGAAAGGCACCTAGTGGTGGGTAGGATCTATCCAGTTATATTAAAGGAGGCAGCAAAGTAGTAAGAAAACCCTTAGCCATAATTATGAGAGAGCTTCCTTAGACTCGGGAAGGTATCCATGGACTGGAGGTGTGCAAATGTATCCCCAATTCATAAAGCGGTTTCAAAAGGTGTAACTATAGACCTGTTAGTTTAAACTTGTGTTTGGGGGGGGGGGGAATAATGGAGTCACTGGGTAAAGAAGCATTACAGGATCATCTAGACAAGACTGCAATAGTAGTAGTTAAGACACTGCATGGGTTTTTAAAGGGAGGTCTTGTCTGACCAATTTATTGGATACTAGGATGTGGTCACAAAGGAACTGGATGCAAAAAATAATTTTGATATCATATACTTGGATTTCAGGAAAGCTTTTGATACTGTTGCACATGAAAGACTGCTGTACAAATTGGAGCAGTATGTCATTAAGGGCAAGTTGAAAGGCTTTTGATACTGTTGCACATGGAAGACTGCTGCACAAATTGGAGCAGTGTGGCATTGGAGGCAAATTGCTGTTATGGATAAGGGGTTGGTTGAGTGGCAGAAGACAGAGAGTGGTAATCAATGGACACTGCTCAACATGGACTAATGTTATTAGTGAGTTCCTCAAGGTTCAGTGTTGGGTCCGTTGTTGTTTTCGGTGTTTATGAATGATATTGATGATGGGATATCAAGTTTAATGTCCAAGTTTGCAGATGATACAAAGGTTGGCAGGGTCGTTAAGGACACTACTGATGCTATGCTGCTGCAACAGGATCTGGAAAGGTTGAACAGATGGGCTGAGAGGTGGAAAATGAAGTTTAACATTGACAAATGTAAAGTACTACATATGGGAAACAGTAACCCCAGAGCAACGTATCAACTCTGCGGTACTACACTGACAGTGGTGGAGAATGAAAAGGACCTGGGGGTAATTGTGCAGGCAGATATGAAGTTCTCTGAGCAGTGCAGACGAGCTGCAAGAGTAGCTCATGGTGTCTTGTCAATGATATACAGGAATTTTTCTAGCAGGGATAAGGAGGTGATTATTCCCTTGTATAAGGCAATGGTTAGGCCACATCTTGAGTACTGTATACAGGTCTGGAGGCCTCATTTCAAGAAGGATGTAGAACTGCTGGAACGGTTACAGAGAAGGGCAACAAGATTAGTGAATGGAACAAAGGGTTGCTCTTACGAAGAAAGGCTTAAGTTTTGCAAATTACAGAGTCTGGAGACTAGGCACCGGCGAGGTGATCTGATAGAGGTGTATAAGGCTTTGAATGGTTTGAGCATGCTCAATGCCAATGGGATTCTTCATCTTGCTCAGAATAATCAGCTCAGAGGGCATAAATTCAAATTGAGGAAGGACGGATGTCGGATAGATGTGCGGAAATTTGCCTTTGGCCAGCGGGTGGTTGGTTGGTGGAACCGACTTCCATCACTTGTTGTAGAAGTTGATAGCCTAAACAAATTTAAAGCTCAACTGGACAGGTATTTCGAACGAACAGATGGGTGAAATGAGAGTGGGGTTTTTTTTTTTTTTTTTGGCTGATGCTGAATAAGCTTGCTTTCTTGCATCATATGCCTCTACTAATGCTAATGCTAAGTTGCTGCAATGGATAAAGAGATGGTTGAGTGGGTGACAACAGAGAGTGGTAATCAATTGACACTGCTCTTAGTGGACTAATGTTATTAGTGGAGTTCCCCAGGGTTCAGTGCTGGGCCCATTGTTTTGTGTATTCATCAATGATATTGATGAGGGTATCACGGGCTTAATATCCAAGTTTGCACATGGGCAGGGTTGTTAATGACAGTATGCTACTGCAAGATAGATAAGTTGGGCAAATGGGCTGAGAAGTCACAACATTGAAAAATGCAAAGCAGTGCATATGTGTAGCAGTAACCCAAGAGAAACGTACAAACTGTGGTACTACACTCAGGGAAGTGGAGAGTGAAACAGACCCGGGGGTAATTGTGCAGTCAGATATTAAGTTTGCTGACAGTGCCGACGGGCTGCCAGAGCAGGTCATGGAGTCTTGTCAATGATATATAGAAATTTTGCTAGCAGGTACAAGGTGATTATCTTGTTGCACAAGGCAATGATCAGGCCACAACTTGAACACTGTTTACAGGTCTGGAGGCCTCATTTTAGGAAGGATGTAGAGTTGCTAGAACAAGTACAAAGGGCAACAAGATTGGAGAGGAGAACAAAGGCTTAAGTTCTGTAAATTGCCATGCCTGGAGACCAGGCACATGCGAGGTGATCTGATTGAGGTTTATAAGGTTTGTTATTTGTTTGTTATTTGGTTTTTAGGAGCATTAGCAACTAAGGCCATATTGCTCCGGGATATGCGGTGGTCATTCCCTGACCTTTCCGCATTCTCCGTATTTGGTGGTGACGGGCTCGAACCGAGGTTTATAAGGACTTGAACGGGTTGATCAAGCTCAATGCTGATGGGATTCTTCCTCTTGCTCAGATTAAGAACATGAGGGGGCATAGATTCAAACTGAGGAAAGACAGTTGCAGAATAGATGTGAAAATTTGCCTTTAGCCAGCAAGTAGTCGATTGCTGGAACAGACTTCCATCTCTTGTTGTGGAAGTTGATAGCCTAAATAAATTTAAGGCTGAGCTGGACAGGCATTTAGAATGAATGGTGGGGTGAAATGGGAGGGGGTTTTTTTGGCTGATGCTACCCAAGCTTGCTTTCTTGCATTGTATGCCTCTGCTAATGCTAATCCCCAGGATCAGACCTAAAGGCCTCCAAATCCAACCCCAGATCTATCCAATGCACCTCACAACCTCGAGAAATTGAAAACATTGTGTCTAAGTTTTTAAAATAAACATCGTTAAAATTCACGAATGTACAAACATACAACAAATATTTTAAAATTACTTTAACTACATTACTTTTCAGTTATGGAATTGCGCAAAGTGTGGAATGCCTATTCAGCACGGAATGCAGTTTTTGAGTGGGCTCAAAAACTGCATTCCGTGCTGAATAGGCATTCCATACTTTACTCTTTGGTTATGGAATTACACGATGTAGTTTACAATATTCCATGAGGTAATTGCAATTCTTCATATGTTGGTTCTTCTAGGTTCTTAAATACTTGTTTAAAACAACATGCAGCATCAGTTAGGACAATAAGGGCCACGGCATCTGAATTGTTATTTCATTCGATAAAAGAGGATCACATCTTGTTTAATGAAGGTTAAGTTTTTGAATGTACAGCACGATTTCACAAGACTTTTAATAGCTGAAACCTTAGAAATGAAAATAAAAAACGAGATTAACATCCGGAGATCTTTTCTCACATCGGATTCATGGTTTTTCGCACATGCAGGTTATCAAGTAATCTCTTAGTAATAAATAGTGTGGGGACAGACAGTTCACATTAGTCAGTTTCCTACCTGTGATCATGATAAAAAGAAGAAAAATTTTGTCCCTTTATGAAGGAAAGGGATTTTTAAATATTTATTATCGTATATTTGTACATTCGTGAATTTTAATGACATTTATTTTAAAAACTTTGACAATGTTTTCAATTTCTCGAGGTTGTGAGGTGTATTGGATAGATCTTAGGTCGGCTTGGGGGCCTTCGGTTATCCCAGGGATGTCTGTCTAAGTATTTGTGAGCTTAGAGAATTTAATGCATTTATTTGATTTTAAATGTAGTCTATTTTAATCATTTTAAATTTCGAACCGTGCATAAAAAAAAAAAAGGAGAGTTTAGAAGAGAAACAATCCTATGGAGAAAAATAGAACTCTTACTTATGCACAAATTTTCTTTATAGCGGAACAATACTTTGTTTCGAAACCATAAACAAAACTAAATTGAGAAAACATCCCGATTCGCCAATACCAAATGAATCAACAATTTCAAGGTTAGTAACTCATTTTCTAAAATATTGCTTTTGGGACAAAAAAACAAAAAAAAAAAAAAAAAAAAAAAAAAATTGTTCATTGCTAAGTAAAGAGAGGGGGAAAAGAGAGATGTTCATCAATGTTTCCTGTTGTCACCCAAAAATATCATTGAGAAGATTTGCATAAAACAAACAGTTGTACCATAATAAAGTACACAAAAAGGCATCCATCGCTAACTTTATGTAATGTATGAACTTAAAGAACTTGATAAAGGGGAGTCAAAGAAAAAAAAAAAAAAAAAACTGCATTAATATCACTGGATTCAAACTTTGGACTGTTGTCTTCAGTGAAGCTTGGTTTCACTTGAGTGGTAACATGAATATGGTGTGACACTTCACATCACCAAGTAATTGAAAGTCTTCAAGAAAACAAGTTTAGAAAAACATACCAGGATTTAATACACAAGTTTACTATGCTACTTAACATAGCAACATTACTAGTTCAACAAGACAGGACAACTCACCACACATACAATGAAACAGTGGTAATGCTGAGAGACTTTATCGGTGATTATATTATTTCAAAAAATATATGGCCTACAAGAACTCTGGATTATTTCTAGGGTTTGTTGAAAGATGATATGCAGAATAAAATTGTGAACATAGACATACAAATGTTCTAAAGGTGTCAATTTCAACATTCATTACAATAATTACTTGATTACACGATTTAATAGTAAAAGAATCTTACTTACTGATATTTGAGTTGAGCAAAAAGAATTTGGAACAATTGCAAGTATAATCTAAAAAATGAGAGCTAAGTAATAGTGTACACACTTGGGGTGGGGTGTGGGATTAAAGGATGAAAAGGATTTGGGATTACAAAAGAAAAAAAGTTCAACATGCAGTGTAAACATGTGACAAGACATGCAGAGTTTTAGCTATGATTTGTCAGAATTTTGCAAGGAGAATTCTGAAGAAAGTGCAGGGAAGGGAGGGACTAGATTGGTGAAGTAGCAGTAACCATTATCATTATGAGGAAAGGATCAGAATATTGTATATGGTAAGCAGAGATTACCAACCTAGGTGGATTTCATAAAGTGTAAAAGACCCTGAGGAGAATTAGCACAATGGATGAATGAACGAAGGAGAAGGAATCAATTTGGTGAGCAAGACAAAATCTTCTGAAGTTTACCTTTGAGCAGTGTTGTGAAACACTGAAATAAGCTGCCTGGAGGGTTGCCAAGATGGAGAGTTTAACAAAATTTAAGGAGGAACTGGATAGGCACTTCTTGATGAGGTATAACGAGGGGATTTTGTCAATAAACTGCATATATATATATATATATATATATATATATATATATATATATCTCCTTGTCCGTTGAAAACTTTATTCATTTCTGAGATGTAAAACAGAGATTTCTAGGATGGAAAAAACAACAATTCTTGAAAAGCCCAACTACGTTGTCCATGCTTTAAAATTAACCCATGAACTCCTGCTAATCCAATAAAACTTTATAATCAGTGAAGACTAGCAGCAGCTGCCCAAATCTACAAAATTGTAACACTGCAACCTTTCACCCATAAATCCCAGATGATCCCTACTTGTCTTTATACTGTTTTGTTTTTGTTTTTTTTTTGTTAGTTGTTGGCACATCTGCTTCTGTAGCCATAATGCACCTCCCAAGGTTTTACCATTAGCATAGGCATATGATGTAAGAAAGCAAGCTTATACAGCATCATCCAACACAAAAAAAAAAAAAAAAAAACCCTTCCACTTCACCCTTCATTCGTTCAAAATACCTGTCTAGCTGAGCTTTAAATTTATTTAGGCTATCAACTTCCACAACAAGAGATGGAAGTCTGTTCCACCAACCAACCAACTACCCACTGGCTAAAGGTAAATTTACACACATCTATCCTACATCTGTCTTTCCTCAATTTGAATTTATTCCCTCTCAGGTGATTATTCTGAGCAAGAGGAAGAATCCCATCAGCACTGAACATGCTCAAACCATTCAAGGCTTTATACACCTCTATCAGATGACCTCGCCGGTGCCTAGCCTCCAGACACTGTAATTTACAAAACTTAAGCCTTTCTTCGTAAGAGCAACCCTTTGTTCCATTCACTAATCTTGTTGCCCTTCTCTGTACTCGTTCCAGCAGCTCTACATCCTTCTTGAAATGAGGCCTCCAGACCTGCATACAGTACTCAAGGTGTGGCCTGACCATTGCCTTATACAAGGAAATAATCACCTCCTTATCCCTGCTAGAAAAATTCATATATATCATTGACAATACCCCATGAGCTACTCTTGCAGCCCATCTTCACTGCTCAGAGAACTTCATATCTGCCTGCACAATTAGCCCCAGGTCTTTTTCATTTTCTACCACTGTCAGTGTAGTACCACAGAGTTGATACGTTGCTCTGGGGTTGCTGTTTCCCATATGTAGTACTTTACATTTGTCAATATTAAACTTCATTTGCCACCTCTCAGCCCATCTGCTCAACCTTTCCAGATCCTGTTGCAGCAGCATAGCATCAGTAGTGTCCTTAACAACCCTGCCAACATTTGAATCTTCTGCAAACTTGGACATTAAGCTTGATATACCATCATCAATATTATTTATAAATACAGAAAACAATAATGGACCCAACACTGAACCCTAAGGGACTCCACTAATAACATTAGTCCACGATGAGCAGTGTCCATTGATTACCACTCTGTCTTCTTCCCCTCAACCACCCCTTTATCCATAGCAGCAATTTGCTTCCAATACCACACTGTTCCAAATTTGTGCAGCAGTCTTCCATGTGCAACAGTATCAAAAGCCTTTCTAAGATCCAAATATATAATATCAAAGTTATTCCCTGCATCCTGTTCTTTTGTGACTGCATCATAGTATCCAATCAAATTGGTCAGGCAAGATTTCCCCTTAACAAAACCATGCTGGGTCCAAGCTATAACTGAAGTCTTGTCTAGATGATCCTGCAGTGCTTCTTTAACCAGTGACTCCATTAATTTTCCTGGAACAGAAATTAAACTCACAGATTTATAATTACTTGTCAGCCTTTGATCTTCCTTTGTGAATTGGGGTCACATTTGCACATCTCCAGTCCATGGGTACCTCCTCTGAGTCCAAGGAAGCTCTTATAATTATAGCTAAGGGTTTGCTTACTTCCTTTGCTGCCTCCGTTAATATAACTGGATAGATGCCATCCACCCCAGGTACCTTTCTTGTGTTTATCTTCAACAATTTCTTCTCCACTTTACTCTGTTATTACAAGGTTATCTAGCTTACTGCCAGAGTTGAATACACCTCTGACATTCCCCTCGCTGAATAACTTCTCATATGTGAATGTCGACGCAAAATATTCATTTAGTTTGTTACCTACCTGAGCAGGATCATCAACAGTGGAAACATCGATGTCAAGTGGACCAATCTGATTCATCCCCTTCCTTCTAGAGTTTACATAAGTAAAGAACTCTTTGCTGTTTTTCTTTGCATCCCTTGCGAAAGATTTCTCGTAATCTGCCTTCGCCTGCCTAACCTCCTTTGTAACTTGGTTACAGATCAACTTATATCTATCATAGGCTTCTGTGTCATGTGTTAATTTATATGCATCCCATGCATTTTTCTTCTCTGCCATATGTCTCATTAGTTCATCTGACATCCATTTAGGCCTAAACCTTGAACAATGTTTCTTAGTTGATATGTAAAGCCTAGTAGCTTCCAAGATAAGTTTTTTTTGAATGCTTCCCATTTTGAATTTGCTGTTGGTAACATCATCAGTTGGTCCCACTGTATAGAATTTAAATACTGTCTCAGACCATCGTAGTAGTCTTTACGAACGCAATAACCCTTCCCTTTACCCCTGATGGTAGTTACCTCTTTGAGTAAATCCCACTTCGGCACACTGATCACTGCCACCTAGTGGTTCCTCTATCTGCAGATTCTTTATGCATGAAGAATCAGTACTGATAATCAAATCAAGAGTATTACTCCCTCTAGTTGCCTCCTGAACATGCTGATGTAGAAAACAATCACCCAATAAATCCACAAAAGCCTTGCTAGTGTGTGAGTGACCAACCCACAATTTCCAGTCAATATCTGGGAATTTAAAATCTCCCATTATAAGACTCTGATTTACCGGCCCACTCTATTTTCCTGTACAGTAGTTTCTTATTATACTCATCAGAGTCATTAGGCCTATAGCACACTCCTACTCTCAATTTTGATCTCCCTATGTTTATGTCACACCAAACTGACTCGACACTGCACTGTCCAGCAATGTCGACTGGCTTCACTTCATTGGATTTTGCGTGTTTCTTAACTAATAGCATAACCCCCTCCTTCCTTCCTATCCTGTCTGTAGATGGCGTACTCCCCAAATTCGAGTTCTGCATTCCTTATATCTGTGTGACACCACGTCTCTGATATCCCAACAATATCCGCCTTTGATGCTTTGAGCAATACCTCAAATTCATCAAATTTATTTACCAAACTCCTAGCATTGGTGTACACGCAAGTATACATGCACCTGTTTTTTTTCTTAGCTACCCTAACACAACCCATGTGTTTACTTGTATCACAATGACTCCCAGCAGTCTATGAAATATCCTGCATCTTGTTTTCCAGGCTTCTGCTCATTCCAATAGAAGCAGTGCAAGAATCTCTTTCACCTCTGCCAGTGGCTACTGTTAATCTATTAGTCCTTGTACCCCCCCCCCAAGCTAGCAGTTTTTTGACCCACCTAACACTGCCTCGATAGCATCAGCAAATATTCTTGCACCCTTTCTATTTAAGTGTAACCCATCCCTGTAGAAGCAGTCCCTTCTGTTAACAAGTACAGACCAGGCTGAAAAAAATTCTACCCCTTGAGCCCTGCACAATCTTTCCAGGGCCAAATTGATCGACAAGGCTCTCATCATATACTCCCTCCTATCGTGTCTGGGCAGAATTGCAGACACTTTTAAATTCAACCCTAATTCACGGCTTTTATTCAACAGTGACCTGTACTTGTTAAGTAATTATTAGTGCCAACGTGTACAACTATATCATATTTTGTGCCCTTAAAAGATGATTACCGCTCTACAACGTCATCAAACTTTGCCCATGGCAGACATACCCTGGTCCTGTTCCACCTATCCTTTTTACAAAGCATGTTCCCCATTTCCCTGACAATAGTCACCAACAACTACTAGTTCCTGTGTGGGACCAATGCATTCTGCCTTGGGGGGTTGCCGCTGTGTTGCATGTTGACCAAGTGCAAGCTCTGGTATTGATGTGGGCAGCTGAGAGCTTGATGGGCCCTCACTTTAGATCCTTCGAGGGCATCCACCCTGTCCTTCAAGCTCTCATATAGGCCCATAACAACGCTGAGTTGTCGCCTGATTTCATTACACTCCTTGCATCGTGCACACACAAAGATATCCCCCATGGCAATATCATATCCCATACCCGATTGCTCCACAAACATCATGCAAGCAGTGCATTTTAAAAGGTTGTGATTCAGAGGGCAACTGCCTCCCTCAGTTCTTCTCTGAGCCACAGTACTCCCATTAGCTTGAGCCTTTTGCTTTGCTGCCTTGAGTCATTGAATCGAAATCATTTCAATAAAATTTCAATTTCAGTACAAAATTATAACCCTAAACTTGTATCCCAACACAGTTATAACGCTATATATATTTTTCAGTATCAAATATTATCTACGAGTTCCGTTTATATAACTTCCGTATCAAGTTATGTATTAATTAATTATGTTACGTTTGTAATTTAAGTCGTTATGTATTTAGTTAAAAGTACAATTTAATTGACAATGACGTTTAACAAAATTAATAGATTTTGCTGATCAATTGGCAATATTATGTTATATACTATACTTTTTTACAGTACTTTGATCCAAACCCGAGGCGGGATTCAAACCCACGACCTTTGGGTTGCCAGGGAGGCACTTTACCCACCCGGCTAGCCCAGTCAGTTCTTTATACTGTATAAGCTTGCTTTCTTGCATCATTTGCCACTACTAATAGTAAATGCTAACTGTAACAAAAATAGTATTTTTGTTATAGTTAGCTTCATATTTTTTTATAAGAAAAAAAATTAAATAGAAATTAAGATTTGGTATATGCAGAAAAATAAACAAGAGAAATGTCACAATACTAAAATTATTTGTAGCTATATGGAGGGCATACATTGAAATTTAAATTAGGATATAAGCATTTGTTATAAGATGGGACTACTTACACAGAGGGTAGGTTGAAATGTTTCAACTTTGTTGGTAATCACAAAATAATTGTACTGATCCATAAAGAAACGCAACCAATTTTTTAATTTAACCAAGTCAATTTTTATTACATTAATGGCAGGTAAACAGTGGTTTTTCATTCCATAATACAAAGCAAACCAATCACAGAACACACAAATTGACACCATATATTACCACCCACCTTAGTTACTTTCAGCAACTATTCAAATTTTGCATTACTTACTTTCTAAAGACTTTGCTTTCTAAAGCATCTGGCGACTAGGCACCTGTGAGGTGATCTGATTGAGGTGTATAAGGCTTTTAATGGTTTGAAAAGGCTCAATGCTGATGGGATTCTTCCTCAGATTACGAACCTGAGGGGGCTAAACTCAAATCGAGGAGAGAGTTGTAGAATAGATGTGCAGAAATATAAATTAAACTGAAAGTCCACAACAAATGACAATGTTTATATAATACTGAGGAATGGGGAAATTGCAACAGAGGAGGGTGCAAGGAGGACAACTATATCAGGTATGAAAATTTTTTGTTTTGCAGTTAATTGAATTAGTGCAGACAGGCTTCAAGAGTAGCTCATGGGGTCTTGTCAAGGATATACAGGAATTTTGCTAGGATAAGGAGGTGATTATTCTGTATAACGGTATATAACGTGTATAATGCAATGGTCAGGCCACACCTGGAGTACTGCATACAGGTCTGTAGGTATCATTTTAGGAAGGATGTAGAGCTGCTGGAATGGGTACAGAGAAGGGCAACGAGATTGATGAGTGGAACAAAGGGTTGCTCTTACCAGAAAGGCTTAAGTTCTACAAATTGCAGCATCTGGGGACTAGACACCTGTGAGGTGATCTGATTGAGGTGTATAAGGCTTTTAATGGTTTGAAAAGGCTCAATGCTGATGGGGTTCTTCCTCAGATTACGAACCTGAGCGGGCATAAACTCAAATCGAGGAGAGACAGTTGTAGAATAGATGTGCAGAAATTTGCCTTTAGCCATAGACTAGTTGATTGCTGGAACAAACTTCCATCAGTCGTTTTGGAAGTTCACAGCTTAAATAAATTCATGGCAGAACTAGACAAAACTCTGGAGTGAATGGATGGGTGAAATGGGAAGGTTTTTTTTTTGGCTGATGCTACATAAGCTTGCTTTCGTGCATCATATACAAGAAAGCAAGCTTATGTAGCATCATTTAGTGTGCATTACATCAAAATAAATTGATGTAATGCACACCAAAACAGACAGATAACAAGGCACTGAGGAAAACTTTTGGTAAAATTGATTTTGATGAAATAAATGCTGTTGCAATTACAAAAGTTTGAAAAATTCATTATAAAATAATGAATTTTCCAATAATATAATTTGGCATAAAATATGCCAAATTATCTTCCAACACCGTAGCCGAGTGGGCAGGAGCGGGAGTGCAGTAGCACACGCTCTTTGAGTAGACCGGGGTTCAAGCCCCTGACTGCTGAATACGGTCGATCTGCCAACCCGCACTGGACCAGCGTGGCAGATTATGGTCCATTTCCCTCAGCATGAATTGTTGAGGAGGCTTCCACCCTGCAGTGGGTTGATAATGGCTGCACTTTTTTTTTTTTTATGCCAAATTATATTATTATTGGAGCCATTTTGATTTTCAGCAATTTTTTTAAGTATCAGTCAATTCTGTTATTCAAATACTACCTAGTAACAAAATACAAGAAATATTTTAAAAGTTTAAAATCCCATGGTGTAGGATTTAAGTTAAAACTAAATCCTAACAAATGGGAGGCCCAAGCTTAACTTGTATAACAGGCTCAATCCTGGACATACTTTCTCCCAATTTCTGGTAGAAAGTATGCCCAAGTAGGCAGCAGCTTAATCTGGCTGCTCCATTTTTTGCTTTTTTTTTTTTTTTTTCACTAATCAAATCATGTTAAGACGTGACTTATCTCAAAAAATATGGGCGGGGGGACATCCAAGGGCATATACATTATATAATATTCTAGAAAAATTAGCAATAAGAACTAAAAACAGATATAAAAGAACATGCACATGCTCTCTTAGGGGTATTCCCAAATGTATGCTAATAATGAATTAATAATGAAACTGATAAAATGAGTCTGCTTAAAAATAAGGTATTTTAGGGTGGGGGAACACATTGCTACTCTCCCCATGTAATTGCTACATGCATTAGCATCTTCTTTCAGAGAAACAAGAAATTTACTTTCTAGCTTATACAGAAGATTTGAAAGTACCATATTTCCCCATGTATAAGACGCACCTTTTTTCGAAAAATTTGGAGTCTAAAAACTGGGTGCATCTTATACAGTGGTTGTAGATTTTTTTTTTTTTTTTTTACTTGCATTTCCCGCTTGTTGTCCTTGCGCTCATTGTTTCGCACTTGTACCGGTATATTATGTTACATTTTGCCACGTTCTGCCCAGAAATGGCTCAGAAAAGATTTTCTTACAGTGCTGAATTCAAGTTAAAAGTGATCCAGTTTGCAAAAGTGAATGGAAATCGTGCTGCTGAACATAAGTTTGGTCCTCCTCCATCTGAGAAAACAATCAGAGACTGGCTACGGGAAGAAGAAACCCTACTGAAAATGCCACGGCAGAAGAAGGCCATTAGAGGCAAGTCAGCAAAATGGCCTGATTTAGAGAGGGAATTGAAGATATAGATTGAGGAGCAAAGGGCAATTGGAATTCCTGTGCCCACAAAGATGGTTCAACATGAGGCAAGAAGAATTGCTGATGAAAAAGAAGTTACTGATTTCAAAGGAGGACACAATTGGTGTTTCAGGTTCATGAAACGGAATGGACTAAACATGCATACATGCACCAGACTTGCCCAAAAGATGCCTGAAAGCTATGAGCAGAAGGTCGTTGAATTTCATCGTTTTGTCATTCAATGCCGGAAGACACATCAGTTTGAGTTGGGACAGATTGCAAATATGGACAAAGTCCCCCTTCAATTTTATGTTCCAAGCAACAGAACTGTTGATAAGAAGGGGTGAAAATTGTAACTGTGAAGACAAGTGGACATGAAAAGAGCCATTATACAGTTGTTCTAGCTTGTTGTGCCAACGGAACCAAGCTGCCTCCTATGCTGATTTTCAAACGCAAAACAATGCCAAAAGAAGACATTCCTCGAGAAGTGATTGTCCACATTCATGAAAAGGGTTGGATGGATCAGGATGGGATGAAGATCTGGTTTGAGAAAGTTTGGAACAGGAGACCAGGTGGGCTCTTACGCAAACCTGCCCTATTGGTGTTTGATCAGTTCAGGGCACACAACAAAAAATACAAAGAAGATTGCTGCAGAGCAAAAAAACAAAACTTGCCGTCATACCTGGAGGCTTGACATCCCAGCTCCAACCACTTGATGTCAGCATTAACAAACATTTCAAAGCTGCCATGAGAGACAAATGGAACCAATGGATGAAGTCTTCTGGGGACAATTTGACACCAGCAGGATGAGTGAAGAAACCAACTATAGAAGTTTGTACCTGGGTGCGTGAAAAGATCCTGGGATAATATCAAGATTGAGATCGTTGTCAAGTCATTTAAGAAGTGTGGCATTTCAAATGCCATAGATGGAACTGAGGATGAGGCAATATATGAAGACAGTGATTCGTCATCAGACACAGATGAGGACAAGCTAATGGATAGGAATTTTGACAATGATGAGTTGTATGAATTTTATGATGAATAAAACTTGAGTTCAATAACTTTATGTAATACATTTTTTTTTTTCAAATTTCGGGCCCCAAAATTAAGGTGCGTCTTATACATGGGGAAATATGGTATTTCATATTAAATGATATTGGATACAGACAAATAATCATGCAATTTCAAATACAGATGTTAAGGCAAGAGAATCACTTGCAATCATCAGGTCTCAAAATAAATAAATAAATAAATCCACTCAACTCATTTTCACCAAGTTACATAAAAATGATATCCAATCTTACCTTGCTGGAATTCAATTTAAAAAATTTGCAAACAAAGATCTGGGAATAGTCTGGGATAGTGGCCTTACCTTCCTACTCAGGCCTGACTTATCAGAGTAGTCAGTTTGTTTGTTATTTGGTTTTTAGGAGCATTAGCAACTAGGGTCACATTGCTCCCGGGGATATGCGGTGGTCATTCCCTGACCTTTCCACATCCTCCGTATTTGGTGGTCACGGGCTCGAACCCCAGTCTAATCAAGAAGCGTGTGCTATGCACTGCTGCTGCCTCTGCCCACCTGGCTACAGAGGTGCCTGATCAAGCCATGTGCTCTGAAGATGGCTCATTCTGCTTGGAGAAGTTGAAAAAAAAGTTCAACGAAATTTCTTTATTGAATAATATGGTTAAAAGGAGGATTGCTGACTTGTCTAGTGACATAGAAGAACAGACGAGTGCTGAAATCAAAGACTTTGCATTTGGATTGTTCTCAATTCAGTTGGATGGATCCACAAATCTTTCATCCTGTTCCCAGCTTCTTGTCTTTGTTCGGTATGTGAAAGATGCTTCCTGTCAAGGAAGAATTCTTATTCTGCCATTCTCTCAAAAGAAATACCAGAACTGTGGATGTGACGGAAATACTATCAGAGTTCTTTGACCATGAGGGAATGAACTGGCACAATCTATGTGGAGTGTGAACTGATGGCACCCCAGCTATGCTGGGAGCAAAAAGTGGCTTCTAAATGCTTGTTTGAGATCGATCTCCTAGCCATCATTAGTGTTCACTGTGATTCATCAGCAAGCTCTTGCTTCAAAAACCCTTCCATCTCATTTTCAGGATGTTCTTGAACAAGTCATCAAAATTGTGAACTATGTGAAAAGCAGTGATTTGAATTCCCAACTGTTCAAGCAATTGTGCACAGAAATGGATTCAGAGTATAAGAACCTACTCTACTACAGCAAGGTGCGTTGGCTATTAAAAGGCAATGTTGTGGCACGAGTGTTCAACTCTGAGAAGAGTTGCAGAGTTTCCTACAGATGCAAGAAAATCAAACTTGAAGCTACCTTCCATCCATGAAAAGCAGTGGGTCTTTCGCTGTGCATACCTTGTGCATATTTTTGATCATGAACAGACAATCTAAAGCTGCAAGGAAAGAAAACTACCATTCAGTTCATTTATACAGAAGCTCAAAAACTGGAAACAAAAGGCTGAGGAAGGGAACTTTGCCATGTTCGAATCTCTTTCAGCAATAACTATTAATGAACTGTTGGATCCTGGCATTGCAAAGGACGTTGTAACATACCTCAGCTGTCTCCGAGAATTTCGGCAGTACTTTCCAGAAATTGAGAAGTACTGGTGTTCATAAGGAATCATTTTCTAGTTAAAGTCAGCGATGTCCAGGATGATCTGCAAGATGAACTTTGAAATGATTTTGGATGCAGAGATGTCTTTGAAGTGTCCTCTATCTATGAGTTTTGGCCAAAAATGATGGGAAACTACCCCAACATTGCAAAGGAATGCCTTCAGAAGCTCCTGCCCTTTGCAATGACTTATCTTTGTGAATTAAGCTTCTCAACGTTGGTGCAGCTGAAGACAAAGGCTTGGAACCAGCTTGAATGTGAGGCAGATCTTAGATATGCACTTTCTACAACAGTACCTAGGATTGGGAAACTAGTGCAGAAAATTCAGGAGAACATCTCTCATTAAAGTAACTTTAGCTTAAACTGGTTTGAGTTTTTTTTTTTTTTTTTTCCATTCAGCAGATGCCCACAATGTTCTGTTTCCACATAGAAAGTGTTCAAATGAGAAACATTGTTCCATTAAATACTTTTAAATTGAACTAAGTTGTGGTTTTTATTGACATTTCTTTGGTTTCAAAAAATTGCTCAGCTATGAGCCCTGCTAGGCCATGACATGTAAGGCAAAAAGCCAGTTGGGCCACATAGCAAAAAAAAAAAAAAAAAATGGGAAACACTGACTTAGCTGATTTGCTTACCCCTCTTATCAGTACCACAGATTATACTGTTCAAAGTAGTACTCATTTTTTTGAGATCGTTAGGAATTAAATATTATGAAGAACGAGGTTATGGTTTCCTTCGACATGGTTGCCCTGTTCATACCTATTCTGATTCAGCCTGCCATAATGTTTGTTAGGTGTTGCCTCGAATATTTGTTTGTCCAACTGTGCTATAGAGAGTATGGTGGTTCTTTATATAAGCAAATTCAGGGGCACTACTATGGGAGCACTAATTAGCGCCTCTCATAGCAAATATTACATATTACTACAGAGGCTTTTGAAGAGGACATTTGCAGGTGTTTTCAGAGGGGGGGGGGGGTCAGAGTGACTGCTCCTCCAGTATCTTAATTCCTTATCTCTGTATACTGATTTTACCATTTAGATGGAGGCAGACAATGCTTGAATGGTTTAGTTCAATGTGACGGTTGCTGTTTAGTGACTTTGGTTTATAGAAAATCCATGTGCAGCACCAATTTACAAATTATAATTCTGCACATGCCCTGGGCCATCTACACAGCATGGCTAGAATTTTAAACTGCGTATGCTCACTGTTTCTATTATTGATAGGGAGACCGAGTATACCAGAGTCAGATTGGAGTCATCTCCCTCATGTTTAGATAGGTTCCAGTTTCAAGATAATAGTCCTCATAGACTATTGCATTTCGCTACACTCCATTGCTACAGCATACATTCCCAACTATCCAGGCATATCTGCATGTCTTGCCAGGGTGATATGATGTTACTGTATTAGTTGTGTACAGCTCCCAGGCAGGAAGTCACAATTTATGTACCCATGCAAGAGTGGTTTATCACATTACTTATCTGGATTGTAGGGATGTTATATTGGGAATTCTAAATGTAGGTTAGTTGACTGGATTTCTGAGCATGAGGGGGCTATAACGATAAGCTGATTTTGGTGCCTCAGCCAATGCTGAGCACTACTGCACTTCCACTATGGGGCCCAGTCTAATACTGGGATTCTGGATTATGCTTCTTAATACATGCCATCTGCCATGGTTACAGGCCTTCCATATAGCAATGGAGGGTCTCACCATTAATCGTAATGCTGGGACCAGCATTTCACCCCATTGTGGAGCCACTATTTTACACCATGATGGGAGGTGGCAAGTTAACAATTGAGCTGCTAGACGTTACAACAGTAACGTCTAGCAGCTCAATTAACTTTATTTCTATTGCTCTACTTACTCCCTCGCTCCCTCTTTTTTTCCTTTCCTTTTTCTCCTGCTTACACTATGCAGAGGTATGGATCATTTGCACATGCATGGGAATTTTCCTTTGTAATACATATATCTGGTTCGCTGTCATTGATCTTAAGTTGAAGAGGCCAACTGCCTTGAAAGCTTTTCATTTTATTTTATATACCGTGCATTTCACGTTTTATCGCTTTTATTTCGCTGTCATATTTTAATTGTATATAATCCTGTTTTATTTTTATTTTATGTAGTCAGTGATTTTAAATTCTTGTATATATTTATATTTTCCAATTTTGTATTATTGTTTATTTCAATAAACTGAAGTCAGAAGAAGCAATATTTCCTTATTATAAATAATGTTCTGTTTGCTTCAACAACATATAGGCTCTCAACAGAATTGAATTGAGTTGAACTGAACCAATCGAGTGCAGTGTTTCTGGCAGATGCAATATACCTTGGACCTATAATTTAGGTTGTTTAAGTTTAGGAAACCATAGGTGATCTAAGGTGTTTTTGATCTGCACTTTTATGAAGCAAAAAAAGAAAGAAAGACAAGCCTATCAAATATGAGTCCCACAAATACAGTCTCTGATACTACATGGAATGACATTGTGCAAGCCTGCATTCAATTCACCTCAGCAGATGGTTTTATTCCTCTTCCTGGAAAAAAACTTGAACCCATCATACTGCCCAGAAGTTGACATTCAATGGCTTGTTACAGTTGCCACTCAATAACTGAGAAAGTATGCAAAAGTGTTGACAAAAGAAGAATGCAGCACCCCTTAGAGCTGGAAGCAGTTGTTCTGCAATGGAATTCACTTTGATAGCAAAAGTGAGACACTTAAAAACTGACCTTTGAGAAACTCCAACCTCATGGCAAAAAAAAAAAAAAAAACAGGTTAATAGAGGGTGGCTCCTACAAACTAAGTAGAACTTAGGGAAACCCCTAAGTAGACAAGGGGTCCCAATCTTTTAATAAAAAAATCATAAATGAAGTTCCGAGGCAGTGACCTCCACAATAAAGATATTATGCACTTCTAAAATGCTGATCTCCAAGTCATTTCATATGCTTTCCCACATCAAAGGAAACTGACAATTGATACCCACATTTGATAAAATAATGTGGACAGAGATTTCAGCTGAATTATATTGTTTAATATGGCTACGTTACCTTCAGAAGCCATATTACAACCATAGAAATAAAGTTATTTTCTTCAAAATGATATAATGACATGTATTAACCATGCTTCCCCAAGAGATTTGTGGCTAGACTAATGGAATTTTTTTTTTTTTGCTAGGAGACCAAACTGCTCTTTAAATATTCTCTTATACAGAAAAAGCAGGTTGAGTTAGAAAAATTATTTAATATTTTCCTTTTCATGTTTAATAATTTTGTAACATTTCTAGTCAAACAGCACTTGAATGGGAAAAGAGTGTTGCTTTCAACTCCTTCAGTACTAATAACATTATATTCGCCCTCCTCCTCTAAGAAGAGAAGGGTTGACATGATTAGAGTTGCTTTGGCAATGAGCTGGTGTGCTACACCAACAGAGCAACTAAGTTTTGAAGATAAGTTACTTTTTCCACACACATCTGTTCAAAAAAAAAATTTTTGCACTTGCTTTCACTTGACATTGTGATTATTTCTTCATCACTCTTGTAGGGGTTATTTAACTAAATTTTATCATTTTCATCTGATATCTATGCCCAAGAAGTGTAAAAAATGTATATCATTCCCAGAGGGTGAATTTTTTACAGTAATAGGTTACAAATGGCACGATACACAAAGAATGTTTATTCAAAAATAAGGCAATAGTAATTTAGTTGATAATAGAATTTTATTTATTAATTTTTTTAATAAAAAAATTTCTCAATATGGATAGCAGCTTTTACATTAACAGAACTATTTTCTTTGAAATAAAAAAATCATTAACTGTGTAAATTGTCTAAAAAATTGTTGCCTGTTTTTGACATTTAAAGAGTGCAATCACCAGATTTAGACATGGACCTAAACCATGCAATTATAAATTTATCCTCACAAAAGGACACCACTAGGTCTCCTCAAATAGCAAGGCTACAAGCCGTGGCTTATGGCAAAATCTGGGACTAACCAGGCATTAACTTTTTCACAATTTTTGTCAAATAGATGTTTCTGCAATGTGCTAAGCTTTACACCACAGCATGCTTTAGAGTCTGCTGATCACTGAATTAATTACTCCATGAGCTTGGAATTGCCACCTCTTGTCCTTTTTGGAAGCAAGATGAAAATAATAAAATTTAAATTTAGTGATTTTTTTAGATATTTTTATGACAATGCCAAGTGAAAGAAAGCACAAAGCAAAATAACTTTTTAATAGATATTTGTGGGAAGTAACAAATCTTCAGAACAAACTATCTACTAGCGCAGAGGTTCCCAAACTTTCTCGGTTAATGGCACCCTTAGTGTCCCAGTAATTTTTCCATGGCACTCCTAGGCCAAAAAAATACCTAACACAGTGGGTTTTGACATTTTAATATATACCTATATAATTTTATTCTTTATATAGAGGTACTAAATAAAGATCAATTATAGATCACCACAAAATTAAAAAAAGATATGGTACAATGGATACCGTACACCTTTTTATAATGAAATAAATGTATAAATTTCAAAAAAAAAAAAAAAATAAAATAACAATAACTTTAAGTAACTTAAACAGAAATTACACGGCACCCAAGAATGTTGTTGCAGCATTCTAGTGTGCCATGGCACCCCAGTAGAAAACCACCGTACTAGCGTAATGAACCAATTTGTTGCCAGAGCAAGGGAAGTATCTTCGATGAGGAAAATTTAAGAAACACTGAATTCTAAAACTAACCTTGCAGTGGTTAGTCTTAAAAGGAACTATTTTAATCTATCTTGCACAATTATAATATTCAAAAAAATTAACACTGTTAATTAAAAAAATTAACACTGTTAAAGCTGTCAAAGCTAAAAAACCAGAAAAAATGAATATAAGTACTGAAATGGTTCAGCTGTTATGCCACAACCTGAAATAACCAGTGTCTACAAATGAATTTCCTTCATATACTGATATTGTTCTTCAGATATCTTCAGATTCATTGTTCATTTTTTTGTAGTTGTTGGCGCATCGGCTTCTGTGGCCATAGTGCACCTCCCAAGGTTTTGCAGTACTTTCATCCAAGCCCGAGGCGGGATTCAAACCCGCGACCTTTGGGTTGCCAGGCAGACACTTTACCCACCTGGCTAGCCCGGTCGGCATATCTTCAGATATTGTTTCCATTTGTATTCGGCTGTAACATAACTGCCAAAACATTACATTACAGTACTAATTTTTTCTGTTACTAACCAGAGTTAATCTAGCATTAAGTTCTTTGAATATTTTAACTTTTCAAGAGATTATGATAGTGCATTTTAATGCTAATCAAAACACTGCTTGATATTTCCTCTCAAATTCAAGTAAGGGCCACTTGAATAGCTCAAATCCCCTAGAAGACGAATTTATAGCCTGCTTTCACTCTCCTGTTTCAAGAACAGAACTCTGGGAAATACGAGTTGTTGCAGTTATTAACAAATGGAAAACGATGTAGCCCATTTCAACATAGAAAGGTTTGCATTACTGTAACTTAACAATTACTATTAGAAAATAAGTAGGGTACCAATCCTTACAACTATCTAATCCTCCAATATTGGAAGATATGGACCCCCACCTCAATTTTCATTAACTTCAATAGAAAGCTGACCTAAAAGACAAGGAAAAAAAATATTTTTTTTATTAACTACTTGTTTCTCAATATAATTTATCTTATTATTCATTACAGTGTCAGAAATTAAGAGTATATTTAAAGGTTTCCCATTTACAACTAATTCTTGTCATCTCTCTCTCTCTCTCTCTCCCCAAAAAGCAACCTGACTGCTGAAAACCAACATCTATTGTCCTTTCCCTCCCCCCTCTTAATGTGCCTGCAAAAGGGTTAATTTTGACATTATTACCTTACAAAATCATGATTAAAAATGTTCTCTGTATTTAAAGTGTCTATTTGAATGTCTTGTAGTCATGAGAATTACTTACAAATGGTTTTGAATAGCAAACTACTAATGCCTGCCAGCAGAGCCAAAGTTGTAACATCTCCAAGAGAAGCAGCAATGGGTGTAGTAACATTATCAGGGTTGACATGGCACTTTCTGGACAGAATAACAACCCCTACAGTCACACAACCTATAAAAACAAAATAACAAGATGTAATTTCCTAACTTAAAACTGTGTGCAAACAAATATTTCTAAAGCATTACATTGATGAGTTTACTTCCAACCAGAAAGGGAGGGGGGGACATTGAGACCAGGAATACTGGAGAAAATGTTGGAAAACACTGAAAAGGTGAGAGGCAAACATTGCTGCTTGTAGCATGTTCTTATTTACTTTTTTCTTTTTTTTTTTTTATTTGATATATGTTCTACCATACCAAAATTATTTAGACCAAAAGTTACCAGGATCTTCTTATATAAATAAAATTAAAACTAGAAATATTTGGCATTATTATAGTTACAAGAACGTAAGGTCTAATTATAAACTTAGCCAATACCAAAATATTTCACAGGCAGGACTCATGCTTTTAGTTTGAGTCAAAAAAAAAAAAAAAAAAAACCACAATTGAATACTCCTGCATTTTCATTACAAGTGCAGAGTTTGCCTAGGACACAACAGACAGATACACTTATTACATAAGATATGAGGATGGTTCAATAAAGAATCGCCCTCACCTACTTCCACATATCGCAGAGTCATGATATTTTGTATACATATCTCTGTACTAAAGGTGTAAAATTTCAGCCCTGTCTCAATTTGTTTTTCTCTTACAGAGCTGAACGTGTGACGAAGTAGCATCATGTACAAAGCTGAAGCCAGAGCTCTAATCCTGTATCTGTTATTAAAGGGGAAATCTCCTAAAGAAATCCACGAGGAGATGACTGCTCTATATAAGTATGAAGCCCCATCCTATGGAACTGTGAAGCACTGGCATAGACAGTTTAGGTGTGGTCAGACATCGGTAAAACCTGAGCCCATTCCAGGTCATCCCCATTCAGCCATCGATGACAGCACAATCAGAAAAGTGGAGTCGTTAATCATGGAAGATTACCGGATATCTGTGCATGAATTGTCCCAGGAGGTGAAGGTTAGTGTGGGCTCTGTTGAAACAGTTCTTCACGACCAACTCCAGTTACAAAAATTGAGTGCAAGATGGATTCCCAGATTATTGAATCGTTTCCAAAAGGCTGATTGACAACAGAAATCACAAGAGTTGTTAGCCCTCTGCCAAAAAAATGAGGAAGACTTTTTCTCTCGTCTAATCACTCAGGATGAAAGTTGAATACACCATTTCGACGCTGAAAGTAAAAAGCAATCCATGGAATGGTGACATCATGGTTCCCCACCCCTCAAGAAGGCAAGGGTCCAAGCATCAGCAGGAAAGGTCTTGTTGACAGTGTTTTGGGATGAGAAAGTCGTAATAATGACTGATTACCTGCTGAAAGGTAGAACAATTACAGGTGCCTATTATGCCACTTACTCACAAAATTAAGGGAGAAAATCAAAGCATGTAGGCGTAGCATGCTGTCCAAAGGTGTGAGAATGCTTCAAGACGATGCCCCAGATCATACTTCTGAAACTGCAACACAAGCGGCCACTTGTGGATATGAAATACTGCCCCATCCAGCCTACTCGCCCAATCTTGCACCATCAGGCTTCTTGTTTCCTTCCCTCAAATCGTTTCTTCGGGGGACCCACTTCCCTGATGACAAGACACTCATTTCTGCAACAGAATCATGGTTCAAAGACCAACCTCACCACTTCTACAAAAACGGTATCTGTAGCCTCATCCATTGATGGGAAAAAGTGTGTAAATCTGCACAGTGGCTATGTAGAGAAGGAGTAAAACCTGTGCCAAGAATCAACAGGCTAGCAACCTCTGTAGCTAGGTCAGGGTGATTCTTTATTGAACCGCCCTCGTATTATTACAACTCCAGATGCCTACAGCAATTCTTCGGAGCCACAGTTCCATAGTTTATATCCTGTGGCATATACATTCAGAACCACGTCTAGCAGCATATATGCCAGGTGGCCACTTTATTAGGAACACCTACTTAATTGTCAATAGATCACTTTTTTACCCACAGAACAGTATGGATTCAACAAGGAATGGACTCAAAAAAATGCCACAGGGATGCTGGGTCATGTTGACCCAACTGGTTTGCAAACTGGGCGGCTGCAGATCTCTACTCATGTATCCATTAAGCCACGAGGAGAGGCACCTGGTAGGAAACAAATTCCAGATAATCTGTAGCATCCAAACAGTGAGCCTTTTGATATCAGTGGAGCAATGTGCAACACAAAAACACTCCTCTTGTCATTAACACTGCTGCCACCACTACCAGCCTGCATTGTTGGCATAGAGTTCCACAAACTCACAGCTTTTGCCATATTCTGGGCCTGCCATCAGCATGAAACAGAGGAACTGGAAACTTTCTCGACCAGGTATTGCTTTTCCAATTCTCTACCATTCAGTGTGGACATTCACGAACCCAATGTAGTGGTACAGTCAGTCCTCGTATAACATGTGTTTACATTACACAAATTTGATCATACACGATTTATAAATAGGGGAATGATATCTTATATAACACGAACCGAATTCGCTTATGCACGATTCGCCTTTGTGTTTACAAGAAATGGCAGTCAAACGTGGAATCACCCCAACTGAACGCAACACAATAGGAATGAAGAGAAGATTCTGAAAATGTATTTATGTTTTTTTTATATCAGTGAAGGGGAAACACATTTCCCATAATAACGTAAAAACCCACACAATTCCAGCTATCGGCATTATCGCAAATGCAATTAGATCGAGTTTACTACCAGTTTATAACAGATTCCACTAGCAAGAACGCAACTGGAAATTATTTTTGTTTTATGGTAGTAACCCCCAGAAATGTGCTTTAGTAAAATGTGAGGTGTTAAGTGTATCTCTGCCTTTACGGTGTTGTTTATTCAGTTGCTACACACGCAGCTTTGTTTATGTGTATCAAGCGTGCCTCCTCGTTTTGTAATTGTGCTTTATTCCCTAAAAATTAGTAAAATACTTAAAAGGTGTGAAAAGGGAAGCGTCCTGGGGAAGACACTGCAGATTCAGAGAGAAAAAGAAAAGCAATATCGATAAACAGAGGCGGACTGGATCAAAAATTCTTACCCGGGAAAATTTAGAGTGGCCTCACACTAGCGTTTATGGCCAAAATCACATTGGCCTCCGACCCACCGGGGTTTCCCTGGTAAGGCTTATGGCCGCCTCTGTCGATAGAGAAAAAATATGAAATTGTGATACCCTTTGAGCGAAATGAAAGACCATGTGATATTGCATGTGCTACAAGCCTAAATGAGGCAACGCCAAGAATTTGAAAGAATGCAGAGAAAATAAAAACAACTTACATAGCAGGAACAACTCAGCGTAATTAAAATCCATTAGATTAAAACAAAGAATTGGAAGAGATGGAATGGCTGTCATCTGTTTGGATAGAAAATCAAACAAAAAACAAGTTTGCTTACGATAGAAGCAAAAGCATTAGCAATATTTTATTACGTAATAGTTGTAATAAAATACGTAAGTATTTTATTACAACTATTAAATACGTAAGTATTTTATTACGATAGTTTGATTAATTACGATTAATAGTAAAAAAATACATAAGTATTTTATTACGATTATTTATTGTTTGGTAATGTTTTGGTTACAAATGTGTGTTCAATCTTGGGTGGTCGGCACCTAACCCTATTTTTCCCATAGGGCCTGTTATTTATATTGCACAACTTTGCATTGCACGAGGGTTTCTAGGAACACAACTATCGTGCTATACGAGGACTGACTGTACTTCATTTTTTTTCTTGACAGTAGTAGTGGAACCCAGAAGTTGTGCATTCTGAAATGCCCAGTCTGACTGACTAGCCTTTCTGTTATCTTGAACATGTCTGATTGGCCTACACTGGCCCCTCATCAATGAGCTATTTCCAATCACAGGATCACTGTTGACCAGATGTTATTTGGTTACTGTGCCAATCTTGATATATGTAAAAGTATGTAAAAGCCCCAACAGGGTTGCAGTTTCTGAGATACTCATAATAGCACATCTGATGCCAATTACCATGTCATCTTCACAGACATTCAAATCTTTCATCTTGCCCATTCCCACACTGAATTGTACATGTATAGCACCCTATGCATCCATCCACTTTGTTTATATTATGAGGTAGGTACAAACACATGATGCTGTTAATGAAGGAATGTCCCATTTCATGAAAAAGGTAGATGTACCCAATAGTGGCCACATGGCAGTATATTAGTGCCATGCATATATCTCTCTGTTAGATATAAAGAGTGAGGAATTGAAGCAGAAATTTAGTATTTTGATGCACGAGATTAAGTAGCCAAGAAAAAAAAAAACATACTCATGTCCTGGAAAGAAGTCAATCAAGAAACTTATCAGGAATGCCAACTCAATTCTAAGCATAAGGCTACAGAGAAGGATCATGAGGGGCAGAATATGCAGTTCCCATGGAGATTGTAATCTGTGCAATAGGAAATATAGGACTAGGGAAGAACCAACCTGAAGAATCTTTCCAATAACAACAACATGGTTCACAGCTTATATAGCAACCTCCAATAAGGAACTAGAGTCAAATGACTTGCTAAAATCAAAGTACACTATCAAAATTGTTTCCTACATCAAAATAGTTTAATATCATTTTCTTAAAATAGTTAAATATGATTTTCCCCTACAACAAAACAATGTTGTGTGCCCTTCTGAATGCCATTTCTATCTAAATGTCACTAGATTATACTCATTGTCTCCAAGATTTTCACTATCACTGAAGTCAGACTAACTGGTCTATAATTACTCTTTGAACTGCCTTAACGTACAGGTGACCCCCGCTTAACACCGATAATTCGTTCCGGAAAAACAGAGCGTTAAGTGAATCCACACTAAGCGAGCGCCGCATTCCCATAAGGTAACATATGTATTTGTGAGTTGCGGTCAGTGCTATAGGATTGATTTTGATACATAAGTAGTTACCACTGGAATTATGTGGTAACTACTTATGTATCAAAATTAAACTTCAAATTCCAATTAATCATGAATTTAATTGATGAATTTAATCATGAAAATTGTATCGATTATGGGTTGTACTTTGGCCCTCTTCCTGGTAAACTAAAAGGGGTTTTAATTTTAAATTCCCCGCAGCATTACCACCCAACACTAAAGTCAACCGATCCTTCGCCACTTTGAAACCTGGCATGTTTTTTTTCTTCTTTCAATATGAAACGTCTTTTAGGCATTCGTTTCCAAAAAAGTCCGACTTCCTTTATGTTAAAAACTTAAGTATAACACATAATACCCCTCTTCAATAATTTTAGCAAGTTCTTTTTTGAAAGTTTTGGCTCCTTGATCTGCACTTGTGGCTTCTCCCTGGATTTTAAATCTATTCAACCAGCCCTTACTAGTTTTAAATGGTTCCACATTTTTTTTTTTTTTTTTTTATGTGAGTTTTCTTCAGATCATCACCTAATCTCTCTCTCTCTCTCTCTCCCCCCCCTTTTTTTTTTTTTTTTTTTAATAATAACTTAACTGAATTCTGCATTCAATTAATAACTTAACTGAATTCTGAATTAACTAATTTTATTGAAGATAATATCCAATTCTGGATATTATATCTTCAATAAAATTAGTTAATGTCTCTCCATTTCAATCCTAATAGCCGGCCTAGTGCTAGCAGTGGAACAGCTGTTTTTCCCGCTGTAAAATGAATTTTATTTTTTATAATTGTTCTTACAGTTAAACTTGCCAGTCCTAAATTATGGAACACATCCGCTTGTCGTTTGCCCGGAATCGATTTGCTTCAAAACATCTAATTTAATTTTCAAATTTTATTTTTCTTACATTTGTAGTCTTCATACTGCGTCCAGACGTTGCTTTTTCATTCTTATCCGCCATTATTAACCCTTCGAAAATGTAACTCCGTTGGTTGCATTAATTATGATACAATGTTCGGGTAAACTGTCTGTTACACACTATGTCTAATACTGTACTGAGTGATGACTAGACTTCGGATAAATGCATATAATGCAAATATTACAAGCAATATACTTGATCATTTTTAAAATGTTGATCTCGGAACTACGTAACAAGTCACCATAGTGCAATTAAATTAGCGTGGGAGAAAATTTCTCAAGTCAGCATGGGAAACATTTTAATGCTGTTTTGCTATTCATTTTCAAGCTATCGACTCCATCAAATGAAACTATTTTGTTGAATATGCCAAAAACGCAATCTGTAAAAGAGCATTATAGTGATTTCTGACAGTGTTATAGTTAGATATGGGTTATAATATAAGAACAGCGTTATGACAAATCAGAGTAAAGTGAACCGTGTTATAACAAGAGCCTGCTGTATTGGAATTATGTTAGTACTTCTCCAATACAAAGGAATCTCTCTGCCAAATCCAATGATGCCCTCACAATTAACCTCAATGGTTCAATACACTTTCTGGCCACCTCCCTAAAAATTTTGGAATATGCCATCAACTCCATCCACTTTACTTGCCTTTAGGCTCAAAGCTTCCCTAATAAACAATCAGTAATTTCATGCCTCAGCCTCACTTGCACAATCTCTCCTTAGCACAAAGGGACTTTCCATACCAGTCAATCTGTATCATTTGACCGTATTTTGTACTTATTATTTTTTGTTTTGTGGTTTTCACCTGTGCGTTTTAATCCCTAATTTTCTTTTAAATTGTGGAAGTTATTCTCATAATCAGCACTCTTCCCATGAGCAATCACGAGTTTAACTTCGTTTACTGTAGCCTTACGTGCCGACATATCATAACCTGCACTTTTCATTCATTGTTCAACTTGTGATTTATCAGAAGTCTGACCCCCTTATTATTACTAGAAACTAATTTCTTGTTTGATAAGTTTCCCTTATTTTATACATTACATATTACTATCAAACACATGTTTCCTTAAATGTCTAAATGTTCATGCTTAACATAGGGAGGCAGTTACAATGGTGTAACCACCATTCAGAAATTCAAATTCTCATCCAACTTCTATTTTGCAAAATAGTAGTTTTTTTTTTTTTTTTAAACTGATTTTGTAGCATACACTTATTTGTAAATTTAATGCTTAATGATTCAAATGAAATTCTGAGGTAGGATTAAATTTTTTTTAAAAAATTAATTTTTAATTATTGAACAATTTTAAATTACCCAAATGAATTCAAAGTCTAAGCATGGTGCCTCAAGACCCACATTTTTTTAAAATTATTAAATAAATTATTTACTGATTCAGGATTATCAGTAAATAATTGTTAAATATTTAATTGTTTTGTTTCAAGTATCTCTCCTTGAACTTAAACAGGTGCCAAAATACTAAGTGAACAAAAACGAAATTGAAAAATGTTCTAATATCAATCATTCTACAATCATTATTCTTGTTTTTAATATTTTTAATAGTTAATTGATCAGCAATTAGGCATCATTATTTTGATTTATATATATGTAATAATTCATCTGATTTTTAAAAAATATTATCACTTCTTCTAGCTGAAATATTTCATCCAACAAATGGCTGAGCCTAATGCAAAGAAACAAGCTTGAAGACGAGGACCAGGGTCATGGTAAGTTTTAGGCTGATTGGATTCAACTTTCCTGGCATATGGATGTATCCAAAATAGAATCAGCCAGTGCTTTTTGCAAAATATGCAGTAAAGACATTAAAATGGCAGCTTCAGGCTTATTTGAACTGAAAGACCACTTCAAGGCAAAAATGCATGAAAAAAATGTTTGAAACAAAGAAGAGAGCATCCATCAAGAGCCTCTCTGCTGCTCAGCCAACACAGGAAAATAACAGTTACTAGAGCTGAAGTTTTATTTGCAAGTTTCTTTGCACACACACAACCTGGATTCTTCAGTATCTGATCACTTTTGTGACTTGGCAGCTATAATGCTTCTTGTCTGGTGCTTTGCCACAAGTTTCAATCAAAGGGGACCAAAAGAACACTTGTTATTAAAAACTTCTTGGCACCATCTGCAACAGAACCAGTTATCAAGCTGTGAAGACAGAATTCATTCTCAATGAAAAATCAACGAGTCAAATGACAAGAAACCTGAAAAATGATCAACTACTTTTGAAGATGGTTTAGAACCCAAGACATTGCTGGACATGCTAGTATGCAGCAGTGGAACCAGTAAGGCCGTATTCAAATGTTATTGACAATATTTTCTCAAGTTTAAATATCCCTTGGAGTAATTGTACTGGCTTTGCCAATGACAAATGCAATGTCATGATAGGGATATCAAACTCTGTTCACCAGGGCAAAGCTGAGAAATCCTGATGTTTTCATCAGTACTAAGTGCATTTGTCACTTGGCTAATTTGTGTGCACAAGATGGGATCTGGAAACTGTATCAGTAGGTGGATATTTATTACTATTTTGAGCATAGTATTAAACAAAGAAAAGTACACAAGAACTTACAGCTATTCACAGAGGTGGATAACCTGAATATACTTAAACACTGCCACACCTGCTGGCCGTCGCTGCATAATGTGGTGGAAAGGATCCTCAACCAGCATGTGGCACTTTCATCTTATTTTGAAAGACAGAGACAATGAACAGCCTGGCAGTCAGAAACATCTATACACTTTTAAAGTCACCACTGACCCTGATGACCCTGCCATTCTACCATTTTAAAATGAGTTCAATAAACTTTCAAACAGATGAATCTCAGATAGGTGGCATGATATAGTAGATAGACAGATTGTTTAGGAAGATTTTAGTTAAATTTGTGGAGATGGTCTTTAAACATATGGTTTACTTCAGGCTCATCAAATTTAGTAATCGTGAGGTGAACCATGACAGCACACTGGCAGTAGGCCTGTATAACAGAACACTGAATGAAGAAATGGAGACTGACAGTGAAGTCAAAATGTAATTTTTTGAGGATGTAAGAAATTTTTATGTGGCTATGGGGGGAGTTGAAAAAAATTTCCATTTCACAATCAGGTGTTGAGAAACCTCAAAGTACTAGACCCAATCATTAAAGATAATCTGCAGTACCTGCACATCTGCAGATAATTTTGCTCCACATCTCAATCAGTAAGCTCTTAAAGGTGAATTTAATGATTATTATATGCTATCTGATAGCCATACGCCTCTGACAGAAAATGACAAAAAAAAAAAGCTTTCATAGCTACTGGGCCGCCGTAGCCTTCATAGCTATTAGGCCGCCGTAGCCTAGTGGTCAGGCGGGCGGGTGCATAAGTACACGTGCCTTGAGTGACCGGGGTTCAAGCCCGTGACTGCTCAATATGGTGCTGTTTCTTGTATTCTGTCTATCTTGTGAACTCCTCTGACCGTTTGGTCGTACCGGAGTATAAACAGAAAATTTATTTAATTTACTGGCTGGTTGTTATCAGTCAGAGAACAAGTATTGGTCCTCATCTGCTTGTCAAATCTGAAAGTGATTATTCAGCAACTACTGACCTTGCTTCACAGCAATGCTGACTGTGAATGATCTTTCTCCATGACGAAGAACATCCACACAGACTGTAGGAGGCCCATGAATGCAGCAGACACTGACTTCTTTTTTGAAATACAAAATGATACCAGTTATACAGGCTTTAAGCCCACTGACAGCATTTTGAAAAGTGCAAAAGGTGCCTATATTGCTTATAATACAGAGCACCCTAAACCAAAAGAGGAAAATAAAGTTTCAGGAATGGCAAAATTTGTCTCTATTATATGTTTAATTAATTCGTATATGACAATTTGTTGTTTTCAAACTATTGATTTTTATTGATCCAGAATACAGGTTTTCATCTCAAGAGGTTGACAAGTATGACTTTCACCAGTAAAGACTGATGCAAAGTATCAATTCATCAGCAGAGTTATCTAAGACATTCCCAGACCCAATATAAAAGGGTGCAATCTGATTAATTTTCTTCTTTGTATTCAAATACATGAAAAACTGCTGGACCCCATTCTTTGCTTACTTAGCCAATGCTTTCCCACATTAGCCTTTGCCATCCTAACCTTCTCTAAGGTACTATTAGAGATCAATGTGTAGCTGTTGTAGGCTGCAGTACTTTTCATTGCTTTAATTTTCCATGCCATCTTTTTCTGCTTTATTAAGCTGGCTATCCCTGTATTCATCTATCTCAACGTCCTCCTTATGCTATTTTTTTTAATGGTATGCTAGGGGGCTTTGCCCCCTGCTTGCTGCACTCACTTCTTTTGATAAAATAAAATACTTAAAGAAGCTTTTGACACTCTCTTCCTCAGCTATGAATACATATGGAAATCAAGAATGGTACTGTGTGGTCATGCTAGATAAACAAAGCATGTGCACAAGGTTTATCTAGCATGACCACGCTTAAACAAAAGCTTATTTTACCACAGTAAAACAAGCTTCTGTTACATATTTTAGTATTTGTTATGTATTACCAAGTAACCTGCATGCCTCTTCTCCCACTGGCTGAATAAATATCACTAGGAGGAAAATTATTTTAATATATAGAAAGATATGCATTTGTGGCTTTGTGATTATTGCTTTAAAAGGTGTTCGATGTATTAACCCTCTTTCTATAATCTGCCCAATTAATAGATACTATTTAGCATCTTAAACTCAGTCCCCATTCATGAAAACTACTGTAACCTCTTTCTTCATCTTTCAACTAATAACTGCATAATCACTACATGCTAATGGTTCCTATGCTGTTAACCCTATGATATCATCTGATTTATAAGTTAATGACTAGGTCTAGATTATTTTTACTCCTAGTCTAACTGCTGGTACATACAGTTCATTTAAAAAATTTGTTCCTCATGGTACGTTTCCCTCCCACTTACTCCAATCAATTAGGGGGAACTGAAATCACCCATACAAAGACATTCAGTCACCCATTCCATCTGCATGTAGAGATTCTCATCATGCTCTTCACTATCTTCTGGTCCAAAGGTTACTCCCACTCTCATTATACCTTTGTTTCCAGCTGACTAACACCACACAGATTCTATGCTGGCAGACAAGTTCTAAATATGGAAAAGTTCTTTTTGTGCCCAGGCTGCTTTCAATAAGAAGCATCACCCCACCACTACTTCTATCTTCCATATCCTTTCTGAATACACTAACATACCATAGTGAAACACATCATGCCCAATTTCCAAGTGATATTATGTTTCATTTAGCCCCATTATGTCAGTGTTAACTTGGAGTTCGAATTCACTCAATTTTATTAAGAACACGCCTGACATTACTCTAGACACAGTAAACTGCTATGTATTCTTCTACAGTTTACTAACAGACACTTCTTTAAGTTATTTTTGCTTGTTTTTCTAGCCTTAGCCTCCCACTCATTTAAAAGTTACTACTCCCAAAACACCTTGCCAATATCATCTATTGCAGCAAACAACAACTCTTGAGGTGTGTGTGTGTGTGTGTGTGTGCGTGTGCGCGCGCGCAAGCATTACTCTGACCCATAGACAAATAAAGACATCTATATTGCCCTTGTCCCTTCTAACTAACAGTTTTCCTGGATCCTTAAGATATACACTGATAAATCCCCCCCCCCAAAGCCTTGCAGACTCCCTTAAATTTTGAATTAACACCCAAGCTTCAGCACATACACATTCTGACCTAACTCGTGGCATTACTTCAGTATATTCTTATATTTATCCAACAAATCACTAGGTCATATTAATTTAATTGTTAGTTTAATTTCACCAACATGAATAATAATGCTTTCATTAAATCTCCCTTCCTTAGAATTTGACAAACACACCCTGGTTCTAGTCCATCTATCTTTATTATAAAATAATATTCAGTTCTGCAACCTAAACTGGACCACAAGAACAGAACAGTCAAATGCAATAATATTATTATCTCTTCAGAACAATACTCAGATAAATGGAAAGGAAAGGGGAAAAAAACCCATTTTCTAATGAATGTATAATGGAGTAATACTTACCAAGGACAAGGCTGGCAACTGAGGCAGTAACCAAACTACTAGCACAAAGGAGAACAGCATGATCCAAGTCAAATTTGTGTGCATTGATCCAGTCAATTACTACAGCAAATATGGATGCAAAACAACCAACAACTGCTGCTTGACACTAAGTAGGAAATAAAAAGAATACAGCTCTTAAGACAAAAAATAAATCATCATAATCTTTTAAGATATTTTAATATTAATCCTTTCCAGAGTATGTATCTAGATATGTTTTATATGTATGAGCTCAAGGGTTGCTCTTACAAAGAAAGAGCTTAAGTTTTGCAGATTACAGTGTTTGGTGACTAGGCACCTGCAAGGTGATCTGATTGAGGTGTATAAAGCCTTGAATGGTTTTGAGCATGCTCAATGCTGATGGGATTCTTCCTCTTGCTCAGAATAATCACATGAGAGGGCATAAATTCAAATTAAGGAAAGACAGTTGTAGGATAGATGTGCAGAAGTTTGCCTTTAGCCAGCAGGTAGTTAATTGGTGGAGACTTCCATCTTTTGTTGTGGAAGTTGATAGCCTAAATAAATTTAAGGCTGAGCTGGACAGGTATTTGGAACATATGGAGGGGTGAAATGGGAGAGTTTTTTTTTTTTTTTGGCTGATGCTGCATAAGCTTGCTTTCTTGCATCGTATGCCTCTACTAATGATAACACTTTGTACAATGTGCAGAATATTTACTTAAAAGAGTAATCTCAAGTACATGATGATCTGCAATTCTTGTTACCTTTTCAGGGACACATTCTAAAAATTGGGAGCATTCTGAGGATAAGTAGTCAGTTCCAGTGAATGGAATTAACTTCTTGTAGAGTTACCATGCATTCCCAGAAACTGGGGATGCTTGGTAACACAAAATTTATACTCTTAACTTACACCACGTTCCAGTTGCTGAATTAACAATAAGATTCTGTTCAAACCTTGCATACCTGAGAGAGCCACAGTGACTGGCCATCTATATTAGTTGAAAGTTAGTTTAATTTAAGATTTTGGGAGGACGGGAACACTGGGAACACTTTAGATGCCAGAAAGAGCCGTCAAACTGAGAATTAGATGACTGCTTATCATTCAAAGTGATGGGGGGTCAATCCAACAATATGTGCCATTATTGAAGGAAACCTTCAATAATGGCACATATTATTGTCATAAGAGATTGGTCTCATCATTAAATTCAGGCTGAGATAAGCAATTTTGTCTTATTCTTTGCTGAGAATCCAATAACATTCACCTTACAAAAATAACAATCACCATGATATGGCGATAGCACTTTTGCTCTCTCTCCATCTCATAGATATGGCAAACAGCAGCAAATATTTCTTTTTGTTCAACCAGTCAAGTAATCCATTCAAATAACATGTGGTGCCACACCTTATTTTCTACCTAGAGGATAGCAAAGTATAACTGGTAAATTTTCAGAATATTTGTCACGATTGTATACTATTGTGATTTAGTTACGAAAGAGCGTACACACACACACACACACACACACACACACCAGAATTTGCTGGGAGGAGGGCAATTTTTATATTTTCAAGGCATGACAAAAAATGTGTTTCAGCAATTCACCAGATCATGCCTGAAGTAATTTATAATCAAATAATTAAATTACAAAATAAAAAGGATAGAAATATATTTAATGTGTATAAACAATAATAATAAATAATGTATCCGATAGGTATGCAAGTTGTATAATCAACTTCACCTTGTTCCCATACTTGGTCATCTAAATGCAAAACTAGAACAGATCTGGATTAAGCACCTAGAGATTTAGTCCACATTTTTTTCCTTATGAAAAAAAAACTTTTTGACCTGTGGTGTCTTAATTAACAGACCCAGACAATATTGAGAAAAGCCAAAAGGCAGGATTCAAAGTGAAAGACTAATTTTACAAAGCATAACAGAAGGGAATGTATGACCTAAGCTTTGTCAATTTCAGACTCAAAAGACTGTGCAGAGGTGGACTACAATCTCTCAACATAGCCTGCGCCTTTAAGAAAAGTGCAAGTGTATTTGCCAGTACTATTGAGGCAGTAACAAGTTTATCAAGAAACCACACAGACCAATTAACTATCATGGCCAAAAGCGCCGGTAAATTTGATTTTTCATACTACTTCAAACGATTCTATCAGTCAAAAGGTTGGCACAATCTGTTAGTTGCAAATTTGTAGTAATAAGGGGGAAAACAAGGCTTACCAAAGGTTCTTATAACACTCTAGACTGCAAAAACTGGAAATGTCTGAAAAACTATGGGACCACAAGAAAGTAATGACCAACTAATGCTAAAGCTATAGGAATAACCAATTTAAAAATTTCTTAGGGAAAGCCACCCCACCTCTGATTGGTCAACATGATATATGTCAGAGTTATAAAAAAAAAAGCATGAAAAGAAACTGACACATTTGTATACTAATGCTACCAATTCAGTTAAGAAAAACAAATATGGAGTAGTTTTTATAGTAAAAATGCCCATATACAGGAATATTAGGCACAATGTCAATTACATATATTTGGATCTATTCAAAATGTTACAGTTTGA
This sequence comes from Mastigoproctus giganteus, assembly GCF_048544385.1. NCBI lineage: Eukaryota > Metazoa > Arthropoda > Arachnida > Uropygi > Thelyphonidae > Mastigoproctus > Mastigoproctus giganteus. Next base: position 80,945,864 of record NC_143578.1, read on the forward strand.
ACAAAGAATTTGAATACTTCAGCATGTATATTATGTATGAATTATGTTCCATGACTGGTTTACCTGTTTTCTAAAGGAAACCCTATGAGGCAGTAGCAAGTTTCTCAGGAACCACTTGCGTGAGAAAAACTGCAGCCATTATCAATCCACTGCAGGATGGAAGCCTCCTCAACAATTCACATTGAGAGAAATGGACCATAATTGCCACACTGGTCTAGTGTAGGTTGGCAGAACGACTGTATTTAGCAGTCAGGAGCTTGAACCCTGGTCTACTCAAATAGCGTGTGCTACTGCACTCCCGCTCCTGACTACTCAGCTACAGACATACAGACCAATAACTATCTTGGCCAAAGGCATTGGTAAATTTGATTTTCACACTAGAAGGTTGTGACATGATCAATTGCAAAGTAATACGGGTCGTACATAGGTTCTTGGTAAGTCTTAAACTATTGCCTAACTCAGCCTCAACTGAGATGACCTTTGCACCACCAACATGATTTAAACACAAATTTCATTCCAAATGTGAAGCAACTGATATAGCTGCTCTCTTACTATGGACATACTGCTACCAAATGTACATTTTTGCTGTTGCACAAGCAACTGTATGGATGTCATTCCTCCATATGTCCTATTTGAGCATCATTTGAGAACCTTGTTCACTCCCACCCCTTAACACTGTAAAAAACCAAGCATATTGAGATCAAAGGAATGCCATGGTCCACTTTAATCTATATAACATGGGTGGGGAGGGGGAGTACATAACTTATGCAGAAATCTTATCCATCAGCATAATTATCTTGGAGAAGAAGAAGAAACACCACTTAACTGTGAGGCAAGAGGTATAATTCAATCACACTGTTGACAGTTCATTCATAAATTTATAAAATATATAATAAATTTCTGTTTATTCTTGATACAGCCAGGGCTAGAAGAGTTTACATATTCATTGTGACTACATACAATTCAATTATTCTGATCAGCCAGAAAAGTGTATAAAATAATTAATAAAAGAAAAGAAAATAAACAACCTATGCATTTCCCTCCTCCCCTAGGTAATTATCCAGCTGACCTTTGAATTTCCCAAATCTGTCAGCCTCAACCACCCATGTAGATAACTTATTCCAGTAATTTATAACTCACTAGCTAAAATAAAACTTCCTACAATCCATTCTAAGCTTCTCCCCTCGTGACTTGAATTTATGGCCCCTAGTTCTAGAATCATTCAAAACCATGAAAATTTCGTCCTCATTCATTTTACTGATGCCTCTCAGAGCCGTAAACACCTCAATCAAGTGCCCTCTAAGGTGCCTAGTTTTCAAGCTGTGCAACCCACATATTCAAAGTCTTTCCTCATAAGGAAATCCTTTTGCCGATCTCACCAGGCAAGTTACCCATCTTTGGACCCTTTCAAGAAGCTCAGTCTTTTTTTAGGTGTGGTCTCCATACTTGAACTCAGTATTCCAAATGTAGTAACACCATAATCCCTTGTATAATGGGATTATGATGTCCTTATCTCTACTAGCAAATGTTTGATAAATCATTAATAGGACACCATGGGCCTTCCTTGCAACCTGTCTACAATGCTTGGAGAACTTCATATCTGAATGCATCTAACTCCCAAGTCCCTGTCTTTCACTACAGTCCAGTTCAACTCCACCAAGTGTATAAGCTATATTTGGGTTACTGTTCCCTAGGTCTAAGACCTTTTTTGCTGTGCTGAAGCTGCCACTTCTCTGACCATTCCTGAAGTCTACCTAGGTCACACTGAAGAAGCTCTGCTTGGCAGTGATTATTAACTACTCTACCAATCTTTACATCATCTGCAAATTTATACATGCCCTCTATCCCTTCACTGATGTCATTTTTAAGAAAATCAAAAACAGTGGTCCCAATGCTGATCCTTGGGGAAGGCACCCCACTTCTTACATTAGCCCAATCTGAGGAACAACCATTTATCACAACCCCCTGCCTCCTTCACTGTAGCCATTCTGCTTTCCTTCTAAGGATTTTCCCTGTGATTCCAACCTGTTCCAGCTTACAAAGTAACCGCTCATGTGGGACTGAGTCAAATGCTCGGTTGAAATCTAAATAAACAATGTCGAAATTATTTCCTAAATCCAGCTCATAAGTGACTCTGTCAAGATAGCTAAACCAGATTTGTTAAACATGATTTTCCCTTTACAAAACGATGCTGTGTATCTTTCAGAATGCCATTTCTATCTAAACGATCCTGAATTCCATCCTTGCTCATCGCTCCACTACTGAAAGTTAGACTGATCGGTAATTTCCTGCTAACACAAAACTCCAATACATTGGCACTTTTCCAATCGCATGGAACTCTGAGTCCAGTGATGCTCTCATAATTAGCCTTAATGGTACAATGCACTCACTTGCCACCTTCCTTAAAATTATAGGGTGTATGCCATCAGCCCCAGGAGCCTTATCTGTAGGCTCGAAAGCTTTTTCATTATATAATCATGTGAAATTTCATCATTTAATTACTGTTTTTCAACTTCACTGCCATAATTTCTCATTGACAAAGGATTTTTCTTCTATAAATATCGATGCGAAGTAACTGTTGAGTTCATCCGCAACATCAGCTGGGGTGTCTAATACACTCCCACATCCATTACATAAGGGTTCTATCTGATTTGTTCTTCTCTTCTTTGCATTTATATATATGAATTCCTTATCCCCACTCTTTGCCAGTGATTTCTCATAATTTGCCTTTGCCAGCCTAACCTTTTCTGTGGCACTATTACAGATCTATTTATAGCTGTTATGCGCTTCAGTACTTTTTTATTGCTCTAACTTTTCCACGGAATTTTTTTTGCTCAAGTAATCTGGCAAATTTCATTATTCATCCAACTTGGAATCTTCCTCATGGAGTATTTTTTTTAAAAATGGTATATATGCATTCAGGGCTTCTGTGATTAATGTTTTAATTCAATTATCATAATTCGATTGTATTCACTCCCAGTTAATAGAAGCCATGTAGCACTTCAAGCCATCATAATTTCCTTTCCCAAATTTATAACACTTTCCTTTGCCTTTTGCTACCTCTCTTCACTGTCCACCACAGAACTCGCTGATCACTTCCTGCTACTGGTTCCTGTACTGTCAGCCCTATTATGTCATCTGGTTCATGGATGACAATCAGGTCTAGAATATTTTTTTTCTCTAGTATCTTCCCTGACATGTTTATACAAACAATAATCATCTAGTTGATTTAAAAATTGTTCCTCATTGAGTTTCCTTCTCATTTGCTCCAATCAATTAGAGGCAAATTAAAATCACTCATAATAAGACATTCACACTTACTTGCCCATTCCATTTGCATGTAGAGGCTCTCATCATAATCTCTTCACAATAGTCTGGCCTGCAGATTAATCCCACTCTGCTTACAACTATTTCACGCCATGCAGATTCTATCCTAGCATGCAAAACGTTTGAATCAGGGAAAGCCTTCATCGTGCTCAGGCTGCTTTTGATAGATAAGGATCATGACCCCCCCACCACCACCACCCCCTCTATCTGCCTTATCCTTCCTATATACATTGTACATACCATACTGAAACTCATCATCCCTTATTTCTGGGTGGCACCATGTTTCCATAAACTCTATTATGTCAGCGTTACTTGTTCTAACCAGCAGTTCAAATTCACTCATTTTATTGATAACACTTCTGACATTACTGTATAAACAATTAAGACTTATTATTCTTGTATAATTAAATACCCCAACACACCCCTTACTTCCCTGGCATTAGCTAACCGCTCATTTGAAATGTTTCTGCCCTCAGAACATCTTGCTTATATGATCTGTTGCGGTAACAAATAAGAACACTTAAGGTATATGAAAGAGTTACTTTGACCAATATCATTAGATAAATGCATATCACCCTTGTTCTCCCAAACTAGCAGTTTCCTTGAACCTTTAAGGTATCTTCAATGATACTGGCAAAAACCTTTGCACCACCTTTGCTTAAATGTATCCCAACTCTACAAAACAGATTCCTTCTACCTACAAGTGCAGATAAAAATTTCCCCCCAAAAGCCTTGCAGAGTCCAGTGTTGAGTTAATCTGCAAGGCTTTTACAGCATATAATCCTTCCTATCGTGTGTGGGCAGAATTGCAGATGTACATTCTAACCTAACTCATTGCATTTCTTCAGCATGGTCCTATATTTGATCATGTGTGCTTAATGTCATTAGTCCCCACATGAATAATAATATTCTCTTTACCCCAACTTAAAATCTGACAATCTTTTGGTGATATCATCAATTGTTGCTCAAGGCAGACATACCCTGGTTCTAGTCCACCTATCCTTATTACAAAAAATATTTTCCATTTCCCTAACAAGTCAGTCTCCTAACAGAAACTAAGTCCTTTTGAATCAGAGCAGTTTGCACTTGGTTATTCTGTTCTGGGACCAAATCAGGAGTGCATAACTTGGTGGGTTACTAGAGTCTTGAGTAAGCTTCCAGTTACAATATTCTTGAGGGCAAGCACCCATTTTTTCAGTGACTCAAATTGTTCTAGCAGTACACCAAATTAATTTTAGATTGGTACTCTCTGTACAACAGTGACAAAAGAATCACCAGGTGAGCTATGATTATCCACCAGGTCAATGTCGGAATACATGCCACAGATTCTGCAAACAATGAAACCATGACTCACCTGGAAATCACCGCTAGCTATTTCCATACGAGTCATGATAACCTCTGATGAAGTATTCAACGTGGATCTTGTCACACTCATTGTTTAAATTTACTATCATTACAGAAAGTAACTTTTAAAAAAAATATTTATAATATTATAAAAATTGAATTTACAAACTATTACAGAAAAAAAAAAAATTATATCAAAATAAAAACTTTACCATATATTAAAGAAATTAACTAAAAGCAATCAACTAACCCAGTGGTTTTCAACTGGAGTGCCACAACAACATTCTTGGGGTGCCATGTAATTTGGGTTTAAGTTACTTAAAGTATTTTTTTTTTTTTTTTTTTTTTTGAAATTCATATATTTATTTCATTATAAAAAGGGTACGGTACAATATCCATTGTACCATATCTTTTTAATCTTGTGGTGATCTATAATTGATCTTTATTTAGTACCTCTATATAAAGAATAAAATTATTATATAAGTATATATTAAAAAGGTCAAAAACCACTGTGTTAGGTATTTCTTTTGGCTAAGGATGCCATGAAAAAATTACTGGGACAGTAAGGGCGCCGTGAGCTGAGAAAGTTTGGGAACCTCTGATCTAACCTCTCTAATCACTATGCTCTCTTAATCGAAGAGCAGTACAAAAACAAGTCTGGTTTGCTCACTACGAATGCCAACAGAAGAATTAACAGTACTTTTTTTTTATGGCTTGAATCTGAAACTCCCTTACTTGTGGCCATGCATGCATGTCAACCACTAGACCACAGCAAGCAAGGTATGTAGAACTTTCCCTACATAGGAGCATGTTGCATCTATTGAAGGTCAGTATAGGTGCTATCATCACTGATAATGTTTAGTATGCTTTTCCAAGTGAAGCCTATCCCCACTGGATTATGGAATATGTCTGATGGATTTTGCCCAATGTACTGGAGCAACAACTTCTCAGTGAATGTTTCATAAAGATCATAATCCCCTGGCTTTGGTAATGTGCAGTTGCCTGTGGTACTGATATGGTGATCACCGTACAAGACCTTCCAAAGGCGCCTCCGTAGCCAGGTGGGAAGGAGCAGCAGTGCATAGCACACACTTCTTGATTAGACCGGGGTTCGAGCCCGTCACCACCAAATACGGAGGATGCGAAAAGGTCAGGGACTGACCACCGCATATTCCCGGAGCAATATGGCCTTAGTTGCTAATGCTCCTAAAAACCAAACAACAACAACTACAAGACCTTCCACACTACTCATTAGAAGATGCAAATGTAATCCAAAATAACAGTGATTTACAGTAATGCTCTGACAGCAAAGAACTGTGTTCTACTTTCAGCATTCATACAGGGACGGCAACTCTAAGTGCAGATCACAAAAAATAAACCTCCATTCTCAGATGTTGCAGTGGCCTACCATTTCAAGGGGAAAGGAAGGATTTAATATAACATAATTCACAGTAAGGACATGGCAACATCTCAACCATACTCTAAAGTGGTATTTCCGAAAGTGTGGTACAAGTAACACGCCCCTGCCCGGTACACAGCAGGGTTTTTTAAATTTTACTTCATCATAGTTTTTTAGATGCAGAAAACAATTCAATAAAATTTAGTACTGTGGGTTCACTTATAGCAGTGGTGTCCAACCTATGGCCAGCGGGCCGTATCCAGCCCACAAATAATTTTTGTACAGCCCGCGTAGCAATGAGAAAATGGCTACGTTGTTCAGATCAAAGTGTTTGCAAGCAAATTTCACACATGAAATCATATAAATATTTAAAAAGAAACAGAATAACAGATGGGCATCTTCATTCCATATTGAAAATTGCAAATTTTCAACCAAATTTTGAGCAATTATCTAAAAATATCCAGCCTTAATCACCTCATTAAATGTTAAGTTTTGTTAAATAAACATTGTGTATTGTACTTAAAATTTAAAATCTTTTCAGGTTGTAGGTTTTCTAAAGTGAGCATTTAAAAGAAAAAGTAAGGTTTTAAAAAAAAAAAAAAAAATGATTTTATAATTTTGATAAAATCTAGGAAATAAATCACTGGAATAGATTTGTTTCCATTTCCATTTTTCCATAAATTTCCATTTTTTATATATAGCCTGAAAATAAAAAACGATAAAAATGAAACAAACTTTTCTTTTACATATAACACACTAATTTTTCTCGAATCACTCAACACGGCCTACAAAACAAATCAAATTTTGAATATGGCCCCCTGTATAGGAAAAGGTTGAACACCACTGACTTATAAATGGAAATCACTGGTTAATTGAATCAAAACTTGAAAACCTGAACCCTTTATACGTTGCAGTGTGTAAAACTCGTTAGAATCACAATTTCACTTTATTGAATCAAAAAGATGATAGAGCTATGTAATCTGTGATTTTTCAGGTCCCCCCCCCCCAATCATTTTATCAAACTACACTATTACATGATCCAGCATATGCACATTATGCTTTGTGTGTGTGTGTGTTATTTGGTTTTTAGGAGCATTAGCAACAGACCATATTGCTCTGGGATATGCGGTGGTCATTCCCCGACCTTTCCGCATCCTCCATATTTGGTGGTGACGGGCTCGAACCCCAGTCTAATCAAGAAGAGTGTGCTACGCACTGCTGCTCCTTCCCACCTGGCTATGGAGGCGTGCGGGTGTGTGTTTTACATGTAGTAACCCAAGCAATGTTTTAAGAGACATGTGGGTAGTAATCACTACATAATTATGCCGTTTGTTTTCTCCGAATAAACTGTGTTATATATATGATCTACACTTGCCTGTCAGAATGCTTGTTGATTTTTATTATTACTTCCATTTTTTAGAATTATTATTGTATTCATTTTAAAAAATTAATATATAACTTTATTATATGTTAATAAATGAATACCACATATTGTACTGTATTTGCTCTATTCCAGAGGAAGTAGTATTACTAAAACTAATCCCAAATTACCTTTGCCAGGAAGGGGTATGCCAGTAAGACTAAACTCTCAAAAGAGAGAGTAGTCTTAGAAACTTACAATTATTGTAAGTTGGAGAAACACTGCTCTAAAGAATTGGTTACTGCTTTATTTATGCTGTTGTGCAATTTCACTATCTCAAGATAAACAATTATTTGAACTGTTTGTCACAATAGCACTTTGGATACGTTTCGTACATTGTCAGCAGAATGTAAAAATGAAAAAATCTGGTTTGATCATTTTCACATATCATATTTACTATGCATGTGTAGAGACTATGTGCAATATACAAAGGGTACTAGGAAAGTTTTGCAATATGACGCAACAATGAATCACAGGAAGCTGCTTGTTGCTGCATGTTGAGACATGTTCATACGTGCATAGTAGCCGCCGCGCCAAGTCGATGGGCTCAGTTATTCATTAGTAGTGAGAGTGTAAAGTGCTTGCGATGGCATCGTGGTCACGAAATGAGATAAGGACAGTTTTTTGCGGTATAATTTGGTGCGTGGTTTAACCATAGACCAGTGCTTAGAAGAAATGACTCTTGCACTAGATGATGATTGTCCACATCGTACAACGATATTCAGGTGGTATAGAGAATTCCAAAGGGGAAATTTCACTCTGGAGGATTCTGAGAGGCCGGGAAGGCCACGAACGTCAGTTACGGAGGAAAACGTTACTGCTGTGAGGAAAATGCTTGACGAAAACAGGCGAGTGACCTACCAACAGAGAGGATACTTTGGGCCTAAATGCACCAGCAATTCGTTCGATTCTGCAAGATCATTTGCACGTGAAGAAACTTTGTTCTCTCTGGGTGCCGCATCAACTGACTGAAGAGCAGATGACACGACGTGTGACTTGGTGCCGGGAGATGTTAAAAAAGTTTGATAAGGGACAATCTCGGTATGTGAACAACATCGTGACAGGTGACGAGACTTGGCTGTACTATTACGATCTGCCGACCAAGGCTCAAAACAAAGTTTGGGTCTTTGATGACGACGACACACCCGTAATTGTCAGAAAATCCCGATCTGTAAAGAGGAAAATGATAGCTGTATTTTTCAAATCGAGTGGAATTGTGGAACGTGTCGTTTTGGACACGCAGAAGACAGTCACAGCTAAGTGGTATACTGAACAATGCCTGCCTAAAGTCATTGGATCTATGAAGAACCTGCGGCCAAAGTCAAGAATGAACACCTGGTACCTCCATCACGATAATGCTCCAGTTCACCGCGCCAAAGCCTGCACCGAATATTTGACCACGACAGGACTGAAACTTCTCGAGCACCCTCCCTACAGTCCAGACATTGCTCCCTGCGACTTTGCACTGTTCCCGCATGTGAAAATGAAGCTAAAAGGGAGGCGGTTTTCCAGTGATGAGGACCTTCTACGGGCTTGGGACAACGAGTGTGCTTTACTCCCTAGTGAAACTTGGCAGAACTGGTTTAAAGATTGGTTTCGGAGGATGGAGAGGTGTATTGAATGTAGAGGAAATTACTTTGAAAAAATTAAATAAACAAAGCTGTACTGCAAAACTTTCCTAGTACCCTTTGTACTAACTTGCTAGGAATGGAGTTGTTCCCCACTGTAATTTAATATAACTATCAGCAATAGCAAACCAACAATGTTAAACTACTTCATAAATTGATAACTATTAAATATTCGTAATGAACCATACCTGAACCAAAGCCATATTACCATAAGCCATTTTTAGCTGTTCCTTTGTCGTATCCATATGTCCAAGGTTAGCCTACAAAATGTGACAATTTGATTAAAAGGATTCTAAATAAATAAAAACCTTGAAATTCAACATAATTTAACAAATTATTCTAAAAACATTCAAAATAATATAGCAGCTGCTTTTATTTTATTTTTAATTAAAAAAAAAAAAAAAAAACTTACGTCTGTTGCAAACTTTACTACATAGAAGTATTTTTATTGCAGGACAGTAAAAAGGCAATAAAGCAACACAAAAATTTAGTTTATCTGAAAACCATACTGAACATCAGCATAGTTTTAAAACTATACAATACTTTCTGTGCAGCTTTATTACTCTTTTAATGTCCTGCAATAAAAAACTTCCACATTACCTTCACTAGTGTGGAACAGACACATAGGTCCAAACTCAATGTGAATGTATTCACATTATCAGATATACTTAAATGATACCAATTTTTAACTACTTTAGTAGGTTACTGCATACTAAAATGATGCAGCTACACTAACTTTACGTGATAATGATATACAATATCTTTTTAATGATATACAATAACATTATATAAAGTGATGATATACATTTTTTTCTGAATCTAGGGGAAGAAAACTAACCTGCGTTGAGAGCCTTGCTGCCAAAGTCATTTCTAAATTCCCTTTCAAACCAAGGAGAGATGGAACCAAAATGAACAATTCTGATACTGTCACAAAAACTGGCCAATGCTACAATAAAATAAAGTTTATTAAATATTCATTTTAAAAAATTTCAATCTTTCTTAAATATATTCTTTACTGAATTCATAGTAAATGTGATTTTCATTCCTATGATATGAGTGGACATGTTTAAAAAATACTGAAATGGATAGGCAATAATCATACAGATGAAAAAAGTCTTCGTTATAACTAACAAAAAAATAAATAAATAAAAATTTAATTTATTTATTATTTTTTACCCCTTTCAACAATAATCTTGAAATTTCACTATCACATAAGACTCAGATTTTTTTTTGATAACATAAAAGCAAAAAAAAAAAAAAAAAAAAAACATGAAAAAACAAAAGTTAAAAACGTTTTGATTAATAGATGCTACTTCCCATCATGTGTTACAAAAATTGTGATTGGCTCAATATACATCTAGCTTATCTGAAAATTTCATAACACTGTAGTGTTATTAAATTGTGTTGACATATTTTACGCCACAATCAATGCAAATCAAATGTTACTAAATGAATACTAAAATTAATATTTACATCATTCTAATAGTTTTTTTAGTTGCATTTTTTATTCACTTTTTGTCTAGCAAACAGTACCATTAGCACTGAAAAAAAAAAAAAAAAAAAAAATGGTATCTTCCAATTTAAGTATCTGTTTGAAGGTGAAAGAAAGTGAGATATCTACACTAAGTTTTAATGCTGGAGCAGAATAAAATTTGTCAAAGTATATAATTCCACTGGGAGTAGGAATGCTTAGCAGACAGATTCAAAAATATTAAACATATTACATTTTCTAGTGTATAAATCACTAATTTTGGATTGGCTACAAGAGGTCCCTGACACAACTGGGAGGAGCACTCTTTGCAGCAAGAGATAGGTGTCTGCTGTTGTTAGGGGAGTTGTGAGCTCTGTGGTCAAATGGTGGAGGATGCTCCTCTTTTAGTTGCAATAACTAAACCAGTCCTGAAAATAGGTTACCAAGCTGGAGGATTGATTAATCCTTGCCAACAGAATTAATATAATACTTAATTACTTAATAGAATAATTAAAAATTAATAGCATTAAACCTTCCAATATCCATCATTATCCCTCCAGCGATCTTTTTTTTTTTTTTTTTTTTTTATTTTGCTGGAATTTAGCCTTGTGCTATAGGCAGATTTTTGCTGTGCTGCATGGGTTTGGGCTCCTTAAATACAGAATCATTGATATCCATTTGGTCTTACATCCCACTAGTTGACTTTTTTTTTCTTTTTTTTTTATTATCCCAAACTCATTTTAGGTATTCAGTACAGAAAAGTTGGGGATCCACCACAATTCACACTTAGCTGTGTGTCCACCTCCTTGAAGAGTAGGCACTGGGTAGGTTTTCCAGATGATTGCCTTCCCAGTGGCAAACTGGAGAGACATCTGTACAAACAGATGTCTGTTTCTGGTCATTTTGCAGAGTCCTGTATCACCATGATATCCCTGGCCACTGTGATAGGGGTCAGGAAAATTTACTGCCAGCAACTGATCGCCAGCATTTACCGCCACATCAGTTTATTGCATTTTACCGTCTAGAAGCAATGAGATGTGTTTGGTCAAATCATAAAAAGTTATTTTTTATTTAAGTTTCTGCCTTAAGCTATGATTAGCATGTTTTTGGAATTCTATGAACTATGAGGGAACAATACGGAAATAAAAAAAAAAAAAAAAACCACATGTATGGAAATATGTAATTTAATAGGAAGATTATGTATTTTAATAGTTACATGTATCACAAAAATAGTAAAAAATCCATTATTTGAACAATATAACAATTGGTTAATTTTAAACTAAACTAATTATAACATTAGGTATGTCATAGTACACTGCAAAAATTCAAAATGAATGTTAATGCAATCTTCAGAACCAGTCACGTTGGGATAATTAATTACTAAGAAACTGTAATATTTACAACACAGTATGTAAATTATTAATAAGAAATATTATGCGCTATACCTCTTAGATAATCAATAATATCACCCCATTCATCGTATGCACTGGGTAGGTTTTTAATTCGTTCAAAAGATGTCCTCTGGTTGGGCATCCAATCCATGTATTCTCAAAATAATCAACAACTTCTCGCAATTCTGGAGGAAAAACATCATTTTCACACAAATGTTCAAAAACGACTGTCACAATTGGAGTGGACACAAATGCAATTGCTGCCAAAATTCGCATATTTAAACAAAATTAGCATCAGTTTCATAACATTGTTTCAATCCATTATTCTGAATGGAACGAAAAATACATTGTGAAAAGTGGAAAAAACAACCCCGTTGCAAAGCGTCAGGAAAAACTCTTCTGCAAGCATTCATCATTGCCGTCTTAAAATCTATAGTTATTGATTGCGGGGACATAGATGGTTCCAATACTTTCAGCTGCTGTAGTAGAGATACATACGTTTCCTCAGACTTGTTAGGCAATAATGAATAAACTAATGGAAGCAATATTTTGTCCTTGAATCCATGTATCGTATACAGCTGATAAAAAAGTAAGGGAACAGTTTTGAAAGTCCCATCGGCATAACAGTGTTCACTTCACGCTAACAACTGCAAATTTCTTTTCGTACTGAAAATTAACATACGATTGTCTTTGGGTCCAGAATCAAATTAAAGAAACAATTTTCCATTGCATGATGTTTTATATTCTTCTGTAAAAACTATGTCTCTACGATGTGTTGGAAGAAATGGGCCATCAAAATTTCTATTTCTTATATTTCGGATCGTTTGTTTCATTGTATCTACGCTTGGAAGCTTAGGGGCTGCTGCTGCTTGGCTACAGATTCTCAAAACATTTGAAATAATACTATGAGGCGTATTATTTGTTGTTTCTGCATAAGTTTGAATGGTGTCAAGAAGTTGTGCTGCCTCAACTCCTGCTGCGTCTCCACAATGATTGTGCTCTTTCCATGTTTTAACGATAGTGTTATCTACCGTAGTAACTTGAGCGGCACATTGGGTTTTTCGGTAATTTTGACACTTCCAATGAATTTTTGTTTCATTTTGCCTATCTTTATAAAACAAATGTCCACTAAAGCACAATTTCGGTTTTCCTTTTTCTGATTTCAAAAATTCCACCGACATCATGCATTCACAAACTCAAAAGGATGAAAAAACTCAAAATAAGAAAATGTCGTGATTGTAAGAGATTATAAATATATAAGTACCTCCCTAATTGGCATGGCCTACCCCCACTCCCCTAAAACATGCTTTTAGGGCATGTTAAAGAAACTTAAATAAAAAATAACTTTTTATGATTTGACCAAACACATCTCATTGCTTCTAGATGGTAAAACGCGATAAAATGATGTGGCGGCAAAATGCGATAAAATGACACGGCGGCAAATTGTTTATGCGATAAACTGAAGCAGTGGTAAATTGCTGGCAATAAACTTTCCTAGACTCACTGTGATAGGTCAAAACCTGAGTGGTGCTTCTCGTTTTCTATAAGCTTATTGAAAAGTTGACTTTACTACATACTGTTATACTTGCAAAAAATGTGGGGACTCTAGAATCATTGGGGTTAAGTTTTTTGAAGCATGTCTGATCTAATTTATTTTCATTCAACAATCTTTTAAGAATATCATATATGTCAGCATCAATAAGGCCTGAAACTTTTCTATTACAAATATTGTTACCAAAAAATCACATAGCTGCCTCCTTTATCAGTCTTCTTACTCGTCAATAAAATCAAATCAAGCCTTCTTACTCGCATGCAAGTTGCAATCTTTAAGGTGGAATAGGGCTGGTTTTTTTTCCTTCTGGATAAGTTGTCCATGTGTTTAGTTGTTCTACTGATGTAATCTCTGTTATAGTTAACACCTTTTAGGTCTGGGGTAAGGGATTTCACTGTACTGGGATTTTCAATATTCTTTAGCCATCTAAAAAGAGCATCTCCAAGATAAGAAGGTTACTTGGAATGGGAGTGAACTGAATGCCTTTAGGGAGAATCAGGATCTTATCGTCTATTAGGGTTCTGCTGTGGCGATTGTGGATAAGTCCGTTCTGAACTGGTAGTACCTACAATCATGGGAAATGGTTTTGGGAGGCAATTAAATTTGATTCTATATATACAGTGCTGTGTAAATCCCTCACATATCTTCTGAGATCACTAGAGTGAAGAGAATGTATGGGGGGAAGGACATAATCCCTGAGTATTCTGACTAGTGGTTGCTTAGTGCCCACTCCAAATCAAACAGGAACTGTATTAACTATAATTGTAGTGATTCATTTTCCCACAATCATGTTGATGTGGGCAGGGACAATGATATTAAGAATGTCACTTGGCTGCACGCATTCTTCTTAGGCTGCAAAGGTACCATTACCTCTAACTTAGCATATGGATTTTTTAAAAGAATAGTAAAGTTATTACAGTACCAAACTAATAACATTTATCAGACATTCTCAAATATTTCCCAATAAAATCAAAATTTCAAAAATATTTTATTACCAAATTAAAAATTATGCTTTTTTTTTTTTATTTATATCACTTTGTTCAATTTATCTGTCAAAAGAAACAAAAAATAGTTGGGGGAACAAGTGCATAATTGATCCATTCATTTATTATTGCATCAATTAATGTATTAATTAATACATATATTAATTATGATTAATTAATCTACTACCCCCCCTTGTAAATGGAGTCAAGAAGCCTGAGAAAGGTTTTGGAACACTGCCCTAGATGTGGGAACAATATTCCACAGTGCGGAAAATCTGAGATTTATACAGAGCAAATAGCTGTTTAGAAGAAACGTAACACTATCTTCAGTATTTGGTGGTCATGAGCTTGAACCCCGGTCTAATCAAGATGTGTGTGCTACGCACTGCCACTCCTGCCCATGGAGGCACCTATGAAAATAAAGGTGATACGACAAGCAAGAAGAAGCTTTCAAGTTGATAAGCTTCTTTATCGACTTAAACAAGATACACAATTACAAGTACTTATATTATATTATTAACAAGTACTTATATTATATTATTATAATATAACATATTATATTAGCCTTATGCATGCATTAACAGGTGTAGATCATGTGAGGGAAGAGGAACAACGAAATACTCAACCATCAGACTCGGTGAAAATGGTGTGGCATACGCTAGTCCTATTGTTAATCTGTCACCTCTCATTATAATGTAAAATAACAGCCTCCATAATAGGATGTATGGGGGTATTAGCATTAGGATTAATCATGGGACAACAAGTCACAAATATATGGAGGGCTTCCAGGTACAAGAGGTGGCAGAATCACAGCCAGTCTCATATTTCAATACTACTTATATATATATATATAAAACGGACACTTTATCAGTGTCCGTAATTTGTTTTTAATAAACTTTAATATTTTGACTGTTGTCAGTAGAAGCAATATTTATTTCATTATGATTATTCCTACACACTTCTGTAATACCACCCAGGTAAAAACCAGCAGAAGCAGGGATCGACGTGTGGTTTCAACATTACACAGAGGAATCTACCCATCTGTATCAATATCATTAGGTGACAGATGACTCAGAGTGCAACCAGACCACCACTTTACTTACTGGAGGAACGAAGTGGTGGAACCCATGCTTAGTCTCCAGAGCAAAGCTCCTGCAATCCCCATTTTTTCCATTGCATAGCATGATAGATATCTTTTGAGGTTATGATGGGTAACATGGCAAATTCTAATATTCCTTCCAATGAGGGTACATCTATTAAAGTATCTGCAGGCCAGCGACCACTATATTGTCCACCAGGAGACATCCAGATTAGTTATATAATCTCACTGCTTCTACTGTGCCCTCCTCTACCACTTAACCCCCCCCTACTACTTCCTGTCTTCCCACTAGTACTTTCCATTTTCACTTTTTTTTTTTTTTACTGGGCTCTTCCTGTCTGTAGCCTTGGCTACCACAGGGTTCGCCCCGCCAGTGCTTACACTCCCTACTGCCCAGCCCGGCCCGGCCCAACTCCTCATGGCATTGGATTGTAAAATAGAGGTTTTTGTGTGAAAATATAGGCCCATAGGCTAAGAGCCAGATGAACAACAAAACCCCATACTAATACTATACAAACACTCACTAACCTACATAAATCTGGCCTTAACATAGTTTTGTATCCATCACATTGCATGATGCAGAGTTATGGGGACCTCCAGAGCTGCATTACAAATAAGACTATACCTCTACTGTGCCAGGCAGCAATCAGAGGTAGTATAAGTAGAGTATGTATGTGTTCAATTAATTCATATCCTGTCCTCCAGTTTTACTTTGTCTACTGACTAGATACAATTAAAATATGGAATAAAGGATTTCCTCTTTCCCCATCTCTTCAGAGTGCACAGGGGAGTGTTTGCAACTGAAACTGTACAAGATATGGACTGGATATGGAAAAACAAATGTCAAAAAAGACAAAATTTGGAATTTGGAAAAGAAAAAAAAAAGATTAATGATTATTGGATATGAGGAATTGCACGAAAGTGATGCCTCCTAATTTTCTGCTTTCAAATGTGGCACAGTAGATTATTTCGCATGTCACTGAGTGGTCACTAGAGGTCTCTAGTTTCACCATACTGAGTGGCACTGTGATTGCCTCGCGAGTGCAGCACACCGATAGTTCAAAATGGTGGATGTTACAGATATATGTACCAAGCAAAGAGTGGTGATTGAATTTCTTTCAAAGGAAGAAGTGACACCTATCAAAATCCATAGACGTCTCAAAAATGTTTATGGTGATAATACTGTAGATGTGAGTACAGTTAGACGTTGGGTAAGACACCTTAAGAGTGTGGAAAGTGATATCTTTGACAAGCCCTGAATCTGTCAACAAGTAACGCCAGTGACAACAGACTACAAGAGCAGGATCGACGAGGTGATCAAAGAGGACCACAACATAACATGCGAATTATGTGATGCAGTAGGTATCACGAAACCAGCTGTGATAACCATCATAAAGGAACTATGCTATAAGGTTTGCACCCGATGGGTTCCAAAAATGCCGACACATGAGCACAAAGAAGCCAAGAAGTGCTGGAGTTCTGTACAGTCATCTGTACAGAACTCCAGCACTACGAGAGCAAAGGAGAGGTTTTTCTTTCACACAGTCACAGGTGGCAAAACCTGGATTCACCACCATTATGACCCTGAACCAAAGAGACAGTCAATGGAGTGGCAGCATCAAAATTCACCATACAAGAAGTTCAAAAGACAACCTTCTGTTGATAAAGTCATGGTGACAGTGTTTTGAGACAAAGATGGGGGTCTTGCTTGTGGACTTTTCAGCTTGGCAATCAACTCAGATCGATATGTGGAAACATTGAAAGAGTTCAACCAGACAAAAACCTTAAAGAAGTTCTACTTCTCCATGACAACCCACAACCACACCAGTCTGCACACAATGGAGGCTACTGCAAAACTGGGGTGCACTGTTCTTCCTCACCCCTCTCATAGCCCAGATCTTGCACCTTCTGACTATCGCCTCTTTGGCCCGCTGAAGGATGCACTCTGTGGAACCCATTTTGCAGATGACCAGCTCAAGCAGTGTTCGCAAAGCCCTCTGCAGCAAGAGTAAGGACTTTTACAGGTTTGGAATACAGCATATGACTAAGAGATGGCAGAAATGCAGAAAATTTGTGGAAAAATAAGTGTTTATTAATGATTGAGGATTAATTGATGCAAAAGGCTTAGGCTTGAAGCCTTATTCCCTCAAAAGGCTTGAAGGAATTAAATTTTCTGAGAAAAAAAAATAGGAGGCATTACTTTTGTACCGCTCCCCATTATTAGAGATATTTTTTACCGGGCTGGAAAGTTGTGTTGCCTTTGTTTTCTCCCCCTCAATTATTTCTACACGATTTTTCATAACTTTGAGAAGTTATCTACATTTCTATCAACTAAAATATCTCAATTTTTAAAACATTTCTATTATAATGTAATAGATTTTTTAAAAAAAATAAGGTTTTTTTTTCTAAAAAGGGTTATGCAATAGCACATATTAAAAAAAAAAGAAAAGAAAAAGTGTCAAAAAGTTAGTTAGGTATCCGATTATAGGGTATCATGACAGAACTTTTCATGCTACAAAGCTTATAAGTTATCTATTTCATAAGAATTCAATTTTTATTTTTAATCCAACTTCATTATGTTCATATCTTCAGACATGTGTCTCACTGTGTGCTATATAAATTGTGCACCATGACACAAAAACACCTGAAGATATTGGCTTGAACAACAAAGTAATGGTATACACAAAACCAAAGCTGAGTAAGAAAGAATTTCTTGTGCAACTCCAAGTAGTTGTTGTAAACCCTACCAATGAAGAACTGATATGATAAGATTGATATGGAAATAAAAAGACCGATTCACTTGGTCCTTGAGGCATTCACTGAGATATGCCAAGCTGTGCTTGCTTACCCTGGAGTCTAAAATGCTGATGAAACTGATATTCACTTGACACTCAAGTCAAGTGGATGTAATTTCAGCAAAGTCTGGTCGGTCTGTGACAAAATATTCTTGTATGTAAAGGTGGTAACCAGGATTTCCCCTATACGCTGCTGAGTCATCTAATGTCAAAGTGCCAAAGCGGCATTAAAAAAAAAAAAAAAAAAAAAAAATCTAATGAAATGTTTGTATCTTTATGTGTATATTAATGCGTGCGTTTTGTTGTATGCTGTAAGCCAGCACCTGGCATTTAGCAGTCAGTGGGCAGGAGAACAAAGGCTCCCCTACCCCTGATTCCCAATCCCAAGCCACGACGAGGCAGCCAGGTTCTACTATCATGAGACACGTACTGAGATTGCCACAAGGAGAACCTCAAAATAATTTAGAAAGGAAGGGAAAGGGGGGGGGGGAGAGAGAGAGGATGGAGAAAAAGGAACCGAAGAGAAGAGGAATACAGATAATTCTCTAGAAATATAAGCAGAAGAATATAAAAGAGAAAAGTAAGAAGATTACAAGGAACAAGTAATTAAAAACTAATTATCAACAGCTATGCATATACAGGGTGATTCACTACCAGTGCGACAAACTTGCAGGAGGTGTAGGGGGCACAAAGACGAATCGGAATCACATAGCATTGCAGGGTCCGAAATGCCTTCGTCATGCAGTAGAGGACATTGAATGTGAGGTCGCGTGAACAGCGATCCCACCGGAAGTCAGCATTTGTGAACCGTTTCTGTTGAAGAAACCAAGCAGCAAAAGTCCTCCGGAGTAGACAATCCGCAGGCGCCAATGATTGGACGCGTTGCAAATGGTATGAACTCATTTGGTTTGTTGACAGTATTCTCCATACAGTAGATTGGGAAATACCCAATCGTTGGCCTATCGCTTGAGTACTCTTACTCTGATTGCCTTCTGCAAGACATAGGACATTCTCATCATTGTCTGGCGTCCTTGTTGTTCGCTCTCGATTCATGGTACCTCTCGTGAAACAACCAGTCTCACGTAACCTTCTGTGCACACGTGCGAAAATCGTATGATGAGGGGCATGCCTGTGCGGGAAATGTTCCTGGTACAAGCACAGAGCGGCACGCCCATTACAGTCCACAGCTCCATATGTGAGGTGCATGTCGGCCAGTTCAACGTTTGAATACTCGTCCATCCTACTGCCTCGGGAACTGGTTCGCAAATACTGACTTCCAGTGGGATCACTATTCACGCGACCTCCCGTTGAACGTCCTCTACCGCATGACGAAGGCATTTCGGACCCTGCAATGCTATGCGATTCCGATTTGTCTTTGTGCTCCCTACACCTCCTGCAAGTTTGTCGCACTGGTAGTGAATCACACTGTATACATACAATCAATTTTACCCAGTAATCACAATAAACCCAGTCTATCAACCATTAGGGTTAGATAATTTAAATTCAAAACTCCAAAAACAACAAGGCAAGAATCACACAAATAAGCAAATCGAAAGACTGCAAATCAATAAGATTACAAAACCTTGAAAAACTTACAACTAAAACAGCCAATCAATCAGCAAACCTCCAACAACACGATTAATGCAAGATAACAACACATAACAAGGTAATTAATCTAATACCACTTCCAAAACCCAGGACACAATCAGAGGGCAAGTCCAAATAGGCAACTTAAAATTTAACTTAACAATAATCAAGCAGTATTTTTCAATTTAAAAAGTGATAGTCTGACCCCAAACCCCAACACCAAAAAACTGGGATCAGGGGCAAGCTAGCAAACACATAAATGCAGGCTGTCACGATAGAGACATCCAAAGAAAACAAGAAGAAAACACTAATGTTGAGAATCCTCAACCAGTACTGATGGCAAATTACTAAACAGCCACAACTTAATATAGAAGTTCAGCTGTTCAGTCTGTGACAGACAAATCCTCTGCTTGCACCTACACAATGGTGGGACAATTAGTAACTCTGCATATAACCATCATGTGCAAGCACACTGTAGGTGCCACCAAGTTGCAAACCAAAGTAGGGGCAAAGTGTGGCACCCACACCACACAGAGGAATTGTGCCCCTCTGTGTTACCAGGCAACACTAGGTGGTAGATGACTCATCAATCAGTGTAGTACCAATACTTAACCTATTGGAGGCTTGAAGTGGTGGAACCCACATTTAGTTTCAAGAGAAAGGCTCTGGCAAATCCGCCCCCTCCTCTTCCATCAATGCAGTTTCGCTGACGTCTTTTGAGATTATGATGGACATCATGGCAAGATCCAATCTTCCTTACATTTCAAGGGAACAGTTCTAAAACTGTGATCACAAGACAGCTGCTCTGCTAGATAGTCCAGTGGACAGGACCAAACCTATTGGTAACTCTAGGAGGCTTTAGGATCACCTAGTGTATAATCTTGCTGCCTCTACGCTGCCAAACAGTGACTGGAGGGAGTTCAAGTAGTGTATGTGGAGGGAGGTGGCATTGGTGAGGAAATGTTATGTCGAGGAGCTGGATATATTCTTACCATGTGTACATCAAACTGAAAAATTTCATTACTTAATACAGTATGTCCTCTCCTCACATTTTCTTATTACTAAATACATCATGAACTATCAAATTAATAAAACAAACTTTTCTGTGAAAAGATAACACTTCCTCATTCATCCCACAAAAATATTTGGTCTCAGTTCTAATCTCAATGATGTCCATTTCCACTTACAGTCTGCCAAACCCTATGTACTTTTTCTGACAAAATCCCAGTTATTGGCTGATTAAACCACTGCTCGTCCCAGTGTCAGAAATATTTGCTATATGATTCCTTTCACTTTGAAAGTCATACTTGTGCATATGTCCATTCTGATATTCCCTCTCAGAGACTCAGTAATTTGGAATCTCCTCTTTTCCATCTTCTCTGGCTTAAAATATACTGACCACATTCTGTCAAATTCTTCTGTTGCCTCTATCATTCTCCCAACCCCATTAATCACTTCGAACTCTAACTTCATCTCTTTGAAACTTGACTTTCTCCAGGCCAACTTTTCTAACAGTGAGGTAATGTCCTTGGTGATTTCAATGTTCACAACTCCAGCTGTCTTCCGTTTCCTAGTCACATGGACCCTGCTGTTCACATGCTGAGGCTTTTGCAATTACTAATGGCCTCACAGAGATTGTTCATTTTCCTACCAGAATACAAGACAATCCTAACCACACAGCAAATACTCCTGATCTTTTTCTCACAAACAACCCTCCAAAGTACACAGCCCAGGTGAGTGGTCCTCTAGGCAGCTCAGATCACAACTTGGTGATGGTCTCTTCCCCAATAGAGCTTTTCTCTCATGGTTATTCTTAACCTAGTATTGATTGGTATTACAATAATATAAAATGGGATAACCTGAGAGACTTCTTTTCTTTTCCTTGGTTAGATTACTGTTTCAAATCATCTGATGTCAATGTTTGCT
Organism: Mastigoproctus giganteus; assembly: GCF_048544385.1. Taxonomy (NCBI): domain Eukaryota; kingdom Metazoa; phylum Arthropoda; class Arachnida; order Uropygi; family Thelyphonidae; genus Mastigoproctus; species Mastigoproctus giganteus. Next base: position 80,967,786 of record NC_143578.1, read on the forward strand.
CAGATTGTGTCAGTCAAATTATTTTTATAGTGATGGAATCCTTCATTCCACACTCCAAATTAAAACCTTGTCCTTTATCTAAACCTTAGTTTTCCAATGAATGTGTTAAGGCTGTTAAAGAAAAGAATGTTGCATATGATAATTTGCTTGTTTCCAAATCTCCAGGTTCATTTCCAGCCTACACAAAAGCTCAACAATTGTAACGCAGTTAATCAGTCCAAACTAGATTTAAAACAGGCTAAGAATAGAAAACCTGCTTCTTATCCAAATGATAGCTGAGCATTCTTGTCTCCTGCTAAAACTTTTGGCAGCAACTTTTGCCCATCCCTATTCCCACTTCTGACAATGATAACCTGCTAGCATCCTATTTTTCTTCCAACTCATGTACTAATGATCTTGGTAAACCACCTCCCATAATTTCCAGTATATTCCATTCAATGTCTCATGTGGTCTTCCATCAAAAGAATGTCAGAGAGATTTTGATCAATCTTAATGTTAAGAAAGCTCCAGGTCCTAATGGTATTTCTCCTTGTTCTCAAAATCTGTGCTCCTGAACTTACTTATTTTGTGTCGGTTTTTTCACTTTCTTATTACAAAGATGTTTTTCCTTCTACTTGGAAATTTGCTCATATCCAGCCAGTTTCTAAAAAGGGTGACAAATCCCTACCATGCAATTATCTTGCCATTGCTATTACTTCTACTCTTTCTAAAGTAATAGAGAAATCAATTAATCCACAACTCTTAAACTTTCTAGAAACCTTGAATCTGATCAACGATAGCCAATATGGATTTCATCAGTGTGAATACAATGATGATGTTTTGTCTTGTTTTCCATTGAATTCCACCTATGGTGAAATTCAATGAAGTTTGGTTAGGCTCAAGCACTAGTCTTGACATTTCAAAGGCTTTTAATCATGTTTTGCAAAAAGGTTTTTATATAAGCTTCCATCTTATGGTTTACCAACTGTTTTTTGTAACTGGGTATCCAGTTTTCTCTCTGACCACTCACTACAGGTGATAGTAGATTGCTCTGTCTTCCAAATTCTGCACTAATGCTGGTGTTCCCCATGGTTCAGTTCTTTCTCCCATTCTTTTCCACTTGTATATTAAACACCTTCCACTGACCAGAAATCCTATCCATAGTTTTGCTGATGATAGCACATTGCATTCCACCTTCCAGTTTGAGAAATATTGCCCAGCACAAAGAGCTTCAACTTCAACTATCAATTCCTTAAAATTGCTGATCTCCAGGTAATTCTCCAGTAGGACAAAGATAACTTAGTTGATTTCAATCCTTCTAAAGCTGAGTCCTGTCATATTTCACAAAGAATGGATTCTTCTGCTCCTATACTTATCTTCTATGACATTCTGATTTCTGGGCAGAATCACATCTCTCTTGGGGATTACCCTGACTTCTAATCTCTCCTGGCATAAGCACATGACAGATATTGCTGTCTCTGCATCTAAAAACTGGGTTTTCTTTCACTCTCAGCATTACTTTTCTTTCAAATAGCTGTTCACTTATAACACGTTGTTCCCTTGTTGAAAGTGTGTCACGATGTCCAGGGTAAACGCAAAATTACAAATCCAGTTATTATCAGTTAATTTGAAGTCCATAATATTTTTCAGTTTTAAAAATAGAATGATGTCATCTTTAAGATCCCATACTTGCCGAAAAACTTTTCCTAAGCTAAGCCATCGAATTTGGCCATGATAAGGAATATCTGTGTACTCAGATTCAATATCTTGAAGAAACTTAACGAATTGTCTGTGTTTCAGGCCCCTCGATCATATTAAATTTACTAGTTTAACAATACAAGATGTGACATGTTCAACTTTTAACCCATTTTTACATAATACTTGTTGATGTATAATACAATGAATTGTAATTATTTTATAATCAGGATAATTTTCACAAATTTTATCCTGTACTTTCTTTAACGCTCCAACAATTTTACCTGTCAAACTTGGTGCTCCGTCAGTTGTTACGCTTACCATTTTGTTCCATTGTAAATTATATTTTAAGCATTTTTCAACTTTTTCAAATATATCAGCTCGTCGAGAGCTATCAAGTACCATGTTATGGATTCTAATACTGATAATAATTGCTCATTCAAATTTGTATCAATACATTCAATTCTTCTTACTACGGTTCACCGAAATAAACTTATATTCTCAAATTTGTGTTTAATATCAGGACATATAATTCCACAAGATTCAGTCATACATTCTTTAATATAGTCTCCATCAGAAAAAGGCTTGTTGCTTTTTGCAATTATATGAGAAATAACAAAACTTGCTTCTATAGTAGCTTCTTTTTCCTTAGTTAGCTGCGTAAACACACAACAAATTGTGTGTTAGCTGCGTAAACACAATTTGTTGTCTATAGATAAATTAGGTAAACACAATTTGTCTATAGACAAATTGTGTTTACGCAGCTAACACACAATTTGTTGTCTATAGATAAATTTTGAATCAATCCATCAGCAGTTTTCTTTCTTGCTTCCGGAGTTAAATTGGCACCATATTCGGAATGTTTAGTAGTTGAAATGTCTTTTAATATTGTACTCTTTCAGCACCGAGACACTCTCTTGGCAGATGAGACAAATAATCTGATTATTTATGTTAGCAAAAAAATATTTTGTGTTCCACTCTTCATTGAAGACACGATGCTCTTGTTGAATTTTGCATTTTTTATTCATTTTTAAAAAGGCATAAATATTATTTTTTATCGCTACTGGTACTAAGATGATAACCGAAGATAACGCAAAAAAACTAACTGCGGGATGACTGTCAGAGAAAACAGATTGGAACTGCGGCCGGTGCATTGGCTCGCTCTGCTTCGCGCACAATTTAAAATTCTATCTCAATTTGAACAATAGAGAGATGATAAAACAATTTACAAGTCAACAAATTCTATAATGTATTACATATACAAATTTATTTTTCAAAAAGGCGTCGCAAAAGCCATAAAAATAAGTAAACTTTTTTTCGAAAATACAATTAAAGCTCGCAGGCTGCACAAAAATGTGTAGCGGGCCGCATGCGGCCCGCAGGGCATAATTTGCCCGGACCTGTAGTGGAATATGCTTTTTGCTGCCTCTGATGTTTGCTGTACTTTTTATTTTTATTATGAAAGAGTCAGTTTCCAATTATTTTAAACATTATTCAAATATATATACAGGCATACCTCGGTTAACGTTACCTCTGATAACGAAGCTTCGATATAACGAAGTCCGCAATTTCAAGCCCTATTTAATATAAAAAAAAATATTCCAGTTTAATCACCTGAAATCTAAACAAACTGAAGAAATTACGGAAACCTTTGGGGCTTCTTGTGGTTGGTTCGAGAAATTTAAAAAACGGGCCAGGATTCATAGTGTAAAATTAACAGAAGCTGCAAATAAGTTTCCAGCAAAACTAAAGGAAATAATTGAACGTGAAAATTTTCCACCAAATTTGGTGTTCAGTGTTGATGAAAGCGGTTTGTTCTGGAAACGGTTTGTTTTTGTCTACCAACAAAAAGCTTCATTTCTATTGAAGAAAAATCAAAGCAGCCAAAGACCGTTTAACGTTACTCTTTGGATCAAATGCCTCTGGCGATTATAAATTAAAATTGTTATTAGTTTACCATTCAGAAAATCCGAGGGCGTTAAAAGGTAACATAAAAATGAATTTACCTGTAATATGGAAAGCAAATAGAAAAACGTGGGTTACCAAGGAGTTATTTACTGATTGGTTTGTTAACCACTTTTGTCCTGAAGTAAAACGGTATTGTCAAAAAAACAACTTTGAAGAAAAAGCTCTTTTGTTGTTAGACAATGCTCCGGGACATCCTACTGATCTTAACACGTTAGACACATGCATTCCTGTCAAAGTTGTGTTTCTTCTAGCAAACACAACTTCCCTGATTCAACCATTGGTTCAGGGAGTAATAGCATCATTTAAAGCTTATTATCTGCGTCGAACATTAAGCAATTTAACTGAACTAGAGGATAAAGTGGAAATGACAGTTAAAACTTTTTGGAAAAACTACACCATTATAAACATTGATAGTTCTTGGAAAGAAGTCGCTAAGAAATGCTTAAATGGAGTTTGGCGCAAAATATGGCCAGAAGTTATACTAGAAGAAGAAAATAACATCCAAGAAATTAGAAATTAAGTTATCCAGATGGCTCAATCAATAGGTTTTGAAAATGTCGATGAAGAGGATGTTAGAAATTTATTGAATGCAGAAGATGATGGTTTTTCAGTGGAAGATTTAGAAAACCTTGTTAGCAACGAAGACAAAGATAATGAAGACGAAGTTAAAGAAGTTCCTGCCAAAAAAGTGTTAACCGAAGATTTAAAAATGTGCTTAAATGACATTGAAAACGTTTTAAATTTTTTTAGTGAAAATGATCCTGATTTAGGAAGAAGTTTTATTGTTAAGCGATCAGTGTTAAATGCAATAACTCCTATAGGCAATTGTTAAATGAAAGAGAAAAAAAGCATAAGCAATCAACTTTAGACTCATATTTTAAAATGTGATTTCACTTTGTATGTAAGTTGACTGTTTATTTAATAAAACTTTTCTTTGTTCGAAAAAAAAAAAAGCTTTTCATTTTCTTTACGTAGGAACGTATCCCTATTCTGGCCATAGTATTTTTACCTCTGAAAACGAAGTAATTTCGTGGGACGCATCCTATTCGTTATTCGAGGTATGCCTGTATATATATATATTTAACTTAAGCAAAAACTGCTGTACTGAGGAGGGTTATAACGAAAAGTGTTTAATAAAAAAAATTCTTTTGCATTAGTATCAATTTCTTGTACTATATTAGACATTGTGCATTTTAACAATACTCATTTAAAATCGAATTATCAAAAATATTTCAAGCAACTATATAAGAGCTGCTGTTACAGACTGATCACTGTCTCCACCAGGGAGAGCTGATGAGATTTCAAACAATGCAAAGATCTACATACAAAAAGAGCCTTTGCAATTCTTTACATGTCCAACCTATTAAAAAAAAAAAAAAAAAACTTTTAAGATAAAACTCGTGCAGATGAATTCATATGGTTCTCTGTTCTTTATCATGTATACTGTATGTTTATGGCCAGGTTTTCGTACTGTTCAGGGTTAAGATACTGTATAATATATAAAAAAAAAAAGAGTCAAACCCATTACAATGTCACTGAGGATACCTATGTATCAGTGTCATTATCCAGTGGGAAGATAGGCTGGTGGAAAGAGGAATAGACTACAGCAGTGGTTCCCAAACTGTGCTCTGCAGATCCCAAAGGATCCACAAACACTTTCCAGGGTATCAGTGGTTGCATTTCTGTAATGGCTACTTGGAATTTTACTTATTTTTTTAAATTAAAGGAATAATGTTTTGTTAAAAATAAATGGAAATCTTCAATTGATATGTTTATTTTGCATGACCGTAAGAATATCTAGTTAAGAAGCCCCCTGTACCACGATGATACAAAGGTTGGCAGGGTTGTTAATGACAGTAACGACAATGTGCTACTGCAAGGGGATCTAGAAAATTTGGGCAGATGAGCCAAGAAGTGGCAACTGAAGTTTAACATTGACAAATGCAAAGTACTGCATAAGAGTAGCAGTAACCTTAGAGTAACATACCAACTGTGCAGTATTACACTCAGGGTAGTGGGGAACGAAAAAGACCTGGGGATAAATGTGCAGTCAGATATGAAGTTTTCTGAGCAGTGCAAACAGGCTGCCATGGGGTATTGTCAATGATATATAGAGGAATTTTGCTATTAGGGAAAAGGAAGTGATTATCCCTTTGTATGAGGCAATGGTCATATTTGGTTGCTTGATGTGGTTGCTTGAGCATGTACAGAGAAGGGCAACGAAGGGATCCTCTTACCAAGAAAGGCTTAAGTTCGCAAATTGCAGTGGCTGGAGACCAGGCACCTGCAAGGTGATCTGATCAAGGTGTATAAGGCCTTGAGCATGCTAATTTCTGATGGGATTCTTCCGCTTGCTGAGATTACTAACCTGAGGGTGCATAAATTCAAAGCAGTAACATTAATGCCAATTTGTTTTTATTTATCATGGATCAGAGGTTAAAAAGAGGTAGCTAAAGTAAACAGTCAAGTAATACTACAGTAAGTACAAGTGTAACCAATGGTGAAAGTGAATCTCAATGTTTTATGTCACCATCCAGGAATGGTAGTACAACTGCAGAAAGTAGAAAAAAACGAAAGCACAATGATTAATATTTGTCTCTGGGGATATTTGTATAGAGGTGATGAAATTGCCCCTGATGCCCTATGCATCTTGTACAACAAAGTGATACTAGCATTAGTAGAGGCATATGATGCAAGAAATCAAGCTTATATAGCATTGGCCAAAAAAAAAAAAAAAAATTCCCATTTCAACCATTCATTCACCCCAAAAGTTTGTCTAGTTCAGCCTTGAATTTATTTAAGCTGTCAACTACCACTACAAAGATGGAAATTTATTCCAGCAATCAACCAACCACTGGCTAAAGGCAAATTTCTGCACATCTATGTAGAATAGATGTGCAGAAATTTGTAGAAACTGTCTTTATCAATTTGAATTTATGCATCCTCGGGTGTGGAATCTGAGCAACAGGAAGAATCCCATCAGCATTGAGCTTACTCAAACCATTCAAGGCCTTATACACCTCAATCAGATCACCTTGTACATGCATCTCCAGACTGCAATTTTCAGAACTTAACCCTTTCTTGGTAAGAGTAACCTTTTATTCCAATCACTAATTTCATTGCCCCTCTCTATACTTGTTCCAAAAGCTATACATCTTTCCTAAAATGAGGCCTACAGACCTGTATGCAGTACTCAAGGTTTTTCTTGGCCACTGCCTTATACAAAGGGATAATCACCTCCTTATTCCTGCTAGCAAAATTCCTATATATCATTGACAAGACCCCATGACCCAATCTGGCATATGACTGAACAATTACCCCCGAGTCTTTTTCATTCTCCACTACCCTAAGTGTAGTACAGCACTGATGATATGCTACTCTGGAGTTACTGCTACCCATATGCAGCACTTTCATTTGTCAATGTTAAACTTCAGTTACCACCTCTCAGCCCATCTGCTCAACTTTTCCAGATCCTGTTGCAGTAATGTACTGTCCTTACTGTCATTAACAACCTTACCAACCTTCATATAATCTGTAAACTTGGACATTAAGCCTGATATACATTCATTAATATCATTGATAAATACAGAAAATAACAATGGGCACAACACAGACCCCTGGGGGACACCACTAATAACGTTATTCCACGAAGAGCAGTGTCCACAGAGAGTGGATTACTACCACTTTGTCTTTTCCCACTCAACCATCCCTTCATCCATAGCAGCAACTTGCCCTTAATCTTGTTAATACTGTTAGAACTTGTGCAGTAGTCTTCCATGTGCAACAGTATCAAAAACTTTACTAAAATCCAAGGATATGATATCTGAATTTTTTTTTTTTTTTTTGCATCCAGCTCCTTTGCGACCACATCATAGTATCCAATCAAATTGGTCAGCCTAGACTTCTCCTTAACAAACCAATGCTGTGTCTGAACTATAACTGCAGTCTTGTCTAGATGATCCTGCAGTGCTTCTTTAAGCAGTCACTCCATCATTTACCCTGGAAGCGAAGTTAAACTACCAGGTCTGTAATTACTCGTGTCATCTTTCGATTCCCTTTTGTGAACTGGGATTACATTTGCACATCTCGAGTCCGTGGGTTACTTCCCCTGAGTTCAAGGGTGCCCTCATAATAATGGCTAAGGGCCTGCTTACTTCCTCTGCTGCCTCCCTTAATATAAACTGTATAGATCTCATCCGCCAACAATTCTCCATTTAAACAATTTCTCCACTTTGCTCTCATTTATTACAAAATCCTTTAGCTCCCTATTACAGTTTGATAAACTTCTGGCATTCTCCTCCCTTAATAACTGATCATCAGTGAATGTAGATGCAAAATACTCATTCATTTTGTCATCTACCTCAGCAGGATCATCAACAACTGAACCGTTGATATTAAGTGGACCAATCTAATTCATTCCCTTCCTTCTAGTGTTTACATAAGTAAACAAGTCTTTACTGGTTTTCTTTGCATCCTTTGCCAAAAATTTCTCGTAATCTGCCTTTGCTTGCCTAACCTCCTTTGTGACTTGATTACAGACTATCTTATATCTACCATAGGCATCTGTCTCCTGATAATTTTTATGCATCCCATGCATTTTTCTTCTCTACCAAGAGTCATTAGTTCATCTAACATCCATTTAGGCCTAAACTTTGAACAGTATTTTTAAATGGTATGAAAAGTGTAATAGATTCCAAGATTAATTCCTTGAATGCCTCCCATTTAGAACTTGCTGTTGGCAACATCATCACTTGATTATACTGTAAAGAATTTAAAATCTGTCTGAAACCACCACAATCTCCTTTACAAAAGCAAAAACCCTTACCTTTACCCCTGGTGGTAGTTACATCTTTGTGTAAATCTCACATCAGTACACTGTGATCACTGCCATCTAGTGGTTCCTTTATCTGCAGATTCTTAATCCATGAATAATCACTGCTGATAATCAGATCAAGAATATTACTTTCTTTAGTTGCCTCTCAAACATGCTGCTGCAAAAAACAATCATCCAATAAATCCACAAAAGTCTTGTTAACGTGTAAGTGACCAACCTACAAGTTCCAGTCTATATCCGGGAAGTTAAAATCACCCATTATAAGACAATCTGATTTACTGACCCACTATTTCTCTGTAGTTGTTCGTTGTACTAATCAGAGCCACTAGGCCTATAACATACTCATACTCTCAATTTTGCTTTCACAGTATGTCACACCAAACTGACTCAACACTGCACTGTCCATCCATCCATGTCAACTGGATGCATATCCTTAGTTTGTGTTTCTTAACTAACAGCATGGCCTCTCATCACTTTCTATCCTGTCTATCCTTTCTATACACTTTGTTCGCCCCAAAATTCCAATTCTGCATTTCATATATCTGTGTTACACCAAGTCTCTGATATGTTGTTATGAGCATTAGCAACTAAGGCCATATTGCTCTGGGATATGCTGTGGTCATTCCCTGACCTTTCCGCATCCTCTGCATTTGGTGGTGACTGGCTCAAACCCCGGTCTAATCGAGAAGCATGTGCTACGCACTACTGCTCCTTCTCACCTGGCTACGGAGGCGCCACGTCTCTGATATCCCAACAATATGAGGGGGTATCAAAAGGTTCGTACCCTGACCTAGATAAAACATCAGTAGAAAGATGGAGTTTTTAATATAAGTCGCCTACATATTCAATAACTAACACGTGAAATTTCATTCCCTTAGGCGATTGCACACCAGAGGTGGAGCCCGGAATCTGAGGAAGGACGCTATAGTTGACAAAGTGGAGTATCAAGCGTTGATCAAGTTCCTACATTTGCAGGGCAAGAAAGCTCAGGAAATTGACAAAGAAATCAAAGCTGTGTGTGGGCAGACCAACCATATTTAGAAGTCAGGGGTTTGAACCCCAGTCTACTCAAAGACTGTGCTACTGCACTCCCGACCACTCGGCTACTGAGGCCGTCTATGACACTATAAAAAAGTGGAAATGGGAGTTGCAGTGCAGTTATACAAGTGTCTTTGAGAAGTCAGGAGAAGGAAGGCCATCAATATCCACAGACAATGATATGATTGAAAAGGTTGAGCAGCTGGTGCCGAGTGACAGATGTGTGACAATTCATTTCATTACAAATGCAGTGGGAATTCATTATGGGTCTGCCCACAGCATTTTACATAGACCATCTGGATGCTGCAAGATGGGCTCCACAATTACTAGTGCCTTTGCAGAAGCAATGTCCTCGCCAACTGTTGGATTTGTGTAATGTAAGTGTTGAGAACTTTTTTGATCGGTTGTTGACACGAATGCTGGGTGTACCAGTATGATCTAGAGACTAAAGACATGTCAAAGCAGTGGAAGCACACCTCCTTCCTCTCCACCTCCCAAATAGGCAAAGATCACTCCATCTACAAAGAAGGTGACGTTGTCCTTGTTTTGGGTTATCCTGACAGATTACCTACCTCGTAGTTCCCACTTACCAGAAAATACTACAGATAATCTTTTTGAAAAAGTTACGCAATGCTTTGAAGGTGAAAAGGCATGGAATGTTAATCAAAGGTGTTCGTCTTCTGTCAGGAAATGCACTGGCTCATATGGCCATTGACACCACCAACTTTGTTGCCCAGTGCTGCTCCGAATTACTGCAGCACCCACCCCACCCTATTCTCCTGACTTAGCAGCACCACCAGACTTCTTGTTTCATGAAATGAAACAACCATTGTGTGGATGCCACTTTAATTCATCTCAAGAAGTCATCAATGAAGTGGAATTGTGGTTTCGGGCAAAAAGTTAGATTTCTATGATCAAGGCATTAAACAACTGATCCATAGATGAGAGAAATGTGTTACTATACATGGAGAGTACATAGAAAAGGATTAAAGTTCCTGTGAAGTTTCACCTTTTTAGGGCTATTATTTCTGGGTAAGGGTACGAACTTTTTGATACCCCCTCGTATCTGACTTTGTCTTGACCAGCACCTCAAATTCAAATTTATTTATACTTCTAGCATTAGTGTATATGCAAGTATACATGCACTTATTCTTACTCTTAGTTACCCCGACACAGCCCATGTATTTACTTGCTCCATGATGACTCCGAACAACAGTTATCAAACAGTTCTATGTTATCTGCCAAATTTTGTAGACATTGTGATACTAATCACCCTGAACATAAGGACAAAGATAATTTTTTCAAGAGTAAGCTCGAGGCATTAACAAACTGTCAAAGCCTTCTAAAGAATAAGTTAGCGTATTGCACTTGCAAGAAAAGCCCATACAATTGCAGAAACTCTAATTAAGCCATGTATGGCAACTTTTGTACTTCGTGAACAGTCAAAAAAGAAACTTGAAACAGTTCAGTTATCTAATAATAAAGTGTTAAAATGTTTCATTCAAGATCTGTCAGCAGATATAAAAAAAACAACTGATGTCGTGACTTAAATCCAGCTTTGCTTTTTCATTGCAACTTGACAAATCAACAGACATGTCTGGGCTAGCAATATTACTTGAATTTGAACATTACCTTTTCCAGAACAAAATCGAGGAAGATATACTGTCCTGTAAATCTCTTGAAGGTCATGCAACTGGAGAAGAAATGTTTAATGTAATAAATAGTTAAATGATACAACATGAAATCAGTTGGAAGAAGTGTGTTGATGTGTGCACTGCTGAGGGCACAGCAGTGATGGGAAATGTGGCAGGGGTGATGGCACGTATCAAAGAGTTGGCACTGTCTTGTTTGAGTAGCCACATTGTATGCTCCATCAACAAGCACTTGTCACCTAAACAATGGAAAGAGACCTAAAAACTGTGTTGAATAATGATGTAAAGATAGTGAACCACATTAAATGTAAGCCACTTAATAGGAGAGTGTTTAAGTTACTTTGCAAAGAAATGGGCAGTGAACATACATCACTGCTGCATCATACAGAAACAATGTGGCTTTCTAGGGGAAAGTTCTTGTTAGAGTTTTTGAACTTTGTTTGGAAATTTCTTTTTTCATTGATCACCCATTTTATCTTTCTCACTGTTTGGTAAATACATCTTGGCTGCAGAAATTGGTATGCAGACATTCTTACAAGGATTAATGAACTAAATCTCTCATATCAAGGAAAAAATTACGTTAAAAAGACATAACTGCATCATTTCAACATAAACTTGAATTTTGGAAAAGGCATATAGAAAAAAAAAAAAAAAAAGTATGGATGCTTTCCAACTCTAAATGACTTTTTGATAGAAACATTATTTAGCCTGGAAGAGACTATTTATGGTAGCATCGTCCAACATTAGGTGGTTTGAAACAGGCATTTCAGAAATTCTTCCCATCTTCTACCGATGACACTACCTGGGTTGAAATCCATTGTGTTTTAGAGAAACAAAAGCCGAGAATTAGGGTTGAATTTGAAAGTGTCTGCAATTCTGCCCAGACACGATAGGAGGGAGTATATGATGAGAGCCTTGTCGATCAATTCGGCCCTGGAAAGATTGTGCAAGGCTCAAGGGGTAGAATTTTTTTCAGCCTGGACTGTACTTGTTAACAGGAGAGATTGCTTCTACAGGGATGGGATACACTTAAATAGAAAGGGTGCAAGAATATTTGCTGATGCTATCGAAGCAATGTTAGGTGGGTCGGAAAACTGCTAGCTTGGGGGGAGACAAAGACCAATAGATTGACAGTAGCCACTGGCAGAGGTGAAAGAGATTCTTGCACTGCTTCTATTAGAATGAGCAGAAGCCTGAAAAACAAGATGCATGGTATTTCAGAGACTGCTGGGAGCCATTGCGGTACAAGTAAACACATGGGTTGTGTTAGGGTAGCTAAGAATAGAAACAGGTGTATGTATACTTGCGTGTACACCAATGCTAGGAGCTTAGTAAATAAATTTGATGAATTGAGGTATTGCTCAAAACATCAAAGGCAGATATTGTTGGGATATCAGAGACGTGGTGTCACACAGATATAAGGGATGCAGAACTGCAATTTGGGGAGTACAACGTCTACAGAAAGGATAGACAGGATAGGAAGGGGGGAGGGGTTATGCTATTAGTTAAGAAACACATAAAAACCAAGAAAGTGAAGCCAGTCGACATCGCTGGACAGTGCAGTGTTGAGTCAGTTTGGTGTGACATAAACATTGGGAGATCAAAATTGAGAGTAGGATTGTGCTATAGGCCTAATGACTCTGATGAGTATAATAAAGAACTGTACAGGGAAATAGAGTGGGCCAGTAAATCAGAGAGTCTTATAATGGGAGATTTTAATTTCCCAGATATTGACTAGAATTTGGGGGCTGGTTACTCACACACTAGCAGGGCTTTTGTGGATTTATTGGATGATTGTTTTCTACATCAGCATGTTCGGGAGGCAACTAGAGGGAGTAATACTCTTGATTTCATTATCAGCAGTGATTCTTCATGCATTAAGAATCTGCAGATAAATGAACCACTAGGTGGCAGTGATCACAGTGTGCTGAAGTGGGATTTACTCAAAGAGGTAACTACCATTAGGGGTAAAGGGAAGGGTTATTGCTTCCGTAAAGGCGACTACGATGGACTGAGACAGTATTTAAATTCTATACAGTGGGACCAACTGATGATGTTACCAACAGCAAATTCAAAATGGGAAGCATTCAAAGAACTTATCTTGGAAGCTACAAGGCTTTACATACCAACTAAGAAATATTGTTCAAGGTTTAGGCCTAAAGGTTGTCAGATGAACTAATGAGACATGTGGCAGAGAAGAAAAATGCATGGGATACTTACAAATTAACACATGACACAGAAGCCTATGATAGATACAAGTTGATATGCAACCAAGTTACAAAGGAGGTTAGGCAGGCGAAGGCAGATTACGAGAAATCCTTGGCAAGGGATGCAAAGAAAAACAGCAAAGAGTTCTTTACTTATGTAAACTCTAGAAAGAAGGGGATGAATCAGATTGGTCCACTTGATATTGATGGGTCAACTGTTGATGATCCTGCTCAGGTAGCTAACAAACTAAATGAATATTTTGCATCGACATTCACACATGAGTTATTCAGCGAGGGGAATGCCAGGAGGTGTATTCAACTCTAGCAGTAAGCTACAGAATCTTGAAATAACTGGGAGTAAAGTGGAGGAGAAACTGTTGAAGATAAACACAAGAAAGGCACCCGGGGTGGATGGGATCTATCCAGTTATATTAAAGGAGGCAGCAAAGGAAGTAAGCAAACCCTTAGCCATAATTATGAGAGCTTCCTTGGACTCAGGGGAGGTACCCATAGACTGGAAATGTGCAAATGTGACCCCATTCACAAAGGAGGATCAAAGGCTGACACAAGTAATTATAGACTTGTGAGCTTAACTTCTGTTCCAGGAAAATTAATGGAGGCACTGGTTAAAGAAGCACTGCAGGATCATTTAGACAAGACTTCAGTTATAGCTCAGACACAGCATGGTTTTGTTAAGGGGAAGTCTTGCCTGACCAATTTGATTGGATACTATGATGCAGTCACAAAAGAACTGGATGCAGGGAATAACTTTGATATTATATACTTGGATCTTAGAAAGGCTTTTGATACTGTTGCACATGGAAGACTGCTACACAAATTGGAGCAGTGTGACACTGGAGGCAAATTGCTGCTATGGATAAAGGGGTGGTTGAGGGGGAGAAGACAGAGTGGTAATCAATGGACACTGCTCATCGTGGACTAATGTTATTAGTGGAGTCCCTCAGGGCTCAGTGTTGGGTCCATTATTGTTTTCTGTATTTATAAATGATATTGATGATGGTATATCAAGCTTAATGTCCAAGTTTGCAGACGATACAAAGGTTGGCAGGGTTGTCAAGGACACTACTGACACTATGCTGCTGCAACAGGATCTGGAAAGGTTGAGTAGATGGACTGAGGTGGCAAATGAAGTTTAACATTGACAAATGTAAAGTACTACACATGGGAAACAGCAACCCCAGAGCAACGTATAAACTCTGTGGTACTACACTGACAGTGGTAGAGAATGAAAGGGAACTGGGGGTGGTTGTGCAGGCAGATATGAAGTTCTCTGAGCAGTGCAGACGGGCTGCAAGAGTAGCTCATGGAGTATTGTCAATGATATACAGGAATTTTTCCAGCAGGGATAAGGAGGTGATTATTCCATTGTATAAAGTAACGGTCAGGCCACACCTAGAGTACTGTATACAGGTCTGGAGGCCTCATTTCAAGAAGGATGTAGAGCTGCTGGAACGAGTACAGAAAAGGGCAACAAGATTAGTGAATGGAACAAAGGGGTGCTCTTACGAAGAAAGGCTTAAGTTTTGCAAATTACAGTGTCTGGAGACTAGGCACCAGCGAGGTGATCTGATAGAGGTGTATAAACCTTGAATGGTTTAAGCATGCTCAATGCTGATGGGATTCTTCCTCTAGCTCAGAAAAATCACCTGAGAGGGCATAAATTCAAATTGAGGAAAGACAGATGTAGGATAGACGTGCGGAAATTTGCCTTTAGCCAGCGGGTGGTTGGTTGGTGGAACAGACTTCCATCCCTTGTCGTGGAAGTTGATAGCCTAAATAAATTTAAGGCTCAGCTGGACAGGTATTTTGAACGAACAGGAAGGGTGAAGTGGAAGTTTTTTTTTTTTTTTTTTTTCCTGGCTGATGCTGCATAAGCTTGCTTTCTTGCATCATATGCCTATGCTAATGCTAAACTGGATGGCATGTCTGTGCAAAATTACAAGTGTTTGATAAGTATTACATCTGATACTAGCTTAAAACAGAAATTCAGTGTGCTTACTCTGGTCAAATTCTGGTGCAGTTTTCTTCAAGAAAATCAACAAGTGTCTAAATTTGCATTGCTCAAGCTTCTGTTTCCTACAACTTATCTGTGCAAAGCTGGATTTTCAAGGTATGCAGCAACAAAATCTACATATTGTTACAGACTATGTTGCACCAGCCATGAGAATTTGGTTGTCTACAAAACTCCCAACCTTGTAAGATGAAGAAACAATACCATTTTTCACACTAGTAGCCAATGAAGTATGAGCGAATGTATATTTGAGTATTCAAATAATGACAGTTTATTTAGTTATTTTTTTGTCAGTCTGAAAAAGGTAGATGGTAAACATATAATAAATTAGTTCTGAGATATAAATTTTTAATTTTGGATACCTATCATCCGGACACACTATATTTAAGTGAGCAAAGATGTGAGGATCAGTGGTCATTTTTCGAAACCAAAAGGGTTCGGCAAGCAAGAAAGTTTGGGAAACACTGGACTACAGCACAAAACCTAAACAGAAAAGTAAACCATACTAAAAAACAGTATAATAAATCTATGAGAATTCACCTGTATGGTGTATCCTAGAATTCATTTCCCAAAAGTACACGTTACCCACCTTAAATTTAAAAATAACACCTAACCACATTTATAAAGAGTGCTTAAAATTTCACAAATTACAATCAATACATTCAATAAGAGGCAACTGTAATTAATATTGATCATACCTGAACAGTATCAAGGACCACACCAGCAGCAACCGTTCCAAATCCAGCAATGAGAAATGGAATGAACACTTGAAAAGCTATGGTTTTTAGAGATTCGTCAGAATATGAATCTTCTTTTTCATCAAGCTCATCAACCCTGTCTTCATCTAGGGTTAGCACAATATCACTATGGTCTTTCTCAGATAGTTCTGTTGTATCCTCTTTAATACTGTCCTCATAAACTTCATTTACAGCACCTGTAAGAAATGTTCCATTAGCTGCCTTTCCTGGAATTGTGCCATTTGATACTGTATCAGTTTCAGGACTATTCAGGCACATATCTTCTGGGCCATTGACAGTTAGTGCCAACAGTTCAGACTGCTCACTGTCTCCACCAGGGAGAGCTGATGTAGATAGTTCGTTTTCCTTCATGGCATGTGTTACCATTTTATAAAGAGATTTGAAATGACAATGCACAGAACTACCTCTAAAAAAAAGAAACTTTACAATTCTTTACATATCCAACCTATAAAAGAAAAAAACAAACTTTTAAAATAGTCTCAAGCAGAACATAATTCTTGTAACAATTTACACAAGGAAAAAATGAAAATACCTGCTCTCTGAGGGTAGCTACAATACTTTATGTAAAGTAAATATTTTTAACAGCACTACCATGACACATAATACAGGTAAAACTATCAATCTAATAATAACAAGAAAAATTAATAAGCATGGACAATTACCATGGTAGCTGATGTTAATCCATCTATTTCAATTTAAATGTAGGTGTGTGGCAAAATTGCTAGTGATTTACAATTAAACACAAGTTAACAATTTGGAAAAAATAGTAAATATTTCAGAATTCTTAATCGCAACTGCTTGAGTATCCACATATTTAAAAATTGCAAAGAATGTGCCTGAAGCCCAGTTATCTTAAGTCCTATATGTCAAAACGTAAATCCAAAAGAAATTTGTAAGTTCCCATTAGATACTGAAGCTGAATGATTTTTTTTTTTTTTTTTTTTTTTTATTTATTACAAAATTCTGATTCACTTCATGAGTAGTCACAGTCTGCTGGTAGCCACATAAAAATCATACAAGAAATCATTATTTTAAAGATGATTTTTCTCCTTTCAATAGATTTTTCAAATTTAAGAAACTATGGCAAAAATTTACCTAGGAAAGCACTACAAGTTACTCTCTTAAAACAAATAGAACTTGAGTATAAAATAGCAGAAAGAGAGAGAGATAGAAAGAGGGTGGGAACCCATCCTCATGCAACAGGTGAACCCTCCATTAGGTATACATATATCTGATAATTAAAATAAATATGATATTTAAAATAAACATCAGCCAGTAGTACAGCAAAAATGCAGAGTGAAACGAAACGCGTAATAATATAAAATAAACAAACAGAGAAGGGAAAGTACAGATAATAGGACAAAAAGTAGTCAATAATCCCCTGTATAATTTAGTCATTAAACCCAATTAATAAAAACAATGTAAATTTAAAATAATGCCAATTATATATAATTTAGCGGTACCCCCCCCCCTTGAAGGTACCAGTTCCAAAAGACGTGAAATATCACGTCTTTTGGGACTGGGATAGATCAACCAATCCTCTGCATTGGTTGATCTATCGGAGAATGGGAGGGTGGTTTGGTTCTTCGATATTTCCACCTTTGTGATGATTTGTATGACGATTGAAATGCAGCGATTCCATGACCATTATTGGCCTCGTGGTCCTCTGTCGATATGGGGCATAATGGTCAGTCCATTTTGATATTTTAGTTTTTGTAGTTTCTTTAACCCCTTTTTGGTGATATTTCACGTCTTTTGGAACTGGTACCTTCAAGGGGGGTACCGCTAAATTATATATAATTGGCATTATTTTAAATTGACATCGTTTTTATTAATTGGGTTTAATGACTAAATTATACAGGGGATTATAGACTACTTTTTGTCTTATTATCTCTACTTTCCCTTCTCTGTTTATTTTATATTATTATGCGTTTCGTTTCGCTCTGCATTTTTGCCATACTACTGGCTGATGTTTTTTATTTTAATTTTTATTTTAAATATTTTAAATAAATATTTAAATATTTTAAATAAATTTTTATTTTAAATATCATATTTATTTTAATTATCAGATATAATTAGGCTTCATGTGGAGGATGTGCATTTGCTGCCTCTAACGATAGCTTCATATTCATATTTATTTCTTTTGCTTAACTTTTACATCACATTATATATATACCTAATGGATATACATGACAATCCAATTTTAAGATTATAATGCATTCATGTGAAATACATGTTCTTTTGTGATTTCTAAATTATAGTTTTGCCTAATCAACTTGTTTCTTTCTCAAAAGGAAAGTTTCTCTCCATTTTCCTTATACAAAGGTGATACATACAGTAAAATGTATCACCTTTGTATAAGGTGACTACAAATAACAACACTATATTAAATATATATTTTAATTAATGCCAGCACAATAGGAAGGGCATACACAAACATAAATACACAGAAGAACAAAAAAAAAAAAAAAAATTAAAACAACCAATTTATATGGCCACCAATTTTGGTCCTGTCCTTGGAAGATAATGCCTTTAATTGCTGCACGGTGTTCTGAAAGTCTAACAAGTCCTCACATCGTTTTCATTTGAGGTGGACTTTAATTTCCAGGAACAGAAAAAAAGTCACACACACGGTGCCAGATCTGACCAATAAGGCAGGTGCTCCAATGTTGTGACCTTGCTTTTCATTAAAACTCTCACTGCAACAGAGGAATGACAGCATATTGTTATGATGCAAGAACCATTTGTCAACCCATAAATTTGGCCATGCCTTCCGAATTTTTTCAAGATGGCTTCCTAAAATCTTAATGTAGAGTGTTTGATTAACAGTGATTTCACAGAGAAAATTCATGATGAACAACACCACAACAATCAAAGAAACCAACAAGCATGGACTTGATCTTTGATCGAGATGTCTTGCTTTCTTTAAATGGGGAGAAAAGGGAGTCTGTCACTGCTTGGTTTGTGGATCATACTGAAAGACTCATCTTGTGTTATCACTGAATCCCAAAAGTTGGGAGTTTCACTAATTTTTTCCAACTTTTCACTGCAAACTCTTGGCACGTGAACTGTTCTGCAATTAGTCAAATGCTCTTCCATCTGTCTTGGATGAGCATTCAACAATCTCTCAAATTTTTTCAACTTCATCTGCTATTAAAGTTGGTCTTTCTGTCTTCTTGTCATTACTGACACCTTCCCGTCCCTTTCTGAACCATTTGTGCCATTCACACACACGTGGCTGACTCCGTTTTCATCGCATACACTTTCCGTAATATTTCCAAAGTTTCTGCACAGTGTTTACAAAAGTTTCAATAAAATTTTAATAACAATTCTTTGCTCTAAATTATGATAACTCATTTTTCTGCCAAAGGGCAAAAAGATTAATTCACTTAAAGAAGCACAGTTCAATCAAAATTTAACCGATTGCAACAAAACAAAAACTGATCTGTACAGGGGAAAAAAAGCTACAGCACTATATGAATGCTGAAGTATGCAGTAGTAAGGCACTGGTAAACAACAATTCTCATTTTATTTTAGTCGCACCTTGTATTACTAAATATACTGTCCTTTTAAGAATCCTCACAAAACATAATCAGAGAGTGCTAAATCCGAGGAGCACAGTGGCCATTCAATGGAACCCATCCAAACCAACAAGGAACTTTTCTTCTAAGAATTTGTGGACAATTTTTGCACTGAGCTGGTACACCCCACATTTAAAAAAAATAATAATAAATAAATAAATGAAATAATAATTCTGAAAACTGTCTTTTAGCAGTCCCAGGTAGCTTTCTCCTGTCATAATTCCCTCAAAGAATCAGTCCGAGAACTTTTCCTGTTAAAAACTACAGCCAAGGAAGTAGGCAAAATGTTGTCTAGCAAGGAACATTTAAATACTTCTTAGAGAATAAATGGAGCTCATTAAGAGTAATAAACACGTATGGCAGTGGTTTTCTACCTTTTTTTTCAATAATGGCACCCATACTCAATTTTCTGAGAATAATAGATCCAATTCACTGTGTGCGTGTGTGCGTGTGTAGGCACTCCCCGGCTTACGTAATAATCTGACTAAAGGAAATTCAACTTTATGTAAGCTTTTGCAGGACAGTGCAAACTTAAACAAATCGTGGAAAAGTATTTTGCATCCCGTAGGAATAAATGGAGGTATCGAGAAAATATCATAATGTGAACCCATTAACAATAAAAGACAGGTTGCTACAATGGATAAAGGGATGGTTCACTGGGAAATGACAGAGTGGTAAGAAATGGACACTGCTCTATGTGGACTAATGTTATTAGTGGAGTCCCCAGAGTTCGGTGTCGGGCCCATTGTTGTTTTCTGTATTCATCAATGATATTGATGAAGGTATATCAGGCTTATTGTCCAAGTTTGCACACAATACGAAGGTTGGTAGGGTTGTTAATGACAGTATGCTACTGCAACAAGATCTGGAAAAGTTGAGCAGATGGGCTGTGAGGTGGCAACTATAGTTTAACATTAACAAATGCAAAGTGCTACATGAGGATAGCTGTAACCATAAACTAACATACCAACTGTGCAGTACTACACTCGAGGTGGTGGAGAATAACTTCATATCAGACTGCACAATTACCTCGGGTAATTGTGCACTCAGATATGAAGTTTTCTGAGCAGTGCAAACAGGCATAAAGAGTAGCTCATGGGGTCTCGTCAATGATATATAGAAATTTTGCTAGCAGGGATAAGAAGGTGATTATTCCCTTGTATAAGGCAGTGCTCAAGCCACACCTTGAGTACTGCATACAGGTCTGGAGGCCTCATTTTAGGAAATGTATAGCTTTTGGAAGAAGTACAGAAAAGGGAAACAAGATTAGTGAGTGGAACAAAGGGTTGCTCTTACCAAGAAAGGCTTAAATTCTGAAAATTGCAGTCTGGAGAGGCACCTGCAAGGTGATCTGATTGAGATGTATACAGCATTGAATGGTTTGAGCAAGCTTAATGCATATGGGATTCTTCCTCTTGCTCAGATTCTCCACCTGAAGGTGCATAAATTCAAATTGAGGAAAGACAGTTGTAGAATAGATGTGCAGAAATTTGCCTTTAGCCAGCGGGTGGTTGATTACTAGAACACTTCCATCTGTCTTTGTGGAAGTTGACAGCTTAAGTAAATTCAACGCTGAGCTAGACAAACCTTTGGAGTGGATGGATGGGTGAAACAGGAAGGTTTTATTTCCCTTTCGCCTGATGCTATATAAGCTTGCTTTCTTGCCTCATATGCCCCTACTAATGCTAATATGCCACCATCTTTGCTTATCCTGTACCATGATACAGGACAAGTGCTGATGCTATTTGTCTAAAGTTTCAGGTTACTTTATCTTCTCTAACTACTTCAATAAACATCTACCTTACCCTGGTTGTTTTTGAAAGAGTTGTTTTCACAGAGTAAAGATGGTAACAGAAAATCCAAGATTCTCTCCATATGCTTTTTTCCTCTTTTTTTTTTTTATTATGAAAACCCCAAGCACAAGTACCATTCATGGGTTGAAGGTTGAGAAGATGAACGGAGATACTAACTGACACTAGACTTAATTTCTTTAGATAGCAGTTTTCAGGAAATACACATTAAGGAAGATTGAAATTTGAAGATTGGAAATTTCTTACACTTAATGGTCTTTTAAATTAGAAAATGAAATAAAATAAGACTGATATTTCTATTTTATGTTGAAAACTTTTTTTTTTTTTGCAATTTTTTTGCTGAATTATTTATTTTTTTGAAAATAAGATGTCAAAAACACACACGTTTTAAAATTTTTAATTAAAACTTAAAAGAACATGCAGTAAGTACTGGAATCTGTTCCCACATCTGGGGTGGTGCCCCCAAAACCTCTCTCAGGCTTCTTGATTCCATTCAGAAGAGGGCAGTTAGGTTAATTAATGATTCATCTCTAACAGAGTCTCTCCACTCGCTTTCTCATAGACTCACTGTTTCTGATGCATGCCTCTTCTACAGATATTTCCATGGGCACTGTTCTTCTGAATTAGCTTCCATAATTCCCGCTCTCTCCTTCAAAACAGTCAGAACACGTGCCGCCACCAGCCAACATCCATTTACTGTCCAACTTCAAACCCACAGAACCAACTTTTCATCTTCCTCATTTATTCATTCAACTGCTGTTTTCTGGAACAACCTTCCTTCATACGTATTTCCTGAAAATTACAATCTACAGAAGTTCAAGTGCAATGTCAACAAATATCATCTTTCGTCTTCTCAACCTCCAACCCAAGCACGGTACTAAGTACTATAGGTTCTAATACTTCTCGTGTTTGGGGTTCACATAAAAAAAAAAAAAAAAAAAGAAAAGAAAATATAAAATATAGGCATTGTTTAAGAACAATTAAAAAAAAATTCAAAAATTAAAAAAGACAGTTCGACGCCCATCAGGTGACACCGCCACTGTTTTTGCTACATTTTAAAGGCCACCACTTAACCCAAAATGCAGGGGTTAAGATGGATGCAGAGAATAATGACATCCCATTGCTGGCTATCACAGAAACCAACAGATATAGTGCTTATATAAAACTACAATTCATGCCACCCACAGCCAATAAAAATAAGATTACTTAAGTCTTACATCCTATGAGCCATCCAAACCTGACCTTAAACAACAAATTCCTTCTCCACATCATTAAGAAAGCAGTAGTCCTCGAGGTTGTCACAGACATTCTCTCTCAGGTATGCCAGACAAGCTGTACTTGCTATCTGGGAGTCTAAAACACTGATGGAACTGATATTGGGGTGACATTCAAGTCAAGCGGACCCAATTTTGGCAAAGTCCAGACGGTCTGTGACAGACAAATCCTCTGCTTGAACCTTCACAACGGTGGGATTGTTAGTAATCCTGGGTATAACCTCCATGCACAAGGACACTGTTGGGTGACCACTCAGGTGTGAACCAATGTAGGCAGGGTCAAGGTGTGGTGCCCACACCACACCTTGTCATGTTATGTCAAGGATCTGGGTATATTTGGGTCCTTGAGGTTGTCACAGACCTTTCTCTCAGATATGCCAGACAAGCTGTACTTGCTACCTGGGAGTCTAAAACGCTGATGGAACTGATATTCGGGTGACACTGGACCCAATTTCGGTGAAGTACGGACGGTCTGTGGCAGCCAAATCCTCTGCTTGCATCTTCACAATGGTGGGACTGTTAGTAATCCTGGGTATAACCTCCATGCACAAGTACATGGTGGGTGACAACCCAGGTGTGAACCAACATAAGCAGGGGTCGAGGTGTGGCACCCACACCACATGGAGGAACGCCGCCCCCTCTATGTTACCAGGCAGTACTAGGTGGTAGATGACTCATCAACCGGTGAAATCCCACCACTTTGCTTATTGGAGGCTTGAAGTGGTGAACCCATGTTTAGTCTCTGGAGCTAAGTTCCAGTCAACCCTTCCCTATCTCTTCCATCATGCAGTATGATTGATGACTTTTGAGGTTATGATGAACGTCGTGGAGAGATCCAATATTCCTTACATTTCGAGGGTACAGCTCTAACACTGTGTTCGCAGGCCGGCCACTAGTAAGTACACTGGACCGAACCTATTGGTTAACTCTCTAGGAGGCTTCCGGATCAGCTAGTGTATAATCTTGCTACCTCTACTCTGCCAGATAAATGACTGGAGGAAGTCCGAGTAGTGTGTATGCGGGGAGCATTGTCAAGGTCACGTTATGTCAAGGAACTGGGTATATTCTTACCACGTGTACACCATATCCAAAAATTTCATTACTTCACACAGCATGTCACTTTTTCTTACTATTGAATACACCATGAATTGTCAAACTAATACAGCAAGCTGATCTGCAAAATGAAATAAACCTAATTCATTTCACAAATATACATGGTCTCAATTCTAATCTCAACGATATCCATCTCCACTTGCAGTCTGCCAAACCCCATGTACTTTTTCTGACAGAATCTCAGTTATCGGTTGATTCAACTACTGCTCATCTCAGATGCCCAAATTATTCGCTGTATGAGTCCTTTCGCCTCAAAGGTGGTACTTGTGCATATGTCCGTTCTGATATTCCCTGTCAGAGACTTGGCAATTTGTAATCTCCTCTCTTTGATGTTCTCTGGCTTAAAATCTCTTACCTTATTGTGTCAAATTCATCTGTTGTCTCTACCGTTCTCCCAACTCCACTAATCACTTGGAGCTCTGACTTCCTCTCTTTGCAACTTGACTTTACCCAGTCCAACTTTCCTAACAGTGAGGTAATTTTCCTTGGTGATTTTAATGTTCACAACTCCAGCTGGCTTCTGTTTTCTAGTCACACCGATCCAGCAGGTCGAGATGCTGAGGCTTTTGCAATTACTAATGACCTAGCACAGATTGTTCATTTACCTATAAGAATACCGGACAATCCAAATCATACAGCCAATACGCTTGATCATTTTCTCATAAACAACTCTTCTAAGTACACAGTCGAAGTGAGAGGCCCTTTAGGCACTTCAGATCACAACTTGGTGATTGTCTCTTCTCCAATGGAACCTTTATCTCATGGCTATTCCCAACCTCGTGCTGTTTGGCATTACAAGAATGCAAAATGGGATGACCTGCGAGACTTTATTCTTCTTTTCCTTGGTCGGATTACTGTTTCAAAACTTCTGATGTCAACGTTTGCTCAGATTGTGTCGGTGAAATTATTCTTGCAGGAATGGAATCCTTTATCCCACACTCCACTTTAAAATCTCATCCTTCATCTAAACCTTGGTTTTCCAATAAATGTGCTAAGGCTGTTCAAGAGAAGAACATTCCATATCGTAATTGGCTTTTTTCTAATTCTTCAGTTTCATTTTCTGCCTACACCAAAGTTCGCAACAATTGTAAAGCAGTTGTTAATCAGTCCAAACTAGAGTTTGAACAGGCTAAGAGTAGAAAACTTGCTTCTTGCCCTAACGGTAGCCGCACATTCTGGTCTCTTGCCAAAGCTATTGGCTGCAACTTTTGCTCATCTCTGCTCCCACCTCTGTCCAAACTAGATGGTTCTGTTGTCACTTCAGCCAAGGATAAAGTTGACCTGCATCCCATTTTTCTTTCAGCTCATGTATTAATGATCTTGGTAAAACACCTCCCACCATTCCCAACATGCTCCATTTAATGCCTCCTGTGGTCTTCCGTCAAAAGGATATCGGAAGGATTTTGACGAAAAGAAAGCTCGAGGCCCTGATGGTATTTCTCCACTTGTTCTCAAAACATGTGCTCCTGAACTTACTCCTATTCTTTGCCGCCTTTTTTCACTTTTCTTATTCCAAAGGTGTTTCTCCTTCTGCTTGGAAATTTACTCATATCCAGCCAGTTTCTAAAAAGGATGACAAATCCCTCCCATCCAATTATCGTCCCATTGCAATTACTTCTACTCTTTCTAAAGTAATGGAGAAATCAATTAACCACCAACTCTTAAACTACCTAGAAACCTTCCGTCTGATAAACGATTACCAGTATGGATTGATTCAGTCAGTGTCGATCCGCTGGTGATATTCTGGCTTATGTTACCCATTTATGGACTAATTCAATGGAAAGTTTCAATGAAACGCAAGTAGTTGCTCTTGACATCTCAAAGGCTATTGATCGTGTTTGACATAAAGGTCTTCTAAACAAGATTCCATCTTATGGGTTGTCAACTGCTTTTAGTAATTGGTTATCCAGTTTTCTCTCTGATTGCTCACTGAGGGTGATGGTAGACGGCTCTCTGTCTTCTAACTTCTCCACTAATGCTGGTGTCCCCCAAGATTCAGTTCTTTCCCCACTCTTTTCCTCTTGTATATTAATGACCTTTTTCCATTGACTGGAAATCCCATCCATAGTTTTGCCAATGACAGCACAATTTATTTATTTTTGTTACACAGAGCATTAAAACTATGATAAATGAATTAGCTTTCGGCTGGGTGGCAGCCTTCATCAGATTAAAATACTTTGAATGGCAGTTAGAATAGAGATGCACTGCCAGGATGGTGCGTGAGACACGTGGTTAATTGTTTGTTGATGTTTGTGGTTGTGACGTATGGTGGTGACGTGGCCAGCGTTTGTCCATGGACAGAATTACTGTTTCTGTGATGGGGTTAAGTTGACAACCACTGTTCCTGTTCAACGAGGTATCCGAGCATTTTATACTTAACGATTCCAACCAGGTGCGCCTTAGGTAATGGTGGGACTTGTCTACAACCACGACATCACGGTGTGGGTCGATGTCGTGGTGGGTTGTCCAGGCATGCTCGGCAATAGCTGAGTGTTCTACATCCGCCAAACGGATCGCCCTTTTATGTTCTGAGAGGCGTTTCTCGAGACGACGACCAGTCTCTCCAAAGTAGCAGCTCGTGCAGTCACGGCAAGAGATGCGATAGACCACACCACTCTGTAGAAGGGTGGGGACAGGTGTTTTTATGTTGGAAAGGAGAGAACGCAGTTTCTTGCCTGGGAGTTGGATGCACTTTACCCCATGCGATCTTAGGATTCTACCGATCTGCTGTGACAGGTTGGGGTAGTATGGGATGAATGCCCTCGTGTAAGACTCGTCACTGTTGGTCGTCACGTTGTCGCGTGCTTGTAGATCCCATCTGTTAAGGACATCGATGGGGTAGCCACACCTCGTAAGGTCTACTTTGACTCTGGTGATCTCTTTGCGCCTTTCATCTGCAGAGCTGGAGTGTGTCCAGGCGCGAGTTAGCAAGGTTCGGGCGGTTGAGAGGAGGTGGCCCCGTGTGTGTGCTGACTGGAAGTTGGTAAATTGGCCAGCACACATAGGCTTACGATAAACTGTCGTCTTTAAGCATGTGTCTTCGCGCCGGACAAGTGTATCTAGGTATGGTATAGAGTTGTTCGACTCCAGCTGGCCAATTTACCAACTTCCAGTCAGCACACACACGGGGCCACCTCCTCTCAACCGCCCAAACCTTGCTAACTCGCGCCTGGACACACTCCAGCTCTGCAGATGAAAGGCGCAAAGAGATCACCAGAGTCAAAGTAGACCTTACGAGGTGTGGCTACCCCATCGATGTCCTTAACAGATGTGATCTACAAGCACGCGACAACGTGACGACCAACAGTGACGAGTCTTCCACGAGGGCATTCATCCCATACTACCCCAACCTGTCACAGCAGATCGGTAGAATCCTAAGATCGCATGGGGTAAAGTGCATCCAACTCCCAGGCAAGAAACTGCGTTCTCTCCTTTCCAACATAAAAACACCTGTCCCCACCCTTCTACAGAGTGGTGTGGTCTATCGCATCTCTTGCCGTGACTGCACGAGCTGCTACTTTGGAGAGAATGGTCGTCGTCTCGAGAAACGCCTCTCAGAACATAAAAGGGCGATCCGTTTGGCAGATGTAGAACACTCAGCTATTGCCGAGCATGCCTGGACAACCCACCACGACATCGACCCACACCGCGATGTCGTGGTTGTAGACAAGTCCCACCATTACCTAAGGCGCACCTGGTTGGAATCGTTAAGTATAAAATGCTCGGATACCTCGTTGAACAGGAACAGTGGTTGTCAACTTAACCCCATCACAGAAACAGTAATTCTGTCCATGGACAAACACTGGCCACGTCACCACCATACGTCACAGCCACAAACATCAACAAACAATTAACCACGTGTCTCACGCACCATCCTGGCAGTGCATCTCTATTCTAACTGCCATTCAAAGTATTTTAATCTGATGAAGGCTGCCACCCAGCCAAAAGCTAATTCATTTATCATAGTTTTAATGCTCTGTGTAACAAAAATAAATAAATTATGAATCCAGAGCACGCAGGCGTGTTTTATTATGCAATGATAGCACATTGCATTCCACTTTCCATTTTGAGAAACCTTGTCCTGCTCAATCAGCTTCAACTTCTCAAAAATCTTCTACCAATTCCTTAAATGCAGATCTTCAGGTAATTCTCCAGTGGGGCAAAGACACCTTAGTTGATTACAACCCTTCTAAAACTCAGTCTTATCTTATATCTCGTAAAAAGGATTCTTCTGCTCCTATGCTTATCTTTAGTGACCTCTGATTTCTAGACAAATTGATATATCTCTTTTGGGGATTACCCTGACTTCTAATCTCTCTTGGCACAAGCACATTACAAATATTGCTTCCTCTGCATCTAAAAAACTTGGTTTTCTCTTTCGCTCTCAGCGTTACTTTTCTTCCAAACAGTTGCTCACTCTGTATAAATCGCAAATCCACCCTGCCATGGAATATTGTTCCCACATCTGGGATGGTGCCCCCAAAACCTCTCTCAGGCTTCTTGATTCCATTCAGAAGAGGGCAGTTAGGTTAATTAATGACTCATCTCTAACAGAGTCTCTCCACTCGCTTTCTCATAGACGTACTGTTTCTGCTGCATGCCTCTTCTACAGATACTTCCATGGGCACTGTTCTTCTGAATTGGCTTTTATAATTCCCACTCTCTCTGTTTCAAAACAGTCCAAACACATGCTGCCACCAGCCAACATCCATTTACTGTCCAACTTCAAACCCACAGAACCAAATTTTCATCTTCCTCATTTATTCATTCAACTGCTGTTTTCTGGAACAACCTTCCTTCATACATATTTCCTGAAAATTACAATCTACAGAAGTTCAAGTCCAATGTCAACAAATATCTTCTTTCATCTTCTCAACCTCCAACCCAAGCACTGTACTAAATACTATAGGATCTAATACCTCTCGTGTTTGGGGTTCACATAAAAAAATATATATATATATCATCATCATCATCAGCCATTTTCAATCCACTGCAGGATGAAGGCCTCTCCAGCAACTTTCCAGTTCCTTCTGTTTTGAGCACTGGCCATCCATTTACTACTCAAAAACTCATGAATTTCATCTATCCATCTCCACCTTTGTCTTCCAGGTTTTCTTCTAGCTCCTCTTGGGTACCATTCTGTTATTTTCTTAGTCCATCTGTCATCATGTCTTCAAGCTATGTGTCCTGCCCAAGACCATTTTAGTTCTTTAGTTTTGATAAGAATGTCCTTTACTTGAGTTTGCTGCCTAATCCATGTGTTTCTCTTCTTATCTAACAGTCTGATTCCCAATATAATTCGTTCCATTCTTCGCTGTGTAGTTCTTAGCTTCTCTTCCATTCTTTTGGTGAGTGCCCAAGTTTCACTTCCATAAGTCATGGTGGGGAGTATACATTGATTCATTATTTTACATTTCAGACAAACTGGGATATTGCTCTTCAGTATGTGACTATATTTCCTGAACATTATCCATCCAAAATTTATTCTTCTCTTGACCTCCAGCCATTTATCATTATTACAGCTAATAACTTGTCCCAGATAAGTATATGACTTCACCTTTTCAATTACTGCTCCTTCAATAATTATTTCCCTTTCCGTGGCATACTTGTTCATCATTACTTTTGTTTTAGCCATATTCATCTTTAGTCCAAAATCCTTACTAACTGTGCATAACTGATTAAGATTTTCCTCTAATTCTTTGGGATCGTGGCTTATGACCACAATGTCATCTGCAAATTGTAAATGGTTTAGGTACTCTCCGTTCACATTGACTCCTTTCTGCGACCAGTCTAATCTTCTGAAAGCTTCCTCAAGGGCAGCAGTAAACAGCTTCGGAGATGTGTCTCCTTGTCGAACTCCTTTCTCGATTTTAAATTTGCTACTGTCTTTGTCTAGTCTAATAAAGGATGTAGCACTCTCATATATTTTCTTCAAAATCATAATATATGGAGTATCGATGCCTTGTCTTTCCAGTGCCCGAAACATTGCCTTATGCTGTATGGAGTCAAATGCCTTTTCATAATCCACAAATGCCAGGCATAATGGTGTTTTATATTCATTTGCTTTCTCCATTAGCTGTGATATTACGTGAAGGTGATCCATAGTTGAGAATCCTGTCCTAAAGCCAGCTTGCTCTTTCGGTTGATTCTCATCAAGTATTCTTTCTAATCTGTTAGTAATGACCCTTGTGAACAACTTGTAGATATGGGATAACAAGCTAATTGGTCTATAATTTCCAATTTCTGATTTATCTCCTTTCTTATGCAGCAAAACTATGATTGCATTATTCCACTGCTTAGACATCACACCTTTTCTAATGCACTTTGTGAAGAGCCTTGCCAGTTTTTGTGTTATGTCTCTTCCTCCCAATTTTAACAACTCTACAGTAACTTCATCTTCCCCCGGGGCTTTCCGATTCTTCATTTTCTTCAATGCATGTTCTACCTCATCGGGAAGAATATTGGGTATGTCGTATGTGTTGCTACTTTGCAATCCATCTTCCCCACTGCTGGTATCATTCCCTCGCTCCTTGTATAATTCTCTATAGTAGTCTTCTGCTATTTGAATTATGCCTTCTCTGCTGTTTATAAGTACACCATCGCTATTCTTCAGTTTCAGTATCATTTGTCTTTCTGTATTACTGCTTCTGGCTGCTGATTTAAATCCTTTGTTTTCCCTTAATGCTTGTTCTACTTTTCTTGTGTTAAATCTTCTTATGTCCTCTCTGAGTCTCTTTCTAATGGCTTTGCATAACTCAGTATACTCACTTTTCTCCCTGTCAGTGTTTTTCTTGCTCTTCATTTGTCGTCTTTGGTTCATCATGGCAAGTGTTTCTTGACTAATTTTTTCTTCTTTGGATTTCTGTTTCCCTATAGGTTTCTTGGGCTTTATCATATATATATATATATATATATATACACACACACACACACACACACACACACACACACACACACACACACACACACACACACACACACACACACACACACACACATTTCTCATCATGTGAACGCCACATCAAAAAATTTCATTACTTCATACAGGAAGTAATTCTCTTACTATTGAATACACCATGAATTGTCAAAACTAATAGAGTAAGCTTATCTGCAAAAAGCTCTAAACCTACCAAACACTTCCTAATTCATTTCACAAATATACGTGGTCTCAATTCTAATCTTTTTTCTTCTTTTCCTTGGTCGGATTACTGTTTCAAAACTTCTGATGTCAACTTTTGCTCAGATCGTGTCAGTGCAATTGTTCTCATAGGAATGGAATCCACACTCCACTTTAAAAGTTCGTCCTTTATCTAAACCTTGGTTTTCCAATAAATGTGCTAAGGCTGTTCAAGAGAAGAACACTGCATATCGTAATTGGCTTGTTTCTAATATTTCAATTTCATTTTCTGCCTACACCAAAGCTCGCAACAATTGTAAAGCAGTTATTAATCAGTCCAAACTACATTTTGAACAAGCTAAGAGTAGAAAACTTGCTTCTTGCCCTAATGGTAGCCTAGCATTCTGGTCTCTTGCCAAAGTTATTGGCTGCAACTTTTGCCCATCTCTGCTCCCACCTGTCAAAACCAGATGGTTCTGTTGTCACTTCGGCCAAGGATAAAGCTGACCTGCTAGCATCCCATTTTTCTTCCAACTCACAAATTAATTATCTTGGTAAAATGCCTCCCACCATTCCTAGCACACTCCATTCAATGCCTCCTGTGGTCGTCCGTCAAAAGCATGTCAGAAGGATTTTGACAAATCTTGATGCTAAGAAAGCTCCAGGTCCTGATGGTATTTCTCAACTTCTCAAAACCTGTACTCCTGAACTTACTGCTGTTCTTTGCCACCTTTTTTCACTTTCTCATTCCAAATGTATTTTTCCTTTTGCTTGGAAATTCTCATATCCAGCCAGTTCCTAAAAAGGCTGACAAATCCCACCCATCGCAATTACGGCTACTCTTTTCAATGCTTCCATCTGATCAACAATCGCCAGTATGGATTCTGTCAGTGTCGATCCACTGGTGATATTCTGGCTTATGTTACCCATTTATGGACAAATCCAATGGAAAAGTTCAGTGAAACAAGCAGTTTCTCTTGACATCTCAAAGGCTTTCGATCGTGTTTGGCATAAAGGTCTTCTAAACAAGCTTCCATCTTATGGTTTGCCAACTGTTTTTTTGTAATTGGTTATCCAGTTTTCTCTCTGATAGCTCACTGAGGGTGTGATGGCAGATGGCTCTGTCTTTTAACTTCTCCACTAATGCTGGTGTCCCCCAAGGTTCAGTTCTTTCCCCCATTCTTTTCCTCTTGTATATTAATGACCTTCTTCCATTGATTGGAAATCCCATCCATAGTTTTGCCGATGATAGCACACTGCATTCCACTGTCCATTTTGAGAAACCATGCTCTGCTCAATCAGCTTCAACTTCTTGAATATCCACTACCAATTCCTTAAATGCCGATCTCCGGGTAATTCTCCAGTGGGGCAAAGACAACTTAGTTGATTTCAATCCTAAAACTCAGTCCTGTCTTATATCTCACAAAGGATTCTTCTGCTCCTATGCTTATCTTTGACACTGATTTCTAGGAAAAATGATATCTCTTTTGGGGATTACCCTGACTCCTAATCTCTCTTGGCACAAGCGCATTACAAATATTGCTTTGTCTGCATCTAAAAAAAAAAAAAACTTGGTTTTCTCTTTCACTCTTACTTTTCTTCCAAACAGCTGTTCACTCTGTACAAATCCCAAATCCGCCCTACCATGGAATATTGTTCCCATATCAGCGGCAGTGCCCCCAAAAATTCTCTCAGGCTTCGAGATTCCATTCAGAAGAGGGCAGTTAGGTTAATTAATGACTCCTCTCTAACACTCTCTTAGACAGTACTGTTCCTGCTGTATGCCTTTTCTATGACACTTCCATGGGCGCTGTTCTTCTGATTTGGCTTCTATAATTCCCCCTCTCTTTCAAAACTGTCCAAACACTTGCTGCCACCAGCCAACCAACATCCATTTTCTATCCAACTTCAAACTCACAGAACCAACTTTTCATTTTCCTCATTTATTCATTCAACTACTGTTTTCTGGAAAAACCTTCCTTCATGCGTAATTCCTGAAAGTCTACTGAAGTTCAAGTCTAATATCAAGAAATTTCTTCTTTTGTCTTCTCAACCTCCAACCCAAGCATGGTACTAAGTACAGCACTGTAGGTTCTTATACCTCTTGTGTTTGGGGGTTTCATAAAAAAAAAAAAAGTAGCACAACCAATCAATCCAAATCAACTGTAAGAGGAACAAATATCTGCATCTCTTACTAACTAGGAATTAACAAAAAATAGCCAAATAAACACGAGATAACCTTCTAAAAAGGCTCAGCCTCCAAAACAAACAGTCCAACAACTGGTCAGCAATCCTAATAACTCCAGGGATCTGTTGGGAATAATACAGATGTCTCTATACCAGACTGGACAAACAAAAATGACGTTTAATATGGGAGGTCGGAACATCTGACATAACATTCCATGCCTTCTAGGGCAGAAATTTGTGGGAATTTGATAAATTAATAGTCCTTTCTATAGGCCAACAAATAGAACAGGAGAAAAATTCAGAGGCATTTTGCATTCTAATTCTACAAACAAAAGTCTGGATTTTGACCAACATTGTTTGTTTTTTTTTTTTTTTTTTAGGTATAAAGTGGTAGCACAACAAACACACACTAAACCCTCAAATTTAACAGACTAATAGGGGAGAAGGGATGTCCGTTAATTCCAAAAGTCTGTTAAATTGAATGTAACCTAGGGGGCATTTTTTATTGTTCTTAATGAAAAAAAAAAAAACCTTTAATACAATATAAAATTATGTTGCAATTTGGTTTGATTTATGGATATCTGAAACTGTTTTTTTTACACTGTAAATTTCTCAATTAGTTCTAATTTCTGTGCCACATATCGAGGGTTTACTTTACTCTATATATAAAAACACTAATACAACAACATCCCCCCCCACTACAGATCTCAGCCTACTGCGGTAAGAGATGTCAACGTTCAGAGGGTTTTGGGAGGAAGCTTTCATTTAATCCCAAGGGCTCACATCTGGTGAGTATGGGCTTGGCACACCTAAGGTCCTGAGCTAGATATCATCATTCTTCTCTTTCTCAGTGATTCCCTTCTACGTCTCTCACACACACAGAGTAATTCAGAATTTTTTGGCTGGTGCAGCATAAGCCTCAGGCTTCCTTGCACTATATGGCTAATAATAATATAGCAAGGGTGGCCAAAAAGTCGATTGCGATCTATCAGTCAATCACGGCGTTAATTTCAGTCGATCATGTCACAACGAATTTTAAATATATATAAAAAATAGATTAGTCAAAATCGAAATGTTATTATTATGCACCCCACTGCATACACTTCTTACAAATCCATTTAATCACATGACTACTCTTGTCCCTGTGCAGCCGCTAGGCTTTTCTAGTGAAAATTCCCGCAGTTACGTTGTGGAGAGCAGTGTATGTGTCGAATTCTTATTTATCTTTCTTAATATTAATAACTGGGCAGTACTTATAGGTTAATTTAATACCCTTTGATTTAAAATGAATACTACGAAAAAGAGTAAAACGTATCATTTTCATCAAGAGTGGGAACTAGAATACTTTTTGTAATAAATTTTTTTTTTTTTTTTTTGTTAGTTGTTGCTGCATCAGTTTCTGTGGCCATAATGCACCTCCCAAGGTTTTTGCATTTTACTGTGATCCAATCCCGAGGCGGGATTTGAATCGGCGACCTTTGGATTGCCAGGCAGGAACTTTACCCACCTGGCTAGCCCGATCGGCTTTTGTAATGATAAAAGAAAAATGTTTTTTTTTTTTTTTTTTTTTTGATTTGGTAGTTGTTGGCGCATCGGCTTCTGTGGCCATATTGCACCTCCCAAGGTTTTTGCAGTACTTTGATCCAAGCCCGAGGCGGGAATCGAACCCGCGACCTTTGGGTTGCCGGGCAGGTACTTTACCCACTCGGCTAGAAAAATGTTGTTGTTTCATTTGAAATGCTTAAAAGTGCTCTTCAAGATCTGCAATTATCTCGAAATACTGTGATGCGATGCATGGAAAAAATGAGTAAAAATGTGAGCAAACAATTGTTTGCTCAACTGGCTAATTGTGTGTCCTTTTCTTCACAACTAGATGAATCTACAGACGTCAGTGGTACAGCTCAATTGCTCGTTTTTATTCGTATGGTTTGACGATTCTGCCACTAGAGAAGAACTGCTAGATATGGTTTCATTAAAAGAAAGAACTAGGTCTTGATATATTTAACGCATTCAAAAATTTTTTTGTTGAAAAAAAAAAAAAAAAAAAATTAAATTACCACTATTTAAGCTCTTGTCAATAACAACAGATGGAGCTAAAGCAATGACAGGGGATCTTAACGGATTCATCGCATTGTGCCAAAAGGATGACGAATTCCCAGATTTGAGTTATCACTGTATCATCCACCAAATGTTAGCCAGAAAAAGATTAAATACTAAAAATGTTACGGACATAGCCTTGAAATCGTGAATTCCATCAGAGGACAATCTCTTCAAAGGAGACATTTCAAAGTGCAACTCTATGAAAATGAACCAGATCTGATATTACACACAGATGTGAAGTGACTGAGTTGGAGTAAGTTTCTACAGAGATTTCGAAATTTGCTGAATGAAATTAAAAAAAATTGCTGATCAAGGGGGAGATGATTATCAGCAGCTACAAGATATAGAGTGGTTATGTGATCTGGCTTTGGAAAAAATAAAAATGTGGGTGACATGATTAGTAGTATTTCTGCATATAAATTCTGGCAATGGCTAAGGATCTCAAAGGAAAAAAAATTCTAACATTTCGCAAGATGATTTGCAAAAATATTTTATTATTATCCATATGGTGCAAGGAAGCCTGAGGTTTATGCCAAAAACCAGCCAAAAAAAATTTGAGTTCCTGTGTGTGTGTGTGTGTGTGTGTGTGAGTGAGAGAGAGAAGGAAATCACCAAGAAAGAAGAATGACGATATCCAGCTCAGGACCTTGAGGATGCCAAGCAAATACTTACCAAATGTGAAATCCTGTTTTCGAATTTAATAGTGAGAATTATGTTTCTGATATTGAGAAAGTTGTGGATGATTTTGAAACCAGATTCAGTGATTTTAAAACAATTGAAGACATTGTTCAATATATTTCTTATCCATTTAATGTAGACTTAGATACGAAACAAATTGCAGAAAAAAAAAAAAAAATCACTGCAATTTTTCGCATGACAAAAATATTGCTTGAAAATGAAATTAATACATTGTGAAACAATATCTTTCTAAAAGCCAGATCATCAGAAAAAGATTTTTAGAAATATGTTTGCCGAGAGAGGTACCCAAATGTAAAAAAAAAAAAATGCGGTGAACTTTTAAATTCCCGATTTGGTTCCACATATCTATGTGAATCCGCCTTTTCGTATTTGAAACAAAATCGCTCTAATCTTACAGACTTGCATAAAGAAAATTCTTTACTGTCAGCCTTATCACAGTATATCCCCAAATTTGAAAGCTTGGCAGATGACGTGAAGACACAAACTTCACATAAATTAAAAATTTATGTATATTAATTTAAAATAAGAATTCTGAATTGTATTTAAAATTTATAAACAATTTTCAATATGTGTTGATTAACTCTTAACCATGTGCAATGAAATTCTTGAGATGGTAATCGCGGCACATTTTGAATTTAAAAAAATGTAGATCACATCATAAATTAAGTTAGCCACCCCTGATATATAATATAATAAATAATAGCTATAACAATGTTTCTTTCATGACTATCTTTAATACCTGGCCACCTCACATTGACCATCAGTTCCAGGAAACTCCTCAAGAAGTTGGCCATTCCTGGAACTGATGGTCAGGACTTTGCCCTCTTGTCTATACTCAGCAAAGTCCTGACCATCAGTTCCAGGAACGGCCAACTTCTTGAGGAGTTCCTCATCGGCTCCAAGATCTCAGTCCTTAATCAGCCACACCAGCTCCCGACCTTTTGCAACACCCTTTGGGAGTCCACTATTGATGTCTTTCTTGCTACAGGAAGTATTGCACCGTTCGTAACCAACTGGAGGGTGCAAGACTCATGGACAACATCAGATATGGACAACATGGACAATAACCTTTAAAATTACCAGAACTCTAACAAGAACACCGTTAATCAAGCAACTCCGCCATTAGCAACTAAACGGGTATGTATAATACATTCCTGTAGTATGGCTATATGTCTACTCAAAGCCCCTGAGGAAGTAGCAGAGGTATGGCCATGAGGGAGAATGTTATTTTCACTAACTTTTGCTAATTTTCTCCAACTTTCTCTAATCTTCTTTAAATTTACATTAATTTGTTGTTTTTATATGTATCTATGTTATATATAAGGCTATCCGTACTAGGGCTAGATTTATATATAACTAGCAGGTTTGTTGGGGTCACTACAAACCTGATGCTCCCAAGTAGTACCACAATTTAATAAGTAATAATGCAGAAATAGATATATAACCCACGCACGTCTAATGCCTAATTGTCACAGGACAATAGCATTAACGTAGGAGCCAATACCCTCATTTATGCTATTTAATATTTAAATCTAATTGTCATTAGACATAATTCCAATATATATATATCCATATATATATATATATATATATATATATCCAAGTATGAAAAAGCAAATAGTAAATCTTATACTAAATATAAATATTATAATAAATATTAAATAGTCACATAACCAATTAATGCCATCTAGGACGATTAAACATTACATCGGTCTGTATAAATATGAATATGAGTTAAGTTAATAGTGGTAAGAGTTTTTAAAGGTAAAATATGATATACTAGCTTATCAGGTAAACCAAAAACCATGGCGGGTACCCAACGCGACCTGGAAAAAAAAATCAATATATGCCATGACATAAGCAATAAATTATAAACATATATAAAAATACCATTAAAATGTTAATTATGGCAATAAGATACTTTGAAAGGGACTTTTTCTAGGGCTAACTCTTTCAATGTATCAACCATAATTAACGAGCTATCCGTTTCTGTAGTCATCGTCCAGCATAACTATGTCCAAATATATGTAAAATAGTAAGATAGAGCCAAAAGGTAGTGACGAGAATAAAATTGTTAATTAATCCCAAATTTAGCAGTAAGCTGGCAAGATGACTGTTAGCCCGACGGATAGCCAAAATTTAAATTAAAATTATAGAAAGAGCTATAATTATTATTAGGCATATGTGCGTAGTTGATAGTAAATGCAGTCATGGTAGTCTAAGCAAAAATAACAGTGGGAGATATCGCTAACCAAGGCGAATGGAAGCTCCCACTGTTATTTTTGCTTAGACTACCGTGACTGCATTTACTATCAACTACGCACATATGCCTAATAATAATTATAGCTCTTTCTATAATTTTAATTTTGGCTATCCGTCGGGCTAACAGTCATCTTGCCAGCTTACTGCTAAATTTGGGATTAATTAACAATTTTATTCTCGTCACTACCTTTTGGCTCTATCTTACTATTTTACATATATTTGGACATAGTTATGCTGGACGATGACTACAGAAACGGATAGCTCGTTAATTATGGTTGATACATTGAAAGAGTTAGCCCTAGAAAAAGTCCCTTTCAAAGTATCTTATTGCCATAATTAACATTTTAATGGTATTTTTATATATGTTTATAATTTATTGCTTATGTCATGGCATATATTGATTTTTTCCAGGTCACGTTGGGTACCCGCCATGGTTTTTGGTTTACCTGATAAGCTAGTATATCATATTTTACCTTTAAAAACTCTTACCACTATTAACTTAACTCATATTCATATATATAGAGTATTAAGGATAATAGAAAATTATTAGAAAAAGTAAATCAATCCAATAATACCATCAGGGACCTAAGAAAACACACAAAAAAAAAAGATAAATAAAAAATAAATATCGCTTTTTACCGACAATCTAGATTACTTCAACTGGAGCCAACCACCCAGACTGAAGGCAAAAAACGACAAGAGGTTCTCTGTTTCTGTGATGATCAATATATGCTAAGTAATTTAAATCTAAACCAAATATAAACCAGTATAGGCCAAATATAAATCGAATGTAAATAAAAAGTTAAGAAATTTTAGAATTATTAGAATCAAATGTAAGAAATATAAGTAAAATATAAATGTAAGCATATATTAATCATCATTGACCCAACAGATGATTAAACTTATATCTTGGACGTAGGAGAAACTATTTCTTATCTATACCACTATTTTTCGCCTTTGTGGAGTTCAGGTTCTATTATTCCTACTCCTTTAGTTTTTCTTCTTACTATCTGCATGTTTCTCTTTGCATTAACTACAATTTAATTATTTATTTATATTTATTTTTACCGTATCCATCACATAGGGGGCACCACATATTATTTTGACGACTATTAGATTATGTCCTAGGTACGGTAAATATGTAGTATGTATTATATATTTAATCTTATTTTAATCCTTAAATTACATTCTCTGTCGGGTCAACGATGATTAATATATGCTTACATTTATATTTTACTTATTTCTTACATTTGATTCTAATAATTCTAAAATTTCTTAACTTTTTATTTTATGAAAACCCCAAACACGAAAGGTATCATAATCTATAGTACTTAGTACCGTGCATGGGTTGAAGGAGACGTATGGGGGGGGGGATGCCGGAAACTTTGCTCTAGAGACTAAACATGGGTTTCACCACTTCAAGCCTCCAATAAGCAAAGTGGTGGTATTTCACCGGTTGATGAAAGTCATCTACAACCTATTTACATTCGATTTATATTTGGCCTATACTGGTTTAGATTTAAATTACTTAGCATATATTGATCATCACAGAAACAGAGAACCTCTTGTCGTCATCTAGATTGTCGGTAAAAAGCGATTTTTTTTTTTTTTTTTTTGCGTTTTCTTAGGTCCCTGATGGTATTATTATTGGATTGATTTACTTTTTCTAATAATTTTCTATTATCCTTAATATTTTATAGACATTATGGGTGTATTGCATGATTGCTTGCAACTGCATTGACCCATAAATATATATACAGGGTGATTCACTACCAGTGCAACAAACTTGCAGGAGGTGTAGGGGGCACAAAGACGAATCTGAATCACATAGCATTGCAGGGTCCGAAATGCCTTCGTCATGCAGTACAGGACGTTGAACGGGAGGTCGCATGAACAGCGATCCCGCTGGAAGTCAACATTTGCGAACCGGTTCCCAAGGCAGTAGGATGGATGAGTATTCAAACACTGAACTGGCCGACATGCACCTCGCATATGGAGCTGCAGACTGTAATGGGCGTGCCGCTCTGCACTTGTACCAGGAACGTTTCCCACACAGGCTTGCTCCTCATCATACGATTTTCGCGAGACTGATTGTTTCACGAGAGGTACCATGAATCTAGAGCGAACGACGAGGACGCCAGACAATGAGGAGAATGTCCTACGTCTTGCAGAAGGCAATCCGAGCATGCGTACTCGAGCAATAGGCCAACGATTGGGTATTTCCCAATCCACTGTATGGAGAATACTGTCAACAAACCAAATGAGTTCATACCATCTGCAATGCGTCCAATCATGGGAGCCTGCAGATTATCCACTCCGGAGGACTTTTGCTACTTTGTTTCTTCAACAGAAACTGTTCGCAAATGCTGACTTCCAGCGGGATCGCTGTTCACGCGACCTCCCGTTCAACGTCCTCTACCGCATGACGAAGGCATTTCGGACCCTGCAATGCTATGCTATTCCGATTCGCCTTTGTGCCCCCTACACCTCCTGCAAGTTTGTCGCACTGGTAGTGAATCGCCCTGTGTGTGTGTGTGTATATATATATCCAATATTTTAAAATAAAATAAAACATAAGCCAGTAGTATGGCAAAAACTGTAGAGCGAAAATTAACATAAAAATAGCCCAAAATAAAACGAACGAACGGGAAAGGGAAAATAAAGGTAAGACAAACAGTAGCCGAAAAACCCCTATATAATTTAGCACTTTAAATCCAATTAATAAAACCGAAATAAAATTTAAAATAATGCCAATTACATAATTCCATGACCATTATTGGCCTCGTGGTCCTCTGTCGATATGGGGCATAATGGTCAGTCTATTATTTTGATTTTATCTTTTAGTAGTTCCATTAACCCTTTTTGGTGATATTTCACGTCTTTCGGAACCTTTCTGGGGGGGGGGGTACTGCTAAATTATTATGTAATTGGCATTATTTTAAATTTTATATCAGTTTTATTAATTGGATTTAAAGTGCTAAATTATTTATATAGGGGTTTTTCGGCTACTGTTTATGTCTTACCTTT
Source organism: Mastigoproctus giganteus (assembly GCF_048544385.1). Taxonomy (NCBI): domain Eukaryota; kingdom Metazoa; phylum Arthropoda; class Arachnida; order Uropygi; family Thelyphonidae; genus Mastigoproctus; species Mastigoproctus giganteus. The sequence continues at coordinate 81,009,120 of NC_143578.1, forward strand.
ATTTTTCCCTTTCCCGCTCATTTGTTTTATTTTGGGTTATTTTTATGTTAATTTTCGCTCTACAGTTTTTGCCATACTACTGGCTTATGTTTTGTTTTATTTTATTTTAAAATATTGGATATATCTTGGCTTCATATGGAGGATGTGCATGTTGCTGCCCCTAATGAAAGCTCAATATTTATTTATTTTATTATATTTTAACTTTTGTCATTATTCAAACACACACACACACACACACACACACACACACACACACACACACACACACACACCTAATGGTACTAGTCATAGCCAATTTTCAGGTGGAACCATGTTTGTGTTAGCCCTAGTATGTCAGCATTATTTGTCCCAACCAGTAGTTCAAATTCGCCCATTTTCTTGACATTCCTGACAATTCCATAGATACAGTTAAGACTAATATTCTTTTAAAGTTTACTATCCTAACGCACCCTTTAAAGTTTTGTTTCCCCTAGTTTTATCTTCCCACTCATTTAAAATGTTGCCACCCTCAGAATCTTGCCAATGTCAGCTGTTACAGCAACAAACAAACAAGAATTGAGATGCGTGCAAGCATTACTTTGACCCATATCAATGGATAAACACTTGTCTATATTATGTTTCTTCCACTAACTAGCAGCTTCCCTGAACCCATAAGGTATCCTCAATGATACTGACAAAAACCCCTACACAACCTTTGTTCAAATGAAGTTCAAAATAAAATCCTACCTACAAGTGCAGACTACACGGATAAAAATTTCACTCCTAGAGCCTTGCAGAGTCTCAAGTCTTCAGTTAATCTACAATATGTGTACATGAAAAAGCAGCAGCATGGAATAACTTACAGGCATTTTGGCAAAACTTTTTAAAAAATTATATAACAAATAAAAAAAAAACTATAAGGAGACTTTGCTAACCAACAGTGTACAAAAAACTAGAATGTAATGAGCATAAAATTCTTCTATAGTTGTGTCTTAATTTTTGATTCCTCAATTCAGAGGAAGTCAGTGATGAACATGGAGAAGGATTATACCAGGTCATTTCTTTAATAATAAAACACTACAACAGAAATCAAGTCATACATTACTGTCAATTACTGACTGAAATGTTGAGAAAAGGCTTGAGGGGTAACAACACAGAGCAAAAAAAAAAAAAAATTTAAAAAAACAGGATCAAAATATTACCTCAAAATTGATATTTTATTTGAAGCTTGTTAAATAATTTTTTATCAAACCAAATAAAATAAAAATTAACATTTTTCAAAAATCAAATGCATACCCATCAACTTTTAGAAATTTTCAGAAGATGAAGTAAGGGATTCCAGCTTCATCTGGAATGCTTAAAAATGGCATTTCAGCACTTTCCAAACATAATTCCCCCATTTAAACTTACTTAATCAGTTATAATTAGCATTAGTAGAGGCATATGATGCATGAAAGAAAGATTACACAGCATCAACAAAAAAAAAAAAAAAACTTCCCATTTCACCTATACATTCACTCAAATTGTCCAGTTCTTTCCTTGAATTTATTTAAGCTATCAACTTCCACAATGACAGATGAAAGTTTGTTCCAGCAATCAACTATCTGCTGGCTACAAGCAAATTTCTGTACATCTATTCTACAATTATCTTTCCTCGATTTGTGTTTATGCCTGCTCAAGTTCATAATCTGAGCAAGAATCCCATCAGCATTGAGCCTGTTCTAACCATTCAAGGCCTTATACACCTCAATCAGATCACCTCACAGGTGCCTGGTCTCCAAACGCTGCAATTTGCAGAACTTAAGCCTTTCTTGGTAAGAGCACACCTTTGTTCCCCTCACCAATCTTGTATAACAGCAATACAAAGTGAAAGATAACTTTACTGTTTATAAAGTAAACAGGGGTGTTGTAAATGAATGAATTTGAACTGTTGGTCAAATCTTCTAAAGCTGATATTATGGAGGTAAACTAAGACAAGGATAGCGACATCCTGAGGTTATCAAAAAGGAATATAATCTTGATTATGTGTTTATGAGAGATGAGACTGCACTTTTAACTGAAAGTGGATTGAAAGCAGAGTGTTACCACAGTCTATCAAATTCAGGTTAGAATTGGTTGGTGTTGGTTATCAGGTGGTAATGTAAAGTTTGTAGTAGAGGTATGTTACAGGCTAAATAATTACAGGGAATGTGAGAAAAATCTTTAAACAAATTGCTCCTTAATTGCAAGGAGTGATCAAGCAATATAACAAGCAAGGCTGTTTTTTGAACCACATGGACAACTGTTACTTATATCACTGTACCTGAAAAAATATAAGGGGGGCCAAATATTCTTGATTTGGTCCTCGTTAAGGATCTAAGTATCAAAGATAAAGTGCAGGAACCATTAGCAGTAGTGACTACAATGTCATGAGATGGGTAGTGTCCAAGGAAATTTCAGTGGTCAAAGACAACGGAGAGGGTTTCAATTTTTAAGAGTGGTAGGAACTATTGGTGGTCAAGGGACTTCTTAGGCAATATCAACAGGGATGGCAATTTCAGGTCACTGGATACAAATGCTCTATGGAAAAATATTTAAATTATACTGGAAATCAAACATCTGTTCCAGTGAAAAGGCATCAACAAAAGGAGGATGCTAAAATGGATGACAAGAGTGGACAGATCTCATACAACAAGAGCAGTTGTATGAGACTCATACAACTAGAGTATCTACGACACTGCTACATATGAGAACTATAAGCGGTACTCAAGTTGTGCATGAAAAACAAACAGTATGAGAAACTGCTGGCAAAAAGAGCTAAAATTGAGGACAAGGAAGTGCTTCTCATTATCAAATAAAAAAAAAAAAAAAACTATCATACTCATCCCCTCCAAAATAAAGATGGCAAAACATAAACAATCCAGATGGAACAGCAAATGAGCTGCAAGACGTATTTTGCATCCAGTTTGACAACTGAAAGCCTTCATTTGAATCAGGAAGAAAGAAAGAGACAGACTGCTATACGATTAGTGATATAATGATCTCTAAGAATCACCTATCAGAAAAATTACTGACATCGAGGAAAGGTAAGGCTCCTGGTGAGGGGGAGGACAATCCAATCAGAGATTGGCAACTCAGGGGCAACAATCCCTTCGGACTAAAGAAGTGCAAATGTCTTATACATTCATAAGGGAGGGGTGTCTTATACATTCATATAGTGTTGAGTCAACTAGATTGATGATGCTAGCTTCTGTAATGGGTTAAGATAACAGAATCTGCAGTTAAGGATACATTGCAGAAACATCTTTTGTGAAAATTAAGTCTTGTCTGACAAATATGTGAATCAATTGGAGAGAATTTGTCATTTGTTGTTACCAAATGATATTATAATAGCTCTCGATATTCAAATGCAAAGTCCACACTCTGGGGAGTGTGTGGAGTCTGATGAGAGAGGGATTCTTGAAGACTTCCTCTCTACTTCAGGGCTGGAGGTACTGAATGTGCAAGGACACCAGCCAACATATTCCGTCACATGTGGGGAGTCCTTGATAGATTTAACTATAGGTACAACTGCTATTTATAATAGGATAGAAAGCTGGAGAGTAGTGGAAAATTTCTGAACAAGTGACCATAGAGCAATTATTTTTGAATTAAAACACACTGATGTTGTAAGAGAGGATAAAGAGTTAAAACGGTTTGCAGTAAAAACTGCAAACTGGGGAAGATTCGACATGGCCTTTTATACCCAAGTTGATGATATAAACTGGGATGTATTGAGTAAATTTCTAACACATATGTAAGAGAAAGAGGATCAAGAGACCCATGGAGTTCTATTTTTAAATTAATAACTGATAAAGTTAATTTTAAAGATGTTTATCATACTGTGAGTTGTAGAAATATAAATACAGTCGATTCCGGTTATTTGGGACACATCGGGACTAGTGCATTTCGGCCCGATTAAGTGGTTGCCCCAATTATCCGAAGTTTCACATAAAAAATTGTAACGAATGGGCCTAGTGTGCTGGGGTCCATGGTTGTGAAGAATATACAATGATAACCCAGTTTAATATAATACAGTAAAATATACAATGGCAGACAGCTTCTGCCATTGTATATTTTATTGTATTACATTAAACTGGATTATCATTATTTTTTTTTTTATGAAGAATATACAAACGTTAAAAATGCAACAGACCCCTGCTTTACAATTGGTTTACTGTACAATCAAATCACGTTACGATGGAGTCACCATAGTAAAGCAAAGTTCACTATACGATGTGTAGTAAGTGCCAGTCATTGTGATCACGTTTGTGAACTGAATTTTAATACAGTACTATTAAACAGCAATTCTAATTAGCGAAAATAGTAGGAATATTATCCAAGGCTATAAAAGTAAAGATATATTAAGCACAAATTTACCCTTTATTACCTTACCAATTAAAAAGTTAAATGATACCTGAAAATAGGAAGAATATACGTGATAATCGGAATAATTAATACGTACTGTAATATGTTACATACTAACTAGTTGACATTTCTGTTCACTGACATTTGTGGGTGGGGGTTAAAACTTAAAACAGTAAAAAGATAAGCAATCAATAACAAACACGGCACACACAAATTGCAAGTAACACGATACGTGCAAGTGAGAATGGAGTAACAAATTACGAAGCTTTAAAAATAGGAATGAAGAGAAGATTCTGAAAATTAATTTTTTTATATGATTGAAGATTCCATGAAAGTGTAAACACATTTCACCATTTGAGCATGAATAGGCATCCACTTGTAAAGAACATCAGGAATATCAATAAGATATGATGCTGTTGTTAAATACTTGGGAATAAAAATAGGAGAATGAATAAACTTTGTCCCAAGTGCTAAATATTTAAAAGATAAAGTGTGTACTCTTTACGCCAAGTTAAGAAGAGTAATAAGAGTTGATTGGGGCATAAGGAGCCCAGCTCTAAATTTACTGTACGATTGCCTATTTGTTCCTATTATAACTTATGCGTCTATAGCATGGCTTCATAGGATAACAAACTCTGATTAAAAAATATATAATGCAGGCTCAGAGATTTGCTCTCATCTGTTACCAGAGTATATCAAATGGTATCAACTGATGCTCTGCAAGTGGTGGCAAATTACCGGCTGATTTACAAATAGTGCTTACAGCATTATGTATTGTACAAGAAATAAAATCAGAAAGTTGGTCTTGAATGTGAATTTCTGTCCAGACTTGGTTAGCACTAGAAAATTTGGAACAGCAGCGCCTCTGGAACATGTTTGTGGATAAATGGAAATTCACTTACTTTAATAATTTTGTTTACTCTGTGTTTAAAAGGAGAGTGCAATTAAAGCTAGATAGTAGAGCCCGCCTCCCATGGCAGGGACGGAAACCTAGCCCATTGGGATAGGCTGGATGAACAATGAATTCAAAGTCTACTTCCTCTTGCCTAGGCCCAAGTGACATTGCACACTCTCTAATTTGAGTTGTTTAATTTGAAATTTTTATTTTTTTAAATTGTTTTAAGCACAGCAAAAGTTATAAAAAGATAAGTTATGAACAACATAAAAACCACTGCGGCTTGGGAGGCTTACTTGGTATTTTGAATGTACGACAAATCTGGCTAATTACTATAACAAAGTTAAGAATTCAGATGCAGGAAACAATTTTAATATTGTACAACTCCATTTTAGTAAAACTTTTGATTCAGTCACTCTACGAACTGGAGTGCACTGGGGTTACTGAGAAGGTCCCTAAGTGAATCTAGGACTAAGTGAACCTAAGTGAAAATAGGGGGTAATAAAAATGGACATTCTTCATATGACTAGCGTAACAAGCAGCTCCCTCAGGATAAATGTGTTGAGCCCCTCTCCCCCCCTTACTACTGAATTTCCTTCATGTTATTAATGAAGGAAATCAGTCAAAGCTAGCTGATGATTTAACAGGGGTTGTGGTGGGTAACTAACAGGTGGCAACTTTCTCTTCAATTATTAAAAAATTGATTGAGTTTTTGAATTCTGTTTAAACAGTGCAAATATTTAATCTTTCTTAAAGGATTCTAGTACTTATTGTACATACTTTAAGTTTTAATAAAAAATAATTTTAAAACATGCTGTGTTTTACAACTTTTATTTCCAAAAAAATAACATTTCAAACATAATACAAAAACAATCTTATTTTCAACCAATTTTCCAGTTTAAAAAACCGTTAAGTATACGAAATTTCAAATATGCACCTATATTTCTTGTTATTATGTATATAAATATTATTAAAAAATAAAAGCATTATATATATCAACACCATTAGTTACTTCTTTTTAAGTTTACATCAAAACTATTTCAAATTTCACAGACTTCAACTGTGCATGAAACTTAAAACATCTCTTGCTTTCCTCAATGTAGCAGCCATCTGGAGAAAATATTGGGTTTTTATAATCACCTTTACTATGCAAAAAGAATAATAAATCTTTAAAAACAACTACAATAAGAATATAGTTGTTTACTTAACGGTGGGAGGGAAAAAAAAACATAACCTGAAACTTTAAACAAACACAGCATCTGGGCTTTTCTGTAATCACACTACTCGCCACTGTTCTTGGTGTCAGTGGAATTCCCAAGGGTCAGTGTTGGGCCCATTGTTTTCTATATTTATTAATGACACTGATGAAGGTATATCAGGCTTCATGTCTAAGTTTGCATATGATCAAAGATTGGCAGGCAGATGGGCTAATAAGTAGCAACTGAAGTTTAAAATTGACAAATGCAAGGTACTGCACATAGGTAATAAAAATCCGACGTTAACGTACTGTACCAAGTACTACACTCAGGGTAATGGAAAATGAAAAACACCGGGAAGGGGGGGGGCTGTGTAGTCATATGTTCACTGAGCAGTGCAGACAGACTGCTAGGACAACTCATGGAGTTTTATCAATGATATAGAGGAATACTGTCGGCTGGGACAAGGTGATTATTCTGTTCTATAAGGCAATAGTTAAGCCACATCTTTAGTGCCACATACAGGCATGGAGGCCTCATATTAGGAAGGTGGATCCGTTGTAACAGGGACAGAAGAGCAATTTGATTAGAGAAGGGGAACAAAAAGGCACTCTTACGAGGAAAGGCTTCAGTTCTGCAAACTTCGGCATCTGGAGACTAGACACTTGCAAGATCTCAATGTGTTTTAAGCTTTGAACGGACAGAGTAAGATCAATGCTGATAGCATTCTCCTGCCTCTTGCATAGACTACACATGTTAAGCATAAATCCAAATGAGGATGGTTGTGGGACAAGATAAGTAGAAATCTTGCCTTCAGCCAGCAGGTGATTGATTGTTGGAACAAAACTTCCACCTGATGTGGAAGTGGATAGTTTGAATAAACTCAGGGAAGAACTAGATAAACTGTTAGAGGAGATGGTCAAGTGATATAGCTTAGTCTTCAATTTTTTTTAATTAATTTATTATTTTTTTTGCTGATGCTGTAAAAGCTTGCTTTCTTGCATCATTTGCTACTATTAATCCTAATATTAAACCAAAAAGCCAAGTAGTAGCAGACAGATGATGGGTAAGCTTACAGGTTATCACATGAAACAACTGCACAAAAAAAAAAAAAAATTTTTTTTTCCTTTGAAAATTATTCTACCTTTCTATATTTAGAAAGGTAGAAAAAATAAGGTTTTTAATCATTGATTAACACAAAACCATTATTTTCAAGGATCACTCACCACCACCAGGTTAAAGCTAAGTAGGAAGGTAATCCAGATCAGGTTACGATGCTTCTGAATGATAGATGGTTACACATCAAGTCTCATGGGGGGGGGGAATCTGGGGGCAACTTATAACAGTAGGGGCAGTGGTTCCCAATCTTTTTCCTTTTGCAGCACATCCAAGCAGCTTCATGCAGCACACCTGTCCTCTTCTTGATATGTATTCAACGGTGGTTGTATGAATACAAAAACTGTTATTTGATCATTTTTTATTTACTTTAAGCAATAATCACTAAACATTTAAAATTGCAATGGGCTTAAAATCATGAAAATAGCTTCTTTTATCATGGTTGCTATTCCATGGTTTTTTTTTTTTGTATATTTTCTTGAATTTAAAGATTCAAAAAATTTCCTCAGACAAAAAAAAAAACTACCAATACCCAAGTTTGCCACCATCCTGTTGCATGCGTGTGCGCACACGCACATACCCTTGCATAGCACAGTGATTAAAATTTAAAAAAAAAAAATTTTTTTAAATGTAGAAAACCTATTAGGGATGCTAGATTAGATTCTTTTGCCACATTTTAGCCTGATCAAAATGTAACCAAGCCATATTACAGTATTTGCTTTGTAAAACTATTTCTGAGATGTTGCTTTTATTTGCATGATGACATCCAAGAATACCTTAATCTTATAACTCAAGGAATACCTGTTTAAGAGGGGGAGGGGAAGTTTTTTTGAACTATTGTGGCCATTAGCTTATGTGGCCAAGTTGTTCCTTATTTCCTATTTATGTAGTATACCATACTGGATTCCCTGTAAACATGTCTCATTTGGAAGTGGGTATAAGAAAGTGACAATTTTGAAATTTATTTCAGGTATATAAAGCATTGCTATGTAATATTTTTATTTTAAAGTACAGAATTATTAAAAAAAAAAAAGAACCTACAGCAAAAATGCATCTGCCACTTAAACCATTTCATCACTGACAGCAAAATGGTAAAATGAAATTGTTTATTATAAAAATGCTTGCTTAACAAGTCACCTTTTGGTCACCATGTATTCAGGTTAAAAAAAATTGGGAAAATTTTATTTTCAGCTATAATATGGGTGTTGTCTGACACTTGCATTATATCAAAGTTGCACTTTATTACCATACTTTCACACTGCTAAACCCAGCTATGCCATGATGTTTTATAGGAAAGCCTCATCACCACCCTGCCAGCTGGGACTACATAACTAAACAATATTAGTAAATTAATAAGAGGAGTTTACCTCAATATCGTACGTGGAACACTTCCGTATGATACCCTCCAGAAATTAAACCGGAAAAAACGAAAAAAATCGCAACTTACCGGTACATAAAAGTAAAATAAATAATTAAAGAAAAATATAAATAATCAATTTAACACAATTCAAAAACAATTAAAATTCAAATTAACGCAATTAAAAGAATCTAACGAAAATATTCAAAACGATTTTCCTTCCTGGAAACGATTCAAAAAAATAGTTTTGAATATTTTCGTTAGATTCTTTTAATTGCGTTAATTTGAATTTTAATTGTTTTTGAATTGTGTTAAATTGATTATTTATATTTTTCTTTAATTATTTATTTTACTTTTATGTACCGGTAAGTTGCGATTTTTTTCGTTTTTTCCGGTTTAATTTCTGGAGGGTATCATACGGAAGTGTTCCACGTACGATATTGAGGTAAACTCCTCTTATTAATTTACTAATATTATTATCAACGTAGAACATATTGAGTATTACATCTCTGATTCATACTATATAACTAAACAATATAAGGCAACTGCAGTTATGAACATTTCAGTCTCAAAGAAAGCCAAAGTTCTACATGGTTCAAGTGGCATTAAATAAATTGATTAATTTTTAAAATTCCTCTGATGAGATTTTGAGCTAAAGGAAAGAGGCAAAACAAATCATCAGTACTTCTACTAACTATACAATTTAAAATTAAACCAAACACAGGAAAACACAGAGCAAAAATACAGGTTGTCCAAGAAAGAAGCTACACTTCAAGGGTTGTTTCCTTAAGTGATTTTTAAGCAAAAAGCTCATATCAACATGGGTATGATACCCATGTGCATACAAAACAAAGAAAACACTAGAATACTGCATTAAATGTTTATTCCAGAATTAAATTCCAAAATGTTTTACCTTAAAACTTAACTGGAAAATCTATTTTAAGAAATTAATACCAATTTAGTGAAGACCATTTCTTAAACAGGAAATATAAATAGATGATTATAATTGGTTGCTCAAAATGTCTGACTATATGCAAATTCCTGCACATAATGATTGTTGTCCTCTCCACCACTGACTGGCCAATTTGAATGTGGTCTGTAACATCCAAATTTCTGATGCAGTACACCCTTGCTTTAATATGACACCAGACAGTTTTATTTTATCATCTTTGCAAAATGCTATAGCTTATCTTTGTGTGAAAATTAAAGTAAAAATATATTATCACTTTGTCACTTTATATTTTCTTTAATTATATTAAAGAAAATATAAAATGACAAAAAAAAAAAAAACTTTAAATTTGTGTACCTATTTTATCAAGAGGTATATCAAATAAGTTCTGTTTTTAATGAAAGGTATTCCAATAAAGAATTCAAGTACTATTGAATTAAGTCTAGCTATGCAAAACTTTGAAATACTAATAAAATTAAATATTTAGAAGTACTAATTTACTTGCTTTTTTTTTTTTTTTGGCTGATGCAGCAAAACCCTGGGCTTCCTTGCACCATATGACTAAAAGAAAATAATTTTATTAACAATTATTTGTTATTGCAGTATACTACTGATGAAGCTATAAAGGATAATGTTTTTTTTGGAGGAAGAAGGAACAGTAATGGGTGCAAGCAACTGCATGATTCAATTTTTTATCCATTTGTTGTTCAATATTTCAGTGTAACTGAGGGGGATACAATCTGAACTGCTAAAAGGCTCCATTACCAATTGAGAGAACAGAAGCAGCATCCAGTGAATATAAATATATGGAATTTTTAAAAAAAAAAAAACCTTCACATGTTGTTAATACTTAGAGCCCTTTCATAGTGAATTCCATGCCATTTCATTCTGAAGTGCATACAAAAGAAATGTACCCTTTCATACAGCCCACAGTGAGTGAGATCATGATCAACTTCCAATTACAGCTCAGGTGGAGCAGCATGAGGTCGATACAAGCTGGCCATATGAAAGACAATAACTAACAAATGATGCAAAGAAGCAAGCTTATATGACATCAGCAAAAAAAAAACTTCATTTGTTTATACCATCTAATAATTATTTCCCTAATTCTTCCTTATATTTATTCAAACTATCCACCCACCAGGTTAATTCCAACAATCAATCACAAAAGCAAATTCTCACATCTACCCTGCAGCAACATTCCTTTATGTCCTCTTATATTTGTTGTCAAAACAAGAGTTTGGATGCCACCCACATTTAATTTACTCAAAATCCATTAGCATTTAGCCCTAAACATTTCAATCAGATTCCCCCCCCGCCCCCCCACACACAAGTGCCTAGCTTCCAGACACCACAATCTGCAGAACAAGTCTTTTATAATAAGAGTACCCTTTTGTATTCCAGACTAATCTCTGTGCTCTTCTCTGCACTCATTCCAACAACATTCATTCTAAAATGAGGCTTCTGTGCCTGTATGCAATACTCAAGATGCAGTCTAATGACTGCCTTATACACAACAGGATGATTACCTCCTCATTGCTGGGGGTTAAGTGTAGTACACCTAATTCATACATTAATCTGGGATTACTGCTGCCCATATGCTGTACCTTGCATTTGTCAATATAAATGTTCATTATAAGCTGAATAATGATATAAATGAAAATATGGGTGATATCAGTTGACCAGCACACAATTCATACAGCTGGAATTCCATAAGCAGACAAGTAGTATTGTTGCAATAAAGGCCAATTCAGTAAAAATTGATATATTTCTCTATTTATACTACCAAAGTTTGTGACTATGTAAGGGACCAACATTAAACTATATTGTAAGAATCATGTTCTTTCACTTTCCTGCAGTAGAAAGAGTTAATCAATAGCAGATTTGGCAATTTTCTTTTTTTGGGAATAGTTTTCTGGTGCTTACTAGGTAAAATACCAACACATTCACTATTCACAATAAGCACAAAAAAAAAAAAAAAAAAAAAAAAATTGCTTCTAAAGAAAACATAAAAAACACAATTAAAACTTAAGCAGGATTGTTTTTTGTTCCATGTAAAATATAATTATACCTGGGTTGAAAGGTGTTCCTTTAGTTAAGTGATTGACAATTTTACTTGGAGCAAAAAAAATACTGCAAATATAAATTTGCAAAGCTAACAATTATGATATTCATTAATGTTGCTAATATTAAGGTGCACTAGAAAAGCTAGGAAGGTAAAAATTGTATTACTCTGGTTTTTAATGCTAGATCCTGGAAATGCTCCAATTTTGATTATTCACTGTTCATTGCATCCTGGTTTTTCACTTTCAGAATCTTTTTTTTTCTCCATTTTTAATCCCCAAAAATCCTCAATCTAACTACTTGAAACTGCTTTCTCACTTGAAACAGGTTATGACACATGGTTATTCACAACAAATGAAGATACTGTTATACCAAGTGAATTTACTGAAATGGTTACAGGAAACTATATAACCACCACAATATAAGTGCTTAACTTAAAGGTAATCTTTTCATACCCAACTGAGTAATTGGAACAAACTTCCATCTGTTGTAGTTAATCCAGCAACTTAAATAAGTTCAAGACAGAACCTAGACAAACATTTGGAGTGAATGGATGGGTGAAATGGGAAGGGCGTTTTTTTTTTTTTTTTTTTTTTTTGACTGATGCTATCTATATAAGCTTGCTTTCTTGCATCATATGCCCTACTAATGCTAATTTCATCAGGCCTAGAGAGCTAAAATGCAGTGGCAAAATATTTCCAACTACCATCAAACTACTTACCAACATCTTCCCCTCGGAGTATCCATTCTATCAAGAATTTGAGAAAGAACAGTAGACATCTTACTGGCACCCACTTCCAAAGAGAAGACATTCTTGTACCTGGACATTAACTATGTATTCCACTATATCTCTAGTGAAAATCAAAACAATTCATTCAACAAAGTCTGAACCAGTAGAAACTACTAGCTTGCCCCAAAAAACCTGCTCATAACCTGATTTCTCAGCCTTATACACAGCATAGCTAAGATCCCCATGTTGACCATTCTATAATAAAGAAGACTAGTTACAGGATAGCCAATTTGAAATGTTGCCAGTTTGTTTCATTTTTACACTATAAATAGTAAGTCTGTGCACAAACTGTTAAAATTAGCTAACTACACACACTGACAATATATTAATTGGTATTAGCAGTAACAAATGATACGAGGCTGCAATCTTATTAGAGCATCAGCCAAAAAAAATTCCCCACATCACTTGTTTGTCCCATCTAATTTGTCTAATTATTCCTTAAATTTATTCAAACTACTCACTTCCACAACAGCAGATGGAAGTTAGTTCCAGTAATTAACTACCCACTGGCTGAAAATAAAAATATCATGAACACTCAGCTTAATTAATCCATTCAAAGCCTTAAACACCTCAAACAAATCTCCTAGTAGAAGCCAAGTTTTCAGACACTGAAATCTGCAGAATTGAAGTCTTCTTTAGTAAGACTGCCCTTTTGTTTCCCACTACTTCATTGCTCTTTTCTCCATCCATTCCAATGGAATGGATTCCACATCCTTTCTAAAAGATTGCATCCAGACTTACAGGCAATACTCAAGATACAGCCTAACCACTGCTAAAAATAATTAGCTCCTAAGTTCATGTCAGTCAACATCTGGAAATTTAAAAGGCCTCATAAGACATTCTGATTATACTGGCCCATTGTTTCTCTGTACAGTTGTTATTTTCACAGTCATTCCATTTTTATTTTCCCAGTGCTAATGTCAAATCAAAGTGACAACATTGCACTAGTCACTAATGTCAACTAGGTGCACTCTGTCACTTCTGTGCTTCTTAACTAAGAGCACTCCCCCCCCCACATCTGGTCTGTCATTTTGTACATTCCTTATGTTTAAGGGCACCACATCTCCAATTTTGCTACAATGTTGCATCTGATGACTTAACCAAATCAGTACTTTAAATTCAAATCTGTTTACTATACAAGGTGGACCTATTAAATAAAGAAACTGCACATGCAGCTGACCTTAAACCATTCCCTATTTGTCTGCCAACTCATGTTCCTACATGCCCATTTACTTTGCAGTGAGACAGGTTCTCTCTACCTTTAATTTGTGCAGTTTTCTGCAGTTTGTCCAGTTTGTTAAATTTTTAACAAAACTAGAGAAAACACCAAATAAAATTTGAGTTGTTACATCAAGTTGACAAGGAAAACACTATTTCAAGAGTTCATGTGTTTAGCATTAGCATAGGCACACGACGCAAGAAAGCATGTTTATGCAGCAGCAGCCACAAAAAAAACCTCCCATTTCACCCCACCATTCGTTCCAAATGCCTGTCCAGCTCAGCTTTAAATTTATTTAGGCTATCAACTTCCAAAACAAAAGATGGAAGTTTGTTCCACCAATCAACCACCCACTGGTTAAGGAAAACTTCCGCACATCCATTCTACAATTGTCTCCTCAGGTTCTTAATCTCAGCAAGAGGAAGAATCCCATCAGCATTCAGCTAGTGCAACCCATTCAAGGCCTTATACACTTCAATCAGATCACCTCGCAGGTGCCTACTCTTCAGGTGCTGCAATTTGCAGAACTTAAGACTTTCTTGGTAAGAGCACCCCTTTGTCCCCTCACCAATCTTGTTGCCCTTCTTTGTACACATTCTAGCAACTCTACATCCTTCCTAAAATGAGGCCTCCAGACCGATACACAGTACTCTAGGTGTGGCCTGACCATTGCCTTGTACAAACGGGATAATCACCTCCCTGTCCCTGCTAGCAAAATTCCTATATATCATAGACAAGACTCCATGATCTGCCCTGGCAGCCCATCTGCACTGTATCAGCAAACTTCATAATTAACTGCACAATTACCCCCAGGTCTTTTTCAGATTCCACTTCCCTGAGTGTAGTAGCACACAGTTGATACGTTGCTCTTGGGTTATAGCTACCCATATGCAGTACTTTGCATTTGTCAATGTTAAACTTCAGTCGCCACTTCTCAGCCCGTTTCCCCAACTTATCTAGATCCATTTGGAGAAGCATACTGTCTTTAATGCCGTTAACAACTCTGCCAACCTTTGTGTCCCCTGCAAACTTGGACATTAATCGTGATATACCTTCATCAATATCATTGATGAATACACAAAACAACAATGGGCCCAGCACAGAACCCTGGGGAACTCCACTAATAACATTTGTCCAAGAAAAGCAGTGTCCATTGATTACCACTCTGTCGTCTCCCACTTAACCATCCCTTTATCTATTGTACCAACTTAACCTTAATGCCATACTGCTCCAATTTGTACAGCAGTCTTCTGTATGCAACAGTAGCAAAAGCTTTCCTGAAATCCAAGTACATAATATCAAAATTATTTTTGATATTCAGTTCCTTTGTGACCACATCATAGTAAGCAATCAAATTGGTCAGACAAGACCTCCCTTTGACAAACCCATGCTGTGTCTTTACTATTACTGCAGTCTTGTCTGGATGATCCTGCAATGCTTCTTTAACCAGTGATTCATTATTTTCCCCAGAACAAGTTAAACTAACAGGTCTGTAGTTACTTGTGTCACCTTTTGAACTTCCTTTGTGAATTGGTGATACATTTGCACACCTCCAGTCCCCTGAGTCCAAGGAAGGAAAGCTCTCTTAATTATGGCTAAGGGTTTGCTTACTTCCTTTGCTGCCTCCTTTAATTTAACTGGATAGATCCCACCCTCCCCCCAGGTGCTTTCCTTATGTTTAACTTCAACAATTTCTTCTCCACTTTGCTCTCAGTTATTACAAAATCACTTAGCTCCCTGTTAAAGTTTGATAAACTTCTGGCATTCCCCTCATTGAATAACTCCTCATGTGTAAAGGTAGATGCAAAATACTTATTCAATTTATCAGCTACCCGAGCATGATCATTAATAATCAACCCATCTATGTTAAGTGTTCCAATTCATCCCTTTCCTTCTAGCATTTACTTCAGTAAAGAAATCTCTGCTGTTTTTCTTTGCATCCTTTGCCAAAGATTTCTCATAATCTGCCTTCACCTGCCTAACCTCCTTTGTGACTTGATTACAGACAAGCTTATATCTGCCATAGGCTTCTGTGTCACCTGAAAATTTATATGCAACCCATACATTTTTTTTTTCTCTGCCACGAGCCTCATTAATTCATCTGACATCCATTTAGGCCTGAATCTTGAACAATATTTCTTATTTGGAATGAAAAACCTAGTAGCTTCCAAGATTAAGTCCCTGAATGCTTCCCATTTAGAATTTACCATTGGTAAGATCATCAGTTGATCCTACTGTACAGAATTTAAAAACTGTCTGAGACCCCTGTAGTCACCATTACAAAAACAAAAAGCCCTTCCCTTTAGCCTTGATGGTAGTTACATCTTTAAGTAATTCCCATATCAGTACATTGTGATCACTGTCACCCAGTGGTTCCTTTATCTGCAAATTCTTAATGCATGAATAATTACTGCTAATAATCAGATCTAGAGTATTAAACTCTCTAGTTGCCTCCCGAACATGCTGCTGTAGAAAGCATGTCATCCAATAAATCCAAAGAAGTCTTGCTAGTGTGTGAGTGACCAACTCACAAATTCCAGTCAATATCTGGAAAGTTAAAATCCTATTTATAAGACATTATGATTTACTGGTGCACTATTTCTCTGCACAATTCCTCATTATACTCATCAGATTCATTACACCTATAACACACACTTCTCATTTTTCCTTTCCCAGTGCTTATGTCACACCAAACAGACTCAACATTGCATTGTTCACCAACATCAATTGGATGCACTTCCTTAGATTTTACACATTTCTTAACTAACAAACATAACCCCTCCTCCCTTCCTATCCTTTCTGTACACATTGTAGTCCCCAAATTTCATTTCTGTACTTGCATATATCTGTGTGACACCGCGTCTGATATCCAAACAGTATCTGCCTTTGATGTCTTGACTAGCAATTCAAGCTCATCAAATTTATTAACTATACTCCTAGAATTGGTGTACATGCAAGTATACATGCACATTTTTCTACTCATAGTTACCCTAACACAGCCTGTGTATTTTTTCCACTATGACTGCCAACAGTCTTGGAAATTTCTATTGCCTTGCTTTCTGTGCTGCTGCTCATTCTAATAGGAGCAGTGCAAGAATCACTTTTACCTCTGCCTGCGGCCACTTAACCTTTTAGTCTGTATCCCCCCCCCCCCAAGCTAGCAGTTTTGCGACCCACCTAACACTGCCTACATAGCATCAGCAAATATTCCTGCACCCTTTCTATTTAAGTGTATCCCATCCCTGTAGAAGAATTAGTCTCTCCTGTCAAGCACAGACCAGGATGTGGAAGACTATAAATGACCAGGCCATCCAGTATCCATGAAAACTGATGAAAATGTGGACCAGATAAGGACATTGATTAGACATGATAATTGTTTAAACATTACAGTGGTTGCATCAGAACTCCATATGGACAAAGAAACAGAAATTTAACTGAAAATTTTGGCATGAGAAAAGTGTGCGCCAAGATGTTCCCAAAAATTTCAAATGAAGATCAAAGGATGAGAAAATTTCTGAGTAATGTAATTACTAGCAATGAAAGTTGGCCATTCCAGCACAACCCATAAACTAAAAGACAGTTTAGTTTATGGGTTAAAAGAATTTTTTCTTCAATGCAATAGAAGAAAAAAAAAAACCCAAGAATATCAAAATCAAAAACATGCTTCTTGTTTTCTTTGACATTAGACTTATTATGGAGGAATACCTCCCACCAAAGACCATCAATCAAACATATCTCACTGAAGTTCTGACAAGGCAGTGTGAAAAAAATTTGAAAAAAAGAGACATGAATTGTGGAGGGATGGTTGGATGCACCAGCACATAAACCACTCTGTGTTCAACAGTTTCCAGCCAAAAAATAAATCCATATGTGTGAGCCATGTTCCCTACTTGTCGGACCTAGTGCCTGTCTCTTCCGTAAGCTGAAAAGTGAACTTAAGGGAACCCATTTTCAGTCCACTGAAGACATTCAGAAAAAAAAAACAACCCAAATGTTTAAGAAGAAACATAAAGTGTGTGCAAGCCCAAATTGATTGTTTTAAAGGGGATAACTTGTAAGGTACAAAATATTTCATTATATTTATTTTGTTGCAAGTTTAATAGCTGCACCTCATACTCCAAGCATTAGCATACATGTAAGTATACACACCAGTTTTTGCTTTTAATAATTATAATATATCCCATGTATTTTCTTGTTCCCATGAGGATCCCCCAGCAGGCCTTGTTCCAGGCTATGGCATATCCCAATAATGCAAGAATTACTTTCAGTTCTGCCCACAGCTGCTGTTAATCTAGTAGTCTGTGTATTGCCCAAGGTAGCATTTTCCTGACCCACCTAACACTGACTTGATAGCATCAACAAATATTCTTGTGACCCTTCTATAAAACGATCTCTGCTGGTAATAAGCACAAACCATGTGGAAAAAAATTCTGTCCCATGAGCCTTGGCTCAGTCTCTCCAGGGCCAAACTAATTGACAAGGCTTTCATCATGTACTCCCTACTATCTTATCTGGACAGAATTAGACACCAATTTTAATCCTAACTTGCAACTTTTTCTCAACATTGCCCAGTACTTGTTAAGCAAACCCTGAGATCTCCGATTCTTAATATCATTAGTACCAACATATGCAACAATATCACTTTTTATGTTGTTAAAAGATGAGCATTATCATCACAACAGCATAAAATGTAATACTGTTTCACTCTACATCAAATTTTGCCCCTAGCAGACATACCCCAATTGTACTGCAGCTTTCTTTTTTAAAAATATATTTCCCATTGTCCCAATAACTGCTCCTTCCTGTAGGATCAGAGCTTTCTGCCATGGAGGATATCACTATTGTGTGATGCATGATTGTAGACTCCAGTGTTCTTCTGGGCAGCCAAGTACTAGATGGGACAGTCTTATTAATTTCAATAGCATCAACCTTATTCTTCAAGCCCCCATATACACCCATCAGAACATTAATTAGCTGTTTAATTTCCTCACACTCTCTGCAAAGGCACAGAGACATCCCTTTGGCCATATGTCCCATTACAGATCACTCCACAAAAAAGTGAAAGTGGTGCACTGTATGCAAGGGAACTGTAATTTCTCTTGATCCAAAGCTTCCCAATACTTTGAGCTTTTTGCTTTGATGCCCTTGTTTGAGGCAATGATTTTATTCTAAATTTAATTAAAAAAAAAAACTACAGAAACCAAGAGGTAAGAGTACACTATTCCCAGATTATGCAACAGCCACATTTATTACACTATTATATTTCTAAACAATAGCTACTGACTTTCTAAATGCTTAGCTAAATACAAATATAAGCTAACTTATGATCAAGATCTTCAAAATATTTATTTGCTACAGTTTAAAAAGCTGTAATTAACTACTACATTGTACTACACCACAGTTACCAGATGTGACATATGATGTTCATGCCAAAATTAACTATAACAAATGCTCTACAAATATCAAGTTGCAACTTAAATCCTTAGTTAAATTCTAAAATTAGCTAACATACATAATTAGAACAATTAAAGTTATTTATTAAACAATTTATTATATTAAGTAAAAAACATCAATTTTCAAGAGCTTGAAATTTCCCCTATAACACAGAAGCCCAAATTAGACTTCATTTGTTTGTGTCATGGCCTCCAACATTTACATTATATTCATAAACAAAATCTTTTCTTCCTCTTCATTTGGAGCTCCATTTTCAAAAACAACCTTCCTTAGATAAAATGGATATTAAATGAAGAGAATGCTGCACAAAATTTTGTAATTTAAATCTCTGATGTTCCCAAGTTTAAATGAAATAATATAATGATACTTACCTTTCACTAATTATTATAGTTTAAGGCCTCCCTGCTGTTGGATTGAAAACTGTTTCTGGACTAGGGATGTCTGTAAACCCTGCTACTGCTACTGGCCTTACCAACCTCTGGATGTGACCTGCGTGTCTGGCTACACTAACAACCAAAGCAACACTGGTTGTATCAATGGAAGAGGATACCATACTCATCACAAGTTGGGTGTGGTGCATGACTTGTAGCTACTGTCAGCAATAAATATTAAGAATAATATCAATAAAAAAAAATGTGACAAATAGAATTTAAGAATCTTTCTTAATAGAAATAAAATTATTTACCTCTAGCCCTGTCACCAAATATTCGGAACCATCCTATAATGGTTTCATCCACCTCAACAAGCAACTATGACTACTGATGATACTTTCACACATTTGATGGATGGATGGATGAATTGTATATCCACCCCCAAATCAACTCAACTACCTTGTTCACAGTTTATATAGTTTGTGTACGGACCAATATACATGTTGTGCTTGTGCATGTCAGAGGAATCTCTACTCTGTCTAATATCAACCAACTATATCACTAATTGAACAGAGAACTTAAACCTGAATGACAGCATGAAGATAAATTTATTCAAGGACAAAAAAAAGTATATTTTACATATGAAACAATTTTCTAATCCTCCTGTACTCTTCAGTAGGTCAAGGAAATTCTAAACAATGGATCAGTCATTTACAACCCTCAATTTTTTTCTCAGGATACAGAGTCCACTTGCCAAAAGTTAGTCAGCAGGCTGAGGGGGGGGGGGAGATTTGGTAACAACTAATTTGCAGTAAACTCAAGTCATGTAACAAATCAAAAATAACAATGTCTACCTTGCTTATTAAATTCGCAATATCAACTTTACAAAGCGGCTTTTATCAGATAAACTCAGTTGAATACAATACTGGGCAGTCAGCTGAAGACACCTTTTACTTATATATATATATATATATATATATATATATATATATAAGGTGTGCCAATAAAGTTCCAGACAGGTGCAATGAAAAGAACAAAGTAAAGGAGCTCAAAAACCGTTTTAGTTTTGTTCAAAATAATCACCCATATTGAATGCACTTCATCATTCTAAAAGTTTCTGGAGAGAGTCATAGCAAATGCATCTGTTATGTTTTTCTTTAGGTCCTAAACATACTGGAAGTCTGCTGGCGCTAGATCAGGAGAGAAGGGTGGTTAGTTGATCGGTAAAATGCCATGTTTCATCAGAAATGTCTTCACAACAAGTGAAAAATAGGCAGAGGCATGGTCTTGAAACAAAAACAATCTGTTTTTCTCAATTTGTTTTCAAAAGTCTTTGAAAAATATGATCAATTGAACAGCAGCCTGGAAAGCAAGGCAATGGGGATTACCAGGAATGCTGGGAGTCTTAGTGTAACAAGTAAATACATGGGCTGTGTTGGGATAACTAAGAGTAAAAACAGGTGCAGGTATACTTGCATGTACACCAATGCTAGGAGTATAGTTAATAAATTCAATGAGCTTGAAGTGCTAGTCAAGACATCAAAAGGCAGATATTGTTGGGATATCAGAGACATGGTGTCACACAGACATAAGCAGTGCAGAACTGGAATTTGGGGAGTACAATGTGTACAATTTACTTGAGCGTGTACAGAAAGGGTAACACGATTGGTGAGGGGAATGAAGGGATCCTCTTACCAAGAGAGGCTTAAGTTCTGCAAATTGCAGTGGCTGGAGATTAGGCACCTGCACAGTGATCTGATTGAGGTGTATAAGGCCTTGAATGGGTTGAGCACGCTGAATTCTGATGGGATCCTTCCACTTGTTCATATTACGAACCTAAAGGGACATAAATTCAAATTAAGAAAAGAAATATGTAGAACAGATGTGCGGAAATTTGCCTTTAGCCAGCGGGTGGTTAATTGCTGGAATAAACTTCCATCTGTCATTGTGGAAGTTGATAGGTTATATAAATTTAAGGAGGAACTGAATAGGCATTTGGAGGGAATGGTGTGATTTTTTTTTTTTTTTTTTTGGCTGATGCTTATACACTTGTTTTCTTGCATCACATGCCACTGCTACTACTACAGAAAGGACAGACAGAACAGAAGGAGGGGTTATGCTGTTAGTTAAGAAACACAAAATCTAAGGACATGCATCCAATTGATGTTGATGCACAATGCAATGTTGAGTCTGGTATGACGTAAGCACAGGGAAAGGAAAAATGACAGTAGGTGTGTGTTATAGGCCAAATGAATCTGATGAGTATGAGCAATTGTGCAGAGAAATAGAGCAGGCCAGGAAATCAGAGTGTCTTATAATTAGGGGAGGTACTCAGGGGAGTACTCAGGGGAGGTACCTATGTACTGGAGATGTGCAAATGTGACCGCAATTCGCAAAGGAGGATCAAAGGGAGAGATTAATTTCCCAGAGATTGACTGGAATTTGTGGGTTCGTCACTCACACATTAGCAAGGCTTTTGTGGATTTATTGGATGATTGTTTTCTACAGCAGCACGTTCAGGAGGCAAATAGAGGGAGCAATACTCTTGATCTGATTATCAGCAGTGATTCTTCATGCATCAAGAATCTGCAGATAAAAGAACCACTAGGTGGCAGTGATCACAGTGTGCTGAAGTTGAATTTACTCAAAGAGGTAACTACCATCAACAGTAAAGGTTTTTACTTTCGTAAAGGTGACTACAGTGGTCTGAGACAGTATTTAAATTCTATACGTGGAACCAACTGAAGATGTTACCAACAGCAAATTCAAAGTGGGAAGCATTCAAAGAATTAATCTTGGAAGCTACTAGGCATTTCATACCAACAAAAAAATATTGTTCAAGATTTAGGCCAAAATGGATGTCAGATGAACTAATCTAACATTTGACAGAAGAAAAATGCATGGGATACATATAAATTAACAGGTGACACAGAAGCCTATGATAGATATAAGCTGGTCTGAAACCAAGTCACAAAGGAGGTTAGGTAGATTACAAGAAATCTTTGGCAAAGGATGCAAAGAAAAAGAATTCTTTACTTATGTAAACTCTAGAAGGAAGAGGATGAATCAGATTGGTCCACTTGATATCGATAGTTCGACTGTTGATGATCCTGCTCAGGTAGCTAACAAACTAAATGAATATTTTTCATACACATTAACACATGAGGAGTTATTCAGGGAGAGGAATGCCAGAGGTGTATTCAACTCTGGCAGTAAGCAAGATAATCTTGTAATAACTGGAGTAAAGTGGAGGAGAAATTGTTGAAGATAAACATAAGAAAGGCACCTTGGGGTGGATGGAATCTATCCAGTTATATTAAAGGAGACAGCAAAGGAAGTAAGCAAACTCTTAGCCATAATTATGAGAGCTTCCCTGGACTCAGGGGAGGTACCTATGTACTGGAGATGTGCAAATGTGACCGCAATTCGCAAAGGAGGATCAAAGGGAGAGACAGGTAATTACAGACCTGTTAGTTTAACTTCTGTTCCCGGGAAATTAATGGAGACACTGGTTAAAGAAGCATTGCAGGATCATCTAGACAAGACTTCAGTTATAGCTCGGACACAGCATGGGTTTGTTAAGGGGAAGTCTTGTCTGACTAAATACTATGATGTAGTCACAAAGGAACTGTATGCAAAGAATAACTTTGATATCATATATTTGGATCTTAGAAAGGCCTTTGATGTCTTCCATGTTGCACATGGAAGACTGCTGCACAAATTGGAGTGTAGCATTGGAGGCAAATTGCTGCTATGGATAAAGGGACGGTTGAGTGGGAGAAGACAGAGTGGTAATCAATGGACACTGCTCTTCGTGGACTAATGTTATTAGTGGAGTCACTCAGGGTTCAGTGTTGGGTCCACTGTTGTTTTCTGTATTTATAAATGATATTGATGATGGCATATCAGGCTTAATGTTCAAGTTTGCAAACGATACGAAGGTTGGCAGGGTTGTTTATGACACTAATGACTGTACACTGCTGCAACAGGACCTAGAAAAGTTGAGCAGATGGGCTGGGAGGTGGCAAATGAAGTTTAACAATGACAAATATAAAGTACTACATATGGGAAGCAGTAATCCCAGAGTAACGTATCAACTCTGTGATACCACACTGACAGTGGTAGAGAATGAAAAGGACCTGGGGGTAATTGTGCAGGCAGATATGGAGTTTTCTGAGAAGTGCAGATGGTCTGCAAGAGTAGCTCATGGTGTCTTGTCAATGATACACAGGAATTTTTCTAGCAGGGATAAGGTGATTATCCCCTTATATAAGGCAGTGGTCAGGCCACACCTTGAATACTGTATACAGGTCTGGAGGCCTCATTTTAAGAAGGATGTAGAACTGTTGGAACGAGTACAGAGAAGGGCAACAAGATTAGTGAACAGAACTAAGGGTTGCTCTTACGAAGAAAGGCTTAAGTTTTGCAAATTAGTGTCTGGAGACTAGGCACCTGCGAGGTGATCTGACTGAGGTGTATAAAACCTTGAATGGTTTGAGCATGCTCAATGCTGATGGGATTCTTCCTCTTGCTCAGAATAATCGCCTGAGAGGGCATAAATTCAAATTGAGCAAAGACGGTTGTAGGATAGATGTGCAGAAGTTTGCCTTGGGTGGTTGATTGCTGGAACAAACTTCCATCTGTCGTTGTAGAAGTTGACAGCTTAAACAGATTCAAGGCAGAACTTGACAAACATTTGGAGTGAGGGGATGGGTTTTCACCCATCCCCTCACTCCAAAGAAGGGGTTTTTTTTTTTTTTTTGGCTGATGTTATATAAGTTTGCTTTCTTACATCTTGTGCCCTTGCTAATGTTAGCATCTTTATCATGAACTTCTATTTAAAAAAAAAAAAAAATTTAGGCCTTGATTTTGAAGTTCACTGCATGCTCTGAAACACCCAACACTCATCTCTAGTGAAAATGCAGTCAAGGAAATTAGGACTGTCTTCACAAGTCTGGATGAAGTTTTCGCATGATAGCACTCAAACACACTGGTATGGCTTACGTTTCATCACCATAAACAATTTTTAACATTTCATGTTTCTGGTGCATGATTTTCCCAGTTTAAAGCAAAATTTGATATTAGTTTGTTGCTCCATTACAAAATTGTGACATGGAAGGTTAACGCTAAAACAGGTTGTTACTTGTAACCTGTCAGCCTACTGGACAATCTGTTGGAGGAAGCTTGAATTACAATACACCACTTCCATTTATTTTCAAACTCAGAAATCTACTATTCTACTCATTAAAGTACATTAGACTGCATTGATTTCTGTTTCCAAAAGTTGTGGTGTTTCTAGGTGTATTTTTAGTGATAAGTTTAAAAATCTGAACTGTTTTTACCTATGTTATATGCACATTACTTCACTTGTGACTGACATGTACAGACTTGCAAGCTGGTGCTATGTATGTTTCTACTACATTCAATTGTTTTCTAGTGCAGTCTTGCTAACCAAGACTTACATCTAATGTGATTTTCACATTCTGGTGGTTGCATGAACAACCCAAATGTTTTGTCATATTTGCAGTAACTGTGTTGCAGCAAAACCCAATGCAAGATATAATATCATTTGTAAAAAATATATATATATTCCACATATTTTGGAATTAAATTAGATGACCAAAATAAAAGTTGGGCCCCCATAAAGTGTACCAACCATGTATGAGGGCTTGCAATTGTGGAAATGTGGTAAAAAGACAGCCCTGACATTTGCCATTCCTACAGTGTGGAGAAAACTTCACAATCATATTAGTAACTGCTACTTTTGTCCCATAAATGTACCAGATTATAATGAAAGGACAAGAAAAGCAGTGTACTCCCAACAATATTAATTCAGCTATAAGGCCAATTTGCTATTGACCTAAGCTTCCAGTACCACTACCACCACGTTGTTTTTAAATGTATCTATTCTTTGATAACAGTTTACACTGCCCAGAAACCTTCATTCTGTTCACTTGTTAGAAAAGTGACTGAAAACTTTTAAAGAAAATAAGGGATGTTTTCTTATTTGCTCCAGAGCATTATAATCTAAATAGGGCTGTTGCAGCTAAGGAATCAGGCAAACATATTTCACATCCCTGAACAGTTTTCCACTGATGCCCTGAGAGTTTTTCATGCTAAGACAATCTGTTTAAAATAAAGGCTTAACACAGCTTGTACAACTTGCACAGAATGATGTTCAGATGCCAAGGGTACCAGCAGAATAAAATAATACAAGTTTTATGACCACCTTAAAAACTTCAAATTTAAATATTTTATGTCAACAGATGCAATGCATTTCTCAAATTAAAGTTAATAGACCTTGAAATATGACTTTGGCTAAAGTTGAAAGTTAGCCAGTTATTTATAATCTAAATTACTTTTAAGCTACATAATAAAAAATGATTCCTTTAAGTTTTATTTCTAAGTTTGAATTCTTATATTACATAATACAAAAGAGTTACAAAAAATGGTTTCCCAGTGGCCATTTAAAATATTAGAAAGAATAAGTTTCTTTCAACAAAAACAGTATTGTTAAATTATGATTTAATTCAATAGATTCATCTTACAAACTTAACAATATATACAGTCAGACCTCTATACAATGAAATCAATCATTTGCTTGAAAAAATTCATTAAACAGAAATTATTAAAGAAATATCACCTTTTCAACAATGAAAAATACTAATTCAACATTCAGAAATATTGTAAAAGATGGGAAATAAATCAAAAATAAGTGGGAATGAATAAATTAACATTTTAAACATTTAATTTATTAATACATACATGACTACACATGATATATTAGAACACTTAAAAATGTGAAAAAATATTTGGCTACTTTTTCTTGTACACTGAATTTTACTGTACGTTGTTCATAAAAATGTTCACATTTGTTTAAACAATCAAATATATTTTCTGGCACATTTTCTTCACACTGAAGGCCTCAATGCAAGTTTCAAATGCTGCCAACATTTCATGTTTGGAAGGTTTAATATTGCCCTCGCTGCCCTCATTTTCATCCAACTCATTGTCAATATTGTCACTAGTTCTTTGAATACTCTCCAAAATGTTGGAGTCACATGGATATTCAGCTACTATGACATCATTATCAACTCCTAAAAATTTGTCAAGAACAATTTCTCCACTGATCAAACCTCTCGCTTGGAGTTCTTCCCAAAATTGTTCAATGTCTTGTAGTAGTTTACCCTCTCATTGCTGTTAATTGGTGTTCTAGCAAAGCCTGCTTTTATGAAAAAATTCTTAATCATTGTTTCTGTTGCATCTTCACTCCACACTTTTGCCAACTCTGATATGCACATCTGAAAATCTATAGGTTGGTTGGTTTCTATTCTCAGTATAATTATTTTCAGTACACACCTTCAGCAGTGCATTTTCAAATTCTTGATAATGCCTTGGTCCACTGGCTGCAATTTAGACAAGGTATTCGGAGGGAAGAAAAGCTTCTCACTTGTAAGTTTCGAAATTACCGAGTGAAGGTGGGAAGGGCAGTTGTCAACAACCAACGCAATTTTTGTTTTCTTTCTCCATCTTTCTATTGAAATTTAAAACCCACTATTCAGAAATTTCACTTATCATCCAAGATGTTTTGTTGTAGTCCAAATCTAATGACTTCACTCCTTTGAAACATCGGAGTTGTTTACTTTTGACTGTTACCAAAAGCTTCAGTTTTTCATTAACAGCCATATTTGCACCAACCAAGACTAATTCTCTCCTTACTTTTTACCACCTACACATTTATCACCTTTAAAAGTTAGTGTATTGTTCTGCAAACATTTAAAAAATAGACCTGTTACATCAACGTTGAATGTGTCTTTGGACTCAGTCCAGTCCTACATAATTTTTCAAAACTGTTTCTTTCCAGTGGGTATAGTCTTCTTCGATTACAACCCCACTTTCACCAGAAATAATTTTCTCAAGTAAGGCATGGCACTTTTCAAATTTTTCCAGCCAACCAGAACTCTGGCTATGAATGTTTTATGCCTCCAAAAAAGATGTACACTCCACAGCCTTTTCTTTTATTAATGGCTCTGATATCAGCATGTTTTGGTATCAAATCAACTTCATATACTTAAAAACAGCATCACCTACATCTTCATAGACAAATTTTGCATTCTTCCAACTGGGGTCCTGTTTCCTTAAACAGTTTGAGAATCAAAACATGGTTTTTCAAAATGGTTGATACACTACTGCCAAGAATACCAAATTTTAATGCAATTTTTCTTTTTTTTTTTTTTTTAACACCACAATCTACACCATTAAGCACTTCCACTTTTTCCATTATACTCAAAGATTTCCTCTTAGACATTGTAAGATTATTTCTACAACAGCCAAAACAAAAAGCTGATTTAAGGACTACTTGTATCTACAATGTAAACAGAGACAGATGAAATTTTTAGCTCCTAAAAGTTAAAGTGATTAATTCCTAATCCTTTTAGCTCTTAATTCTTGATTTCTACAGATTCAGCTCTATCACTTTTAGGCCAGAGGTGCGAACCCAGGTCTCTCGAAATCAGTTTGTTATATGGAAATTTTCTTCGTTATACAGAAATTATTTTCAATGTAATAACCAAGGGAAACAAAAATTGCTAAATAGAAAAATTCAATATAGGGAAGTTCATTAAAGAGAGGTCCAACTGTAGTTTTGTTACCCAGAATAATAAATTCTATAAAAGAATTCCTGGAGTCTGGTATAAAATCCATAAAATTCTTACTTGAGCCACTAATACACCAATTCTAGTGTACTAAAAACAAAATTCTTAAGGTATTCGTTTATCTCATTCATTTACGTAAAATCAGTAAGTATAATAAAATCACTATCTGTTTAGATGACGAAATATGACATTTTGCACCATAGCCCTCAATTCTTTCTTCTTCTTTTTTTTAATATATAAAAAAAAAACACAATTGACTGTTGTTGAATACAATGTAAAGTTGTATCTAGGGTGTTTTTGGTCTCAATGAGAAATTCTTGGCCATGGATTGGATTTGATTTAATCTCTTCTTCATGTTTAGATCTGTTTCCATTACCATGTGTTCATTTCTGCATCATCCACAATTTTATTTTCTAACAAATCACCTCTAAATTGTAGGAAAAAGGTTGTTGAATCCACTGTTGTCATCTTGCTGTAAATATCTGCAATCTTCAATTTGAAATCAGCAAATGCAGGACCTGAATAAGAAATTCCCACATAAGAAGTTTTCCCTTGTAGTAGGTTTCGTTTCTTAATTCCCAGTTTCAACTCTATATGTTGTGATGTATTATTTTCCCACGTAAGAAGTTTGCCAGGTAAAAGATGTCCCCGCATAAAAAGTATGTGATAAAGAATACACTGTGTATTATTATAATGACGTTTTCCCACTTAATACTTTTTTTAAATATAGAAATTCTATTTTTATATAAAAAAATAAAAACAATATAAAGATTTTGGTAATCGAACAAGTTAATGCATAGCATCATTTCAGTTCATAGTAAACCAACAAGTAGCCTCTGTAGCTGAATGGTCAGGAGCAGGAGTGCAGTACCACACTGGGCATAGTGGGGTTCAAGCCCCTGACTACTAAACACAGCTGATCTGCCAACCCACACTGAACCAGTATGGTAGATTATGGTCCACTTCCCTCAACATGAATCGTTGAGGAAGCTTCTATTCTGCAGTGGATTGATAATGGCTGCAGTTTACGTTGCCTTATTGTGAAGGCCTTCACATTGAGTTGCTCTGATATTGCACTATCTCCAATAAGCAGCTCTTCTCCGCTGGAGAAGACTAATGTTACTTATTCTCGACGGATCGCACCACTCGTTGGTGGTGGGATCCACCGAGGATCCACTGGTGAAGTATTGCCTATTCGAGAATCTACTGTCGAAGGTAGTTCAATATGAGATATAACAAATGGTCATTTCACCTACTTCAGTGATTGACTACAAACTAAACTAAAATTATACTACACACTTAACTTCTTCAATTAGTGAATTTTCCATAGTCTGAGACTTTCAGCCCTAAAACCTTTTTTGTTTATAAACATTTTGATATAATGGAAGTGACATATTGCAATTGTTTTCACTGCCATGTGCAAAAGACAGCATGTCCAGAGGACTTCTACTGTATGGGGGGGAGGAACATACTACAGTAAAATAAAGCTAAGTTTCATTATGAGATAAATAAAAACTACAAAAAAATTTAACCAGATAAATAAAAGCGATAAAAACCATGCATATATAAATCTGAAAAACTTCTAGACAATTATACACTCCTGCAGAAGAACAGTTTGATTATATTATTAGCTTCCACTCACACACTAAATTTAATGCATGATAGCATCTGTGCCTTTTTTTTTTTTGTTTTAATCACATAAAAAAATTGTTTTTTTAATGAACTGAAAACAGTGATCTATCAATTATGATTTGCTAACTCAAATATATCAAACAAAAATAAAGAGAAACCAATAATAATTAATAAAGTGTTCAGTTTATTTTATTTTTTTAGAATTTAAGGTCATCGAACACCTAAACTGAGACCCAGACACTTGCATGCTATCTGAATAATGTCATGTGAACAGCTGTATTTTTGTCAGCTGTTCACATTTAGCTGGCAAAACCAAAACCCTATGGCAAGATCAGACACCTGTCACTGGTGTCTCATCGATGCAAAGTTGAAATGGGATTGCCTAGAAAAAAAAAATAGGCAGCACTTTTGGTCAAATGACGTCTATTAAACACCAAACAAAATATTAACAACTCTTAATTCATAGTATATCAAAATGAAAACAGAAGACATTATATAATCAGTTGGAAAATGCTGGTGCGCACAGGATTTGATTTCACTTGCAAATTAAAAAAAAAAAAAGTAGCACCTGTCAGATGGCATACTAGCAACAGAAAATTAAACTCTGTTTATAAAAGACAATAATAGTGATGTCGTGTCGATACTTAAAGGTTTAGCTGGGCACACCATGTACTTCATGTCATTTTCTGCAGAAGGAATCAATAGGTTCAGCTGGGAATACCACGGATGTCATTTTCAGCAGAAGGAAGCACATATTTTATCCATTTATTTTATATGGTATTATCATATATATTTTGTGTCAATTTTATCCAACTCATTAAATTATTGAGAAAAAGGACCAAAATAAGTAGGAATCATTTGTTTTCATCAGTACCTAAATAACGCAATATTAAACTAAATGTTTGTTTGTTATTTGGTTTTTAGGAGCATTAGCAACTAAGGCCATATTGCTCCGGGATATGCGGTGGCCACTCCCTGACCTTTCCGCATCCTCCGTATTTGGTGGTGACGGGCTCGAACCCCGGTCTAATCAAGAAGCGTGTGCTACGTACTGCTGCTTCTTCCCACCTGGCTACGGAGGCGCCATTAAACTAAAAATAGACTTTAAAGCACCACAGCTGATTAGCCTACAAATTGCTTCACTGGCGTAAATGAAGCAGTTTGCAAAATAGTCAGAATTTTTAAACATACCTATACATTTAAAAATATGCATTTTATGATAACTCCCCTCTTCTCCAGCTAAACCAATGAATTCAGTATCTAATTATGGATTTATCGATGAGAAGTAATTGCACAGAGTGATAGCAACACATCTTTAGTAGTTTATGAACTGGAAATATGAATATATTTTTACAATGAATTTTCTTTACCTGATCAACAATAATATAAACCCTATAACATTAATTTACATTCATGTATAGAAGACTCAATTATCCAAGGTCTCTACAGCCCACCAAAGTCTCAATGGGATAACAAAAAGAAACATGGAATCCATTATGAGTGTTGCTTATTTACATTTTGTAACATTCCTTTACTACTGTAAGGTTAATTTAATGTTCTTCTCTTTGTTTTTAACTTTTTTTTTGCATGTATCCATTATGTTAAAAAGGAAGAGGACTCTCCTTTCTACTGAACAAAATATCTCATCAATAAAATGAAAAGGCATCTAAAGGGTGAACTTTAATGAGTTTTTACTTGAACACAAGGAACAAGTCACTTTCACCAACAAGATGCTTCGAAATTTACATATTACCACTTGTAAGAATGGCAAATCAAGAGAAAATGAAACCATTTTTTTTTTTAAATCAAATTGATATTAAATTTTACATCAAATCTTTTCATGTTGTAGTATATTTTTTTATAAATGTGAATACAATCAGTAAATAAATGTTTTTATCGCATTTACACAGTTTTCCTTTCATTTTAAAGATCTTTGAAAAAGATCTAATCATACAAAGAGGTTACAGATAAGATTGTAAAGGTTGCAGAGCTACTTCAATTGGAGGTTGTTGCCAAAGATGTGGAGGAGTTAATAGCAGAAGAAGGAATTATCTAATTGAAAATTTATTGACTTGCAGGCAGCGATAGTGAAAGAAGATGCTGATGAAATGCAGGAGGATTTCCAGAAACCAGAAAACCACTTCCACTTCACCCCTAAAGAGGGGTGAAGTGGAAGTGGTGTTTTTTTTTTTTTGGCTGATGATGCATAAGCTTGCTTTCTTGCATCAAATGCCTCTACTAATGCTAATCTTACCAAAAAAGATATTTCCCAACAAC
The DNA here is from genome assembly GCF_048544385.1 of Mastigoproctus giganteus. NCBI lineage: Eukaryota > Metazoa > Arthropoda > Arachnida > Uropygi > Thelyphonidae > Mastigoproctus > Mastigoproctus giganteus. The sequence goes on from NC_143578.1 coordinate 81,041,459, forward strand.
CCTAGATAATCGCACATCTATTGGCTATTAGAAAAATAGCATAGACCCACATACAGTCCAATTTTCATACCCCAGACTTTTTACAAAAGCGTGCAATTTAAAAAATTATAAAATTAACAAAAAAAGAAGACAGGCATAATGTCAGTAAGTTTAACCTTTTGAGCATCATCCAGAATCGACATCTTCAGCTGATAAGTGCGCTGCTGCAGAGGTTGAGGGCTGTGGAGATTTAGAAGGGATCAGCTGCTCAACCTTATGAAAGAACGTATTAATGTATGACTGGATAGTGCCTTTTCTTTTCATTGTAGATTTATTTGTAGTAAGAAAGCATATTTCATTCACCCCTTTGTTAACTTAACAATCGTTCGCTATCAGGATCCATCTTCTCAAACCTCTTTCACTGCCGATGCAATTATACAAAATGCAATTGCCATCTCTCTGGTGATGAAGTGTCTTGGCTGCTTATTTGGTTTATCTTGAGCTTCATCAGCATCTTCTTCTTTCACTATCGCTGCCTGCAAGTCAATAAGTTTTCCATTAGATAATTCCTTCTCTTCTTCCGCTATTAACTCCTCCACATTTGTGAAATGAATTAGGAAGGACTTCCTAATTCATTTCACAAATATACGTGGTCTCAATTCTAATCTCAACGATGTCCATTTCCACTTGCAGTCTGCCAAACCCCATGTACTTTTTCTGACAGAATCTCAGTTATCGGTTGATTCAACTACTGCTCATCTCAGATGCCCAAATTATTCGCTGTATGATTCCTTTCGCCTCAAAGGTGGTACTTGTGCATATGTCCATTCTGATATTCCTTGTCAGAGACTTGGCAATTTGGAATCTCCTCTCTTCGATCTTCTCTGGCTTAAAATCTCTCTACCTCATTGTGTAAAATTCATCTGTTGTCTCTACCGTTCTCCCAACTCCACTAATCACTTGGAGCTCTTTGACTTCCTCTCTTTGCAACTTGACTTTCTCTAGTCCAACTTTCCTAACAGTGAGGTAATTTTCCTTGGTGATTTTAACGTTCACAACTCCAGCTGGCTTCCGTTTTCTAGTCACACCGACCCAGCAGGTCGAGATGCTGAGGCTTTTGCAATTACTAATGACCTAGCACAGATTGTTCATTTACCTACAAGAATACCGGACAATCCGAATCATACAGCCAATATGCTTGATCTTTTTCTCACAAACAACCCTTCTAAGTACACGGTCGAAGTGAGAGGTCCTTTAGGCACTTCAGATCACAACTTGGTGATTGTCTCTTCTCCAATGGAACCTTTATCTCATGGCTATTCCCAACCTCGTGTTGTTTGGCATTACAAGAATGCAAAATGGGATGACCTGCGTGACTTCTTTTCTTCTTTTCCTTGGTCGGATTACTGTTTCAAAACTTCTGATGTCAACGTTTGCTCAGATCGTGTCAGTGAAATTATTCTTGCAGGAATGGAATCCTTTATCCCACACTCCACTTTAAAATCTCATCCTTTATCTAAACCTTGGTTTTCCAATAAATGTGCTAAGGCTGTTCAAGAGAAGAATGTTGCATATTGTAATTGGCTTGTTTCTAATTCTTCAGTTTCTTTTTCAGCCTACACCAAGGCTCGCAACAATTGTAAAGCAGTTATTAATCAGTCCAAACTAGAGTTTGAACAAGCTAAGAGTAGAAAACTTGCTTCTTGCCCTAATGGTAGCCGAGCATTCTGGTCTCTTGCCAAAGCTATTGGCCGCAACTTTTGCCCATCTCTGCTTCCACCTCTGTCCAAACCAGATCGTTCTGTTGTCACTTCAGCCAAGGATAAAGCTGACCTGCTAGCATCCCATTTTTCTTCCAGCTCATGTATTAATGAATTTGGTGAAACACCTCCCACCATTCCCAACACGGTCCATTCAATGCCTCCTGTGGTCTTCCGTCAAAAGGATATCAGAAGGATTTTGATGAATCTTGATGCTAAGAAAGCTCCAGGTCCTGATGGTATTTCTCCACTTGTTCTCAAAATCTGTGCTCCTGAACTTATTCCTATTCTTTGCCGCCTTTTTTCACTTTCTTATTCCAAAGGTGTTTTTCCTTCTGCTTGGAAATTTGCTCATATACAGCCAGTTCCTAAAAAGGGTGACAAATCCCTCCCATCCAATTATCGTCCCATTGCAATTACTTCTACTCTTTCTAAAGTAATGGAGAAATCAATTAACCGCCAACTCTTAAACTACCTAGAAACCTTCCGTCTGATCAACGATCACCAGTATGGATTCCGCCAGTGTCGATCCACTGGTGATATCCTGGCTTATGTTACCCATTTATGGACTAATTCAATGGAAAGGTTCGGTGAAACACAAGTAGTTGCTCTTGACATCTCAAAGGCTTTTGATCGTGTTTGGCATAAAGGTCTTCTAAACAAGCTTCCATCTTATGGTTTGCCAACTGTTTTTAGTAATTGGTTATCCAGTTTTCTCTCTGATCGCTCACTGAGGGTGATGGTAGATGGCTCTCTGTCTTCTAACTTCTCCACTAATGCCGGTGTCCCCCAAGGTTCAGTTCTTTCCCCCACTCTTTTCCTCTTGTATATCAATGACCTTCTTCCATTGACTGGAAATCCTATCCATAGTTTTGCCGATGATAGCACATTGCATTCAACTTTCCGTTTTGAGAAATCTTGTCCTGCTCAATCAGCTTCAACTTCTCGAAAATCTGCTACCAATTCCTTAAATGCCGATCTTCAGGTAATTCTCCAGTGGGCAAAGACAACTTAGTTGATTTCAACCCTTCTAAAACTCAGTCTTGTCTTATATCTCGCAAAAAGGATTCTTCTGCTCCTATGCTTATCTTTAGTGACACTCCAATTTCTAGGCAAAAGGATATATCTCTTTTGGGGATTACCCTGACTTCTAATCTCTCTTGGCACAAGCACATTACAAATATTGCTTCCTCTGCATCTAAAAAACTTGGTTTTCTCTTTCGCTCTCGGCGTTACTTTTCTTCCAAACAGCTGCTCACTCTGTATAAATCGCAAATCCGCCCTGCCATGGAATATTGTTCCCACATTTGGGGTGGTGCCCCCAAAACCTCTCTCAGGCTTCTTGATTCCATTCAGAAGAGGGCAGTTAGGTTAATTAATGACTCATCTCTAACAGAGTCTCTCCACTCTCTTTCTCATAGACGCACTGTTTCTGCTGCTTGCCTCTTTTACAGATACTTCCATGGGCACTGTTCTTCTGAATTGGCTTCTATAATTCCCGCTCTCTCTTTCAAAACAGTCCGAACACGTGCCGCCACCAGCCAACATCCATTTACTGTCCAACTTCAAACCCACAGAACCAACTTTTCATCTTCCTCATTTATTCATTCAACTGCCGTTTTCTGGAACAACCTTCCTTCATACGTATTTCCTGAAAATTACAATCTACAGAAGTTCAAGTCCAATGTCAACAAATATCTTCTTTCGTCTTCTCAACCTCCAACCCAAGCACGGTACTAAGTACTATAGGTTCTAATACCTCTCGTGTTTGGGGTTCACATAAAAAAAAAAAAAAAAAAACATCTTTGGCAACAACCTCCAATTGAAATAGCTCTGCAACCTTTACAATCTTATCTGTAACCTCTTCGTATGATTAGTCTTTTTCAAACCCTTTGCAGCCTTTAACATCCGGTGGGCATATTTTCTTCCTTGAGCCATTTAAACAACTTTTAGTAATTTCCACCTAGACCTTATTAATGTTTAAGATGGCGTGGTAAATACTGTAAGATTTCCAAAAATCTCTTAACGTAAAATTTTTCTCACAGTCTATAAAAATGTTGTGCGTAAATAATAATTTTTCTCACCGTCTATAAAAATGTTGTGCGTAAATAGTATGCTTTTAAATTCGAAATAACACCCTGATCCATAGGTTGGATGAGTGAAGTAGTGTTTGGCGATAGAAGTATGACGCTCAAATTAGAATTGAAATCATCTAGATGCATAGGATGTCCAGGAGCATTATATAATAGAAGCAAAATCTTGAAAGGAACACTGTTGTCTTTACAATATTTTCCAACCTCAGGAATGAAGCAGCATTTAAACTAATCCTCAAAGAAAGATATTGTTATCCATGCTCTGATTCGATAGGAAATGAACGGGTAAGATGGCTTTATTGATGTCCTCAAATGCAGGAGGATTTCCAGAATGGTACACACAAGCAGCGGCATTAATCTGTAATCTCCCACTGCATTAGCCCCAAGCAAGAGCATGGCCCCCATCTTTTGAAGCCTTGAAACCTGGCATTGTATTTTCCTCTTTGGCAATGTATGTTCAATCCGGCATTTTTTTCCAATACAGAGCAGTCTCATCATCATTAAAAATTTGCTGCATCGAATAGCCACCTTCAATGTTTTTCAACAACATTACAAAATTTCTCTGGAGCTGCAGAATCGGCACTGGCGACTTCATCGCATACTTTAACGTTTTGGAAACCAGCGCGATGCTTGAACCTATTAAACCACACATTGCTTGCCACAAAGCTGGCTTGGGGTTCGCCGTACTTATCCTTAATATCTTCATAAATACCTCTTGCTTTTGTGTGAATGACCATTGGACTCAGGGGCACTTGCTTCTGAATCTGATTTTCCATCCACATTATTAATAGCTGATCCATCTTCGATATAGCACCTGAATGCTGTTTTGTGATCACTGTTGATCTTATGTGCATTGATCGTTTGACATGTTCTTTTATACACACACTGTCCTTTAAAATAGTATTTACTGTTGAAGCAGTGAGACCTAATTCCCTTGCAATAGATGACAAACTTTGTCCTGCTTTGTACTTCTTAAATCATTTTCATCTTCATTCCTAAATCAATTTTGTTTCATTTCTGAGCACTTTTCACTGGTAGCTTTCCCTTCATCATTGTAATACGTAAATAGGAATGAAGAGAAATTTCTGAAAATTTGTTTTGATGTAAAAAACCTTTTTTACTGGCATTATTTGGAAAAAATGCATTACGTTACCTAGAAATCATCACAAAACCCGATGCGCATGTATTGTACTTGTTGCTGCAGTGACACAACAAGTACAATTGGGCAATGACACGCTATGTTATACCGTTATATCAGCATAACAATTAATACACAAGTGAATGTGCCAAAATCTACAGCCCTGCTTTTGAAGGAATATTGTGAAAGAAAGGGAAGTTGGACAGAAACGTGAATCCAGATGAAATTCAACAAAAGTGTTTCGTTATGCCTGAGAGTTCTCAAACTGCACCCAAAAAAACTAGAGCTGAAATAATGAAGAAATATTGTGAACGGTATTCAAACTATATATAGAAATTCAAACTATTCCAAATAATAAAGAAATTCAACCACAGAGTTCTAATGTGCCTGATACTTATCAAGAATCTAAAACTCCAACAGAACGAATGAAGGAATATCGTGCACGAAAAAAAGCAAAATTAGAAAAGGCTAATAATGAGATTCCTGATTACATCCCTATATAGTGTCTACATGAGCTGACTGCAAGTTTGAAAAACTAGTGTACAAAAACCCATTTGGATTTAGTTGTAATGTTTGTGATCATTTATGTAATCAATTAGATTTGAAACCATTTCCAACAACTTCATATGAATTACTTCAAAATGAATTTCATTTACAAGTAGTGAGTACTTTCATGATGGGTAATACATGTCATACTTCATTAAAGAGGGAAGGATACCAACTATGGCCACATTAAATGGATTTATATATCCTACTCATTTGCCTCCACTAGATGCTGTAACTGAGCGTTTGATATCACCACGATTACCCTTTATGCAAATTTGTCATTTACGTTATGAACACTGACAATATGGGATCATTGGACAAGTAATAAATGTACCAGTTAACGTAAATATGACGGTTCATCAATTACCTAGAGAATTAGATGACGATTATGCCATTAATGTACATATAAAATGAAGACTCAAACATAAATCGTCATATCTGCAAGGATGTGTGCAGAAGAAAATAGTGCAAATATGGTTATGGTATTTGATAAATTAACCTTTGTATAAATTCTATGGCATAAAAGTGAGTGACGATTTCTTGGAGGCAAATGATGATAGTGAACAAGAACATTCAAATGACATTGTGGAACCTGTCAACAATGATGAACTATTGTTAATTCAACAACAAACATTATTATGGTCTGAAGAAAAATATTTATGTATAGCACCAGGTCAGAAATCATCTCCAACAAGTTTCATATTTGATATACATGCAGAAGAACTTTCTTTTCCAGCTTTATATATATGGGACATGCACAAAAATTTAAAAATGGATTGAAAATTACTCCCTTTAAGATGGCATCAAGTGAAATTCGTAGATCTGATCGTCATGGAGTAACTCCCTAACATTTGCTATATATGGCAATGAAAATTATGCTAATGCGTACCACAGAAAATTTGCAAATTGCATTTAAATCAGTAGGAATAACAGCTAACATTACTCATTCTATATTGGAATCAAAAGAATTTATAAACAAGTCATTAGAGATTGCTCCAGAATTATGGCATTCACTACAATTTCATGAATTAGACAAGTTGTTCGACAGTCCGATAGTACATTTTCTAAAATTCTTACAAAAATAGGCAATGGAGAAGCGTTATTACCAGATGAACTTAAAATTATAGAATCTAGATTTGTTATCAAACAAGATGATACTAATTTATGTCCGCAAGGGATTCGAAATAAAATTCATAAAATGTCAGTGATTGAAACTGTAGGACTTCCACACATTCTACTATTATTGAAAGGAAAACCGTAAAAGATTACTACAAATATAGATGTGGTTGATAGATTGGTAAACAGAACAATATGAAATTAACACGTAGATGTTCACAATTTGCTTTAGTATGTGCTTGTGTTTTGACTATACATAAATCTCAAGGAGGGACCTTTGACAAAGTTGTATATAATTATGAGAAAGATCATCATTAGAAACTTGTATACGTGACATTATCCTGAGTGACCTCATTACAAGGTTTATATATTACAAATCCACATGACGATTTCACATTTCACCACGACAAAGCTACTAGTAATACAGAACTTCGTGCTGAACTAGATCGCTTGAAAAATAAGCTACCATCTCTACAGCATGAACTGCAAGATTTCATACAAAGTGGCATATCTATATCATCAATGAACGTACAAAGTTTACGGGTCCATGTTTGAGATATCGAAACTGACACAATCTTACAGCAATCCAAAATATTGCTATTAAGTGAAACGTGGTTGGATAATGATGAACATATGTTACTTAAACCATTCCAATGTGTGACTCAATTTAAAAGTTTGGATGTTAGTAATAGTGGTGTTGCGATACATCAACGTGGAGGTTCAACTATCACCAATTATCTTTGCAAAACATAGCAGCAATGCGACAGCGGTATCAGATGAAATTGAAGACATTCGTGGATCTTTATGCAAATTCAATAGTGAATAATTTTCATCATTGCCATATACATCTCTCCAGGGATGTCGTTAGAAATAATCCAAAAATTCATAAACAAGAATTTGATGCTGTATTCCATTGAAGGTGCAAAATAACTAGAAGAGCCACTGGATCATATACCTATAGTTCTCGCTGGTGATTTCAGTCTAGAATTAAATTCTGAGGCTGGAAAGAAGTTTCATAAATTTAGGAAACATGTCTTCAATTTAGATATTAAGTCAAATACTTTAGTAAATACTACACGTAATGGAATGACAATCCATTCACTGAGGAATTAAAATCGTTTGAGTGTTAAAATTATATATATCTTATTCAGTTACCACGGACCAATAATTTTAGTGTTACTATAATATTTTTTATACGAATTATTTCATTATACACTAGTACAATGAAATAATTCCATTCACTGTACTGAAATTTTTTTCAATAAAAATAATGCAGCAATACTTTTTTTTTTATTTATTTTACTGTATCAGTTTCATGATGTTTTATTTTACTGTACCAGTTTCATGACGAATTCTTGCAGTAAAGAATTCGCCTTTAACAGCTGCCGCTGACACATTATCAGTCTCAGAGTAGAGTGGCAACAACTCATGTACCTGGTACATAATTTTTTTTTACATGATTGAAGATTTCACCATAATAACGTAAAAACCCACAGAATTCCAGTTATCGGTATTATCGCACATGCAATAAGACAAGACAGTTTACTCGCCTGTTTATAACAGATTGTACTAACAGAAAAGCTCAATAAACTGGAAAGTGCAAATTGTGTTTATTGTTTTTTGGTCGTGATCTCCAGAAACTTGCTTTAGAAAAATATCACAAAAGCATTCAAAACTGATTCTTATAACGGACATATGATAACGATGAAAGTGTAATGCAATTTCCATTATAACTTTTACCTTTTAGGGAGATAAATAGCTTAGTAACATAGCAAAATTTAACTTACAAGGACTTGGAACAAATTACAAAAAAAAAAAAAATTATGTTATTGGGTTCAACATTACAATATTTTCACAATACCTCCATTTATCCCTACAGAAGAAAAATATGTTTCCATATTTTTCAGTTTGCACCAGCCAGCAAAAACTTACACGTAAAGTTGAGTATTACTCAAGTCAGGGAGTTCCTGTACTTTAATTTTTAAAAAAACTTCAGAAGGATGCACAACTCTTACTCATGTGCCTCTAGAGTTGTTTTAATAAGTTAAAAAAGGCACTTATTTTTTCTTTATTCACACAATGATTTCCACAATGTTAGATTACAATTTTCAGGATATTGTCATACTTATATCTTAACTTTATTACATTGTAATAAATTTTTAAATTAAATTTATAATTAATAAATTTAATTGTAAAATTTATTATTTTTTATCGAATTGAACTATAAATCTGCTAACTGATTTTCTTAACTCAATTTAAAAAATACTGAACTATAATAAATGAGAGAAACCAATACAATAATAAAGAAAGATTTTATAAATTTCAGAATTTAAGGCCCCCCCACTAACACAACATATTGACACAATGCATGCTTGGATAGCAACTGGCAAATGCAACATGGATGTCTGTATTTTTGTCAGTTGAACGGTTACTGTTATAAGTAATAGTACTGCCAAATGATGCAAGCTTATATGTCAGATATAAAAAACAACCCACCTTTTCTGTCCATACCCTCTAATTTTGTCTAATTCTGAAATTTATTCAAACTACCCACTTACACAAGACTAGATCGTAGTATGTTTCAATCAGATACTCTGGCTGAAAGCAAATTTTTACATGTATCCTGCAGTCATCCTTTTTCAACTTGCGTGCGTGTGTGTATGCCATTTAAAGCCATAAATACTTCAATGAGGTGTCACAAGTGACTAGTTTCCAAGTGCTGCACTTTGCAGAACAAGTCTTATATGGTAAGATACCTGTTCAAATCTTTCCTAAAATGGAAAGATTGAAAAATGGGCCTACCAGACCCTGTATACAGTACTCAGGATGTGGCTTAACCATTGCCTTTATAACAGGATAACTGCCCCCTTTTTCCACAAAGTTCTCCAAGCAACACAGACAGGTTGCTATTCTAGCAACCTGCCTACACTGCTGAGAGAACTTGTTGGACTGTATAATTACCCCTAGATCCCTTTCATACTTAGCCAATGAGTGTGGTACCACCTAATAGTATGTTATTCTGGAATTACTGCTGTTCATATGAAGTACCTTGCATTTACCAACGTTAAACCACAATTACTACTTCTCAACACATCTGCCAAGTTTTCTAGTTCTTTCTGCAGTAGTAGCAAGAACTAGTAGAAAGATAGATGCCTTTGCTTGATTGGCACCTATTAAACTCCAAACAAAAAACAAATTAATGTCTCTTAATTCATAGTAATTCACTACAGAGAGCTTTACAACAGTTAAAGAATATTTAAAAAATTAAAAAGTGGCATCTGACAGACACCACACTAGCAACAGAACTTTAAAAATTCAAAAAATCCAAGTATAACAGTCACATGAAACATAAGGCAGAACACAATTTAATGGTTTATTGAAACAAATTCATGAATTAATTTCCTTCATTTCTTGCCATGAAATATACAGGGTGTCTCAAAAATATTGGTACAAACATTTAGGGAAGGTAAGTAACATCTAAAGGAATGTGAATCGCATAGGAACCCATAACCAGAAACGTCACCGCAAGTCGGTACACGGCACTGTTCATCAGTTCGCGAGAGGGAAAATTTCTGGTTTACTCATTCAAGCAGTAGTTGCCGCATGAAGAGCATGCATCGATATACGAACTGTGAGCTGGCATACATGCACCTAGTGTATGGATTAGCAGAGGGCCCACAGGGTGTGCACCCCATGCGGCACAACATCGCTTCGCAATAAATGTGTGGGCAGGTATGGTCGGTGACTGCTTAGTCGGCCCATACCTGTTACCATCCCACATGAACTCCGCTAAATATTGGATCTTTCTTGAACAAGTTCTACCAGGGTTACATGACGATGTTCCAGCAAATGTGAGACGCAACATTTGGTTTCAACATGACAGGGCACCTGCCCATTATGGAAGGTGTGTTCGTGACTATTTGAACAGGCATTTTGGGCGTCGATGGATTGGCCGTGGTGGACCCGTTGCCTCGACCCACAATCATCTGATTTATCGAGCCTTGATTTATTTCTGTGGGGGCCCTCAAATCTATCGTGTATGAATCGCCTGTGGAGACGGAAATGGATCTCGTGGAGAGACTCATCTGCGCTGCTGCTACTGTCAAACAAACTTCAGGTGTGTTAGACCATGTCCGCCAATCCATGCTGCGTCGGTGTCATGCATGCATCGCGTCTCATGATGGAAACTTCAAGCATCTGTTGTAACATCATGAAATGTATCCATCTCGTACTCCATTGTTAATATTATATCAAATAAATGTTTGCCACTAATTACTGTCTTGTGTCATTTCTGCTTTTTTTGCCTCTGCTACTACTTTCCCGTGACATTTCCAGTTATGGGTTCCTAAGCGATTCACATTCCTTTAGATGTTACCCACCTTCCCTAAACGTTGGTACCAATATTTTTGAGACACCCTGTATAGAAACAAGTTACAATACATGTATTTTTATAAAGCTATTTTGCATAGTCTGTTTCTGGTTTAGCAACTAACAAATCTTGTGTTGTGATTACTGCAAATACACTGTCTTCTATTTCACCTGATTCACTATCAAGAGATTCCTACAACTGTCTCTACATCCACATCCCTACCCATGGCAAACTCAACAAAATTGTTTTTCCAACATTTACTAACTTTAAAAAACAGCACATACTCAACCAGAAATGGCTGTAGGCAATTCCCTTTTTGGTCTTAAGTTCTTTGCTTGCATAGCCTGTGATCAAAGGTCAAGCTAGCTGATAATCACTCAACTGACAGTTCTTTTATTTGTGCCTGATATAAAAAATGAACCAATCTCAAATATCAGAAAGAACTTCTCAAAAAAAAAAAAAAAAAAAACTTTGTGCATTACTAGAAGAATGAGTCAATGAAACATACAGGCACTTTCTCTAAATACTGATATGGTTCAACAGAGCAATATGCATTTGATTATTTCCTTGACAATGGAAATTTCACTGTCAGGGAAAAATTGTAGCATTTTTTATAAAAATCTTAAAGTGGACTAGAAACAGGGTGTCTGCCAGAAACAACAATTAATGACACCACCAACAAATTGTTAGATTATTATGGTGTAAAGAGAACATTATTATTCAAATGATAACTAATGATATGAAGCATTAGCATGGGCACATGATGCAAGAAAGCAAGCTTATATAGCATCAGCTAAAAAAACACACACTTCTCATTTCACCCATCCACTTGCTCCTATGTATGTCTAGTTCTGCCTTGAATCTGTTTAAGCTATCAACTTCTACAAGAGGTGGAAGTTTGTTCCAGCAATCAACCACCCGCTGGCTAAAGGCAAACTTCCACACATCTATCCTACAACTATCTTTCCTCAATTTGAATTTATGCCCTCTCAGGCAATTATTCTGAACAAGAGGAAAAATCCCATCAGCATTGAGCATGCTCAAACCATTCACGACTTTATACACCTCAATCAGATCACCTCGCAGGTGCCTAGTCTCCAAACACTGTAATTTGTAAAACTTAAGCCTTTCTTCATAAAACCCTTTGTTCCATTCACTAATCTTGTTGCCCTTCTCTGTACTCGTTCCAACAGCTGTATTTCCTTCTTAAAATGAAGCGCATGCATGCACACACACACACACACACACACACACACACACACACACACACACACACACACACACACACACACACACACACACACACACACACACACACACACACACACACACACACACACACACACACACACACACACACACAAACTGGCAATTTGTTTGACAAATACATGTCCAATGATGAAATATAAGTCACCTGTTAAAAATTATTTTGTAGAAATGGGATACACTTGAATAAAAGTGGCACAAAAGTTTACCATTATCATTACACTATGGATAGAATTAACACTCAAAAGCAGCCTGAGTGTGACAAATGATTTTGCAGATTCAGGAATTGCATACACTACTACAAAATCTGTGTGGTGCAAGGTTAGCTGGTTGTTATTTGGTTTTTAGACCTGGCTACGGAGGCACCACAAGGTTAGTTGGAAGCAAACGTATAATGAGAGTGGCAGTAACCTACAGACCAGAAGCCTCTTAACATTAACAACAAGAACTTCTACAAGCAAATGGAATGAGCAAGAAAGTTTGAATGTCTTATTATGGATGATGTCAATTTGTCCCTAATTGACTGAACAACTGGAATCAGAACACATTGCGGGGAACAAAGTTTTTAAATAAAACTAGATGATTGCTATTTCTATCAGCATAAGTAAAGTACTAGGGGCAAAAGAATATTCTAGACCTGATCATCTCCCATTAACTCAGTTGACATCATAGGGCTGACAGTACAGGAACCATTAGCAGGGAGTAAATGCATTACATGAAGACAATATTCTGTTGTCTCTACAGCATGCAATTTCAATCTGAAAGGAGACAATTATTTCTCCTTTTATACATACACCAATGAGCCAAAACATTATGTCCACCTACCTAATATGACAGTCCTCCATGTGCAACCAAAACAGCTTGTGGTATCTGGTACCAACACGTAAACAGCAGATCCTTTAACTCCTGTAAGGTCCGTGGTTGAGAGGCTGCAGATCGGAGTTACTGTTCCAACACAAACCACAGATGCTGGATGGGATTGATGCCTGTGGAATTTGGAGGCCAGGGCAATACCTGGAAGTGTTTCTCATGTTCCGCGAGTCTGGTTCGCGGAACACGAGGTATCCAAGCGGTGTGGAATGGCGAATTATCCTGCTGAACGATGGCACCGCCAGAGGGGAAGACCCTTGCCATGAAAGGGTGTACCTGGTCAGCAATGATGTTTAGGTAAGTGGTAGATGTCAGAGTGCCCGGCACATGAATGATTGGACCCAGGGTATTCCAGCAGAACATCGCCCAAAGCATGACCCTGCCACTACTGGATTGTTTTCATCTCGTGGTGCATCCAGGCGCCATCACTTCCCCAGGTGACACCCACATACCTGGCAGTCAACATAGTGCAACAGGAAACGTGATTCATCAGAACAGACGACCCTCTGCCAATCACTGAAGGTCCAGTTTCGATGCCCGCGTGCCCATTGTAGGTGATGTCACAGGTGAACTGTAGTTAGCATAGGCACTCAGAGCGGCCTGCAGTTACGCAGCCCCATTTTTAGCAGGGTTCGATGTACTGTGTGTTGTGACACATTACTCCTGTCACCAGCATTCCAATTACCGGCGAGTTGCGCCACAGTCACCCTTCTGTTGCCAAGTATCATCTGTGAGAGCCTTCGGTCACCTCAAGCATTATGAGCCGACATCTCGCCAGCGATTCATGGGTTTTCCCTCCTCAGACCACTTTCGGTAGGTACTAACCACAACTGACCATAAGCATACCACCATCCATGCCATTTTGGATATGCTCTGACCCAGTCATCTGGCCATTACAATTTGGCCTTTGTCAAACTCACTTAAGTCCACTGCCTTTCCCATCTATACAGTGTCCCAAACTGCACACGCACCTTAGTTTGCCTGCAGTTGCTTCAATTTGCATAAGGACCACTATCCAAACGTTCCCAAAATTTGAATGTTGCATGGGAACTACACTAGTATGGACTTGTAGTGCTAAGTAACACTGCATGCATCCTTTGTGAATCAGTGTGCCACGTGGTGTCGGGCTGGATAGTCATTGAATATTTATGTGCGCAGTTCTTTTGCAGTGTTTCGCATAGTTTGCAATTGTTATGATAGCTGATGTGAGAGAGCAATGTGCTTGCATCAAGTTTTGTTGCCTTCTTAACGATACAGCAGCAAAAACCCATAAGAAGTTCAAACAAGCTTTTAGTGACAATGCTTTAGGCCAGACACAGACCTACTACTAGTTTAACAGTTTTAAAAACAGTTGAATGTTGGGATGACAATCGCTCTGGGCATCCATCATCCAGCACCAACTCCGGGAAAATGTCACAAAAGTTCGGGGGGGGGGGGGATGATCTGGGAAGACCATCCACAACATTTGTGGCATTGTAGGACTATCGTATGGCATGCATCAGCGGATTTTGTGAGACAAGTTGAACATGAGAAGGATTGCAATCAATCATCCAGGCTCAACATCTGGTTAGTATGGGCTTGGCACACCCAGAATCCTGAGCTAGGTCTCTCTCTCTCTCAGCAAAGCCTCAGGTTTCCTTGCACCACATGGATAATGATGATAATGAAGTTCATACCACATTACTGAGTGAAGACAAAAGATCAATGGAAGTTAGCAGAGATATTCAAGAATGGGCCAGGAGTGATCAAAACTTCCTTTCTACGGTAGTCACTGACAATGAGAGTTTGGTATATGGGTGTGACCCAGAAACCAAGCAACAATCAACCCAGGGAAAAAACCCACCTTTGCCTGACCATAGAAAGCCCAACAAGTGATGAGCAATGCAAAGTTCATGCTGATCTGTTTTTTTGGACATTGACGGGATTATCCATAAGGAATTCATCCCTCCTGGCCAGACCATGAATGTAAAGTTCTACCGTGACATCCTGAGGCAGTTAAGGGAAGCAGTCAGGAGGAAACGCCCAGAGAAGTGGCTCCATCATGACAATGCACCGGCCCACATATCTCTTGCTGTGGCACAGTTTTTGGCATCCAACAACATGGCAATCGTCCCCCCCTTATTCACCAGACTTAACCCCCCCTGCAACTTCTTCCTCTTCCCAAGAATGAAAATCAAGCTGAAGGGTTGAAGATTTGACAGCGTAGAGGATATTCAAACTGAATCGCAGGCGATGCTGAACACTATGACAAAGGACTTTCAGAACACATTCAAATCATGGGAGAAGTGCTGGGATTGGTTGTTGTTTATGCTCTCAAGGGGACTACTTCAAAGGTGATGAAGTAGTCCCCTTGTATGTATTTTGGAAGTACAAGGGGAAGTCCCCTTGTATTTCCAAAATGTATTTATTTTATAAATACATTTTGGGAATTTTTGGGTAGCACCTCGTATGTGCCCATTTCAGAGCAAAGTGATTTCATAGATTTTATTCACTCAATTTAGCGTTTTGGCATCCTTAGTCAATTCAACTTTGCTATCCTGGGACTGCCATATTCTGGCAAATAATATGAAATGATTTAAAAACAAAGCTGTATATTTTTATTAGAGAAAAGAGCAATTTTGGTATACAATAAACCTAATTTATTTCTAAATTAAAAATGATCCAAAAATATAGAGCAAAATTGTTAATGTTTCGAACACAACACAAAGTCTATGAAATGATAACCATTAAATATTAAACTACTTTAATTGTTGTAAAACCACATTGTAAAAATTTTTACAATGTGGTGAACTAAAAACACCAAAAAAAAATGTATTAGAGAAGTACATTACATAAATATTTTCAACGTAAGTTAATTACTTGCCGTCACTTCTGCAAACTTATTGATGACATCATCAAAAATTAACCTTTTCAAATGTTTCCCTTTGTATACTCAGAAGGGCTAAGTTACTAATCTGATCCTGTACCATTAATGCCCAAAGGTAAGACAATCATTTTCAATTTGCTGAATGAACGTTCACAGCTGGCAATGGAAACGCCCATGGCAAGAAGTTGCAATGAAATTCGTAAATTTGGAAACACATCTTCTCCATAACTTACAATAAAAAATAAAAGTTCCATAGGAGTATTGGATGCAGAGCTTCCATGGGTTTCAAAGAAGCATTTTGCAGTTGCATATTTCATTAAATAACTCTAAACCTTCTACATTAGTGTCATAAAATTTTCCAAATACATTACATTTTTGATGAACAATATTCAAATCTTCATTTCTAAAAATGATCTTTAATATCCAGTTAGATTCCAAATTTTAGGTTCAGGTTATTAAGTTGAACAAAACTAATTCATTTCCTGTTGAAGCTGGTCTACTTTTCACGACTCCCATGATCTCTTCTGCCGAAATTTTTACGTCCTTGCCTAGTTCTCCAGTCATCTTTTTTTTTCCTCTATAAGTACTCTCCAAAGTTCACATCTATCCTTTCTATTTTATACTGATTCTCAACACAAATCATCATGGTTTTCCGCAAAATATTTTGGGAGAGATTGAAGATACAAATATGCTTTGTGAAAGTTTGTAAGATCTTGAAGCCTTTTCTGAACATGGTCAAACCTTTTGAGGATACTGTACCAAAAAAGGAAAGAGAAATAAAAAACTGAAATGAATAATACCTTGCATACGATTTACTACTACTTCAAATCTAGTTTCTTTTGTTGCATTGAGATCTTCAGACAGTTCCTCCAACAGACCTACAACATCAATGGCATAATGAATTGGTTTAACAGCCTCCATCCTCACACTCAATCTTGTACCTAACACCCGCTTTACCATATTGGAACAGTTTTTTACAGTTCTTCCCAATAAAGAGTTGATCGAGAGAAGAATGAATAAATATTTTCAATTATACCAAAAAGTCACAATAAGAGGAACTGCATTTGCAACATGTATAACCCTGACACATTCAAACTGTGATTATCACAGTTAACAATGCAAGGGGATTATTTTTTAAGACATGTCTGCTCAGAATTCCGACATTATATGCACAAACCTAAAGGCGATCCACTAGTACATTACTTTTACAGATGATTTTATTTACCTATAAGAACTTGTCCTTCAGTTTGCACCCATGAAGCTCGGCGCCCGGAGGCAACTGCTCCCCTCGCTGTGCCTCTGAATTATTCAAACTTCTATTCAAAGAAAAATATCCCAACTTGAGATTTTGGACTACAAATAACATCTGTTTGGTAGTATGTGTATCCGTTACCGAGCATATTCTGATATGAAACATAAAATCAAAATACAGGAGATGCATAAAGGACACCAAACTTGAACAATTCACAATGAACAATCCAACTGACAACAATACCAAAGAAGGTATAAAAGAACTTGTTGCCGAGCAGTTCAACCCAAGTGCTCCCATTAAATTTTTACTTATCACAATTAAATATCACAATTATCATGACATGATCATGCAGTGTCCATATTCCAGTAGGCAGAGAGAACGGAGCAGTCATATCTTTCTGCCTTAACAACGTGTACTCATATATTGCTTGCCTCTTCAAAACACATATATTATATACTATTATTAGCCATATAGTGCAAGGAAGCCTGAGGCTTATGCTGCACCAGCCAAAAAAAAAAAAAATTTCTGAATTACCCTGAGAGAGAGAGAGAATGAAAATCAGAAGTTGAAGGGAAGGGAATCACCAAGAAAGAGAAGAATGATGATATCCAGCTTACCCAGCTCAGAACCTTGGGTGTGCCAAGCTCATACTCACCAGATGTCAGCCCCTGGGGTTACCATAGATACTATGTCATGTACATTAAGATTCCTTTTATTTACTTATTAAATAAATTTACTTATTTGCAAAAACATTGTATTACAGTAATTTAAGAAATTACTACCATGGATTGTTATTTTCAGAAAACATTACTTTTTTTTTAATCATTATTTCCTGTGGCAATTACAATTTTCTCTTATGCTTGATTTCTGCTCTTCAGGATGTTAGGAAACCCACTGATTTTGTGCAGGATTGGGCTTCTCTGCACACTGTTCAGCCAGTAAGTCAGCTGCTTTGTAACCCATTCAGTGAAAACCACATTATTTCCCATCACTTTAGGAACATTTACCCCTTGATGTTTGAGTATCAATCCTTGACATTCGGTTACTGGGACATACAAAACCTGTAGTAATGCTTAGCCATCATGATACACATCCCTATACCATTAGCTCTAACCTCTTTAAAGAAAAATGGTCCAACTACAAAACTGGTTATAAATCCATACCAAACAATAACATGTAGACAATGAAGAGGCAAGTTTTGACAACACCTGAGGTGATGATCCCCACACCCAAAAAAACAATTACGGATATTTACACTGCCAGCGGAAATACACCTTATCAGCAGATAAAATGTTCCCCATCACTAACCTCCATCCTTACCAGAAACCAAGGAGCAAAGTTGTGACACTAATGTGGTTCAGCTGAAGTTAGTTGTTGCTCCACATGAACAATGTATCAAAGAACTTCAAGAACAGTAGGCTGTAGAAGTTAAGCTGCCAAGATACTACCCAGGTATTAACATACAAATGTTGATTTCATGCTCCCCAGTTACAGCTAGACATCCACCAGTACTGCTGTAACTTGCCATTCGTCCCCTGCCATGAGTTACAGATAATTCACTAGTTTCTTCAAATGCTCACCATTTTGGAAAAGTATCATTTCCTCTTAATCCTTTTAAATTGCCATAATTCTTTAAGTGCAGCTAGGGAGTTGTTTTAGCTTTAACAATAAAGCACAAATTTTTTTTTTTTTTTTTTTTGGGAGTAGTAGTAGTGTTAACTGCATTTTCCATCTGTTTATAAATTGGGGATGATATATAAACTCTGGGCAGAAAGAATCAACACGCTAGTCAAAGAATTTTCAGCTCCAAGAAATAAGTTTTTGAAGAATTTTGCTGCTTTATTGACCTAATCGTTATATTAAATCATACTCTACAAGTAGCTTTACAGTCCTAGTCACACTCGTTATTTTATTTTCAGTTTAGCTAGAGATTTTGTAAGCTACTACTTGATATAAGGAGAACATTTGTTTTGTTTGAATCTGCTTCCATTATTATAGTTAGTGAGAGGTAGGAGAATTCAATGTTTTTTAACTGTGGTAAATAGGTATCTCTAAAGTTTGAATCACTTAAGTTGCTTAGCTGGATAATTTTTTTAAATTATAATTATCTTAACTTTCAAATATAACAGTATATAAACTACATATAACAGAAACTTGGTAGTGTGGTAGTATTATTGCTATGTAACTGGTGTATCAATAAGACCATTTGAATTTTAATTATATATAATTAATAACAAACTTCATGGCATAACTGGTGCATAGTGTTATTACTGCAATCGACATATTTGTTAGTGAAGTATTTTAAATTATACTGAATTTTAAAAAAATCATGCCTCAGACAAGAGATGTCCAGCTTGTTTGATGTTTGCAAGGCTATCAGGAATGGACATGATATTACCAATTGGGGGATGTCATGTGTGTGTGTGTACTCGACGTAAGGAAATCAGGCACCAAACGAGCATTGTTATGAGCTTTTAGGAGAGTTTGTAAAACAAGATGGATGCCCTTGAAGGAACTAAATTGGGGGGGGGGACATTAAGCTCTCAGCTACCCACATCAATGGCAGAGCTTGCACTTGATCATCAGGCAACACAGCAGCAACACCCAAGGTAGAATGTGCTGGTCCCAAGGAGCTAGTTATTGTTGGTAACTATTATCAGGGAAACAGGAAATGTATTATGCAAAAAAGAACAGGTGGAATAAGACGAGAGTATGTCTGCCAGAAGCAAAAGTTGATGACGTTGTAGATGGACAAAGATGTCAAAGACGATATTGTTTTACATGTTGGCACTAATGACAATAACAGAGCTGAGGACTTACTTAACAAGGGAAGAGCAATGTTGAAAAGAAGTTGCAAGTTAGTCTTAAATTTGAAAGTGTCTGCAATTCAGTTCAGACAATAGCAGGGAGTATATGATGAAAGCCATGTCAATCAATTCGGCCCTGGAGAGACTGCAAGGCTTGTGGGGTAGGATTTTTCCCAGCATGGCCTGTGCTTGTTAACAGGAGACTGCTTCTACAGGGATTGGATGCACTTAAATAGAAATGGGGCAAGAATATCTGCTGATGCTTTCAAGACAGTGTTAGGCGATTCAGAAAGCTACTAGCCTAGGAGGATACACAGACTAATAGATTAATAATAGCCACAGGCAGAGGTGAAAGTGATTCTTGCACTGCTTCTATTGGAATGAGTAGTAAAGCCTTGAAAACATGGTGCTGGGATTTCAAGAACTGTTAGGACACACAACAAGTAAATACATGGGCTGTGTTAGGGTAACTATGAGTAAGAGTAAGTGCATGTATACTTGCATATACAACAATACAAGGAGTATAGTAAATAAATTTGAAGTGCTGGTCAAGACATCAAACGCAGATATTGATTTCCAGAGACATGTCACTCATACATAAAGGTTGCAGAATTTACATACAGGGAGTACAATATATACAGAAAGGACAGACAGGATAGGAGGGATTATGCTGTTAGTTAAGAAACACAAAATCTAAGGACGTGCATCCAATTGACATAGGTGCAATGATTGCAATGTTGAGTCAGTTTGGTGTTTTTTAGGCACTAAGAAAGCAAAATTGAGAATAACAGTGTGTTACAGGACTAATGATTCTGATGAGTACAATGAACAATTATAGAGAGAAATGGAGTAGGCCAGTAAATCAGAATGTCTTATAATGGGGGATTTTAAATTTCCAGATACTGACTGGAACTCTTACATCACAGACTAGCAAGGCTTCTGTGGATTTATCGGATGACTGTTTTCTACAGCAACATGTTAGCGAAACAACAGTCAAGAATAATACCCTTGATCAGATTATCAGTACTGATTATTCATACATTAGGAATCTGCAGATAAAAGAATTGCTAGGTGGCAGTGATAAGAGTGTATTGATTTGCAATTTACTTAAAGATGTAACTACCATCAAGAGTACAGAGAGTTTTTTGCTTTCATAAAAGCAACTACAATGGTCTCAGCCAGTATTTAAATTCTATACACTGGGACCAACTAATGATGTTATCAACAGAAAACTCTAAGGTTTAAGCCTAAATGGATGTCAGATGAACTAATGAGACTGTCACAGAAGAAAAATGCATGGGATGCATATAAATTATCAGGCGACACAGAAACCTATTGTAGATATAAGTTAGTCTATAATCAAATCACACAGGAGATTCGGCAAGCAAAAGCAGATTACAAAAAATCTTTGGCAAAGGATGCAAAGAAAACCTGCAAAGACTTCTTTACTTATGTAATTTCTAAAAAAGGGGATGAATCATATTGGTCCATTTGATATCAAAGGTTCGATTGTTGATGATCCTGCTGAGGTAACTAACAAACAATGAATATTTTGCATCTACATTCACATATGAGGAATATCTGTGGGGAAGTGGAGGCCAGAAACTTATCAAATTCTAGTAGGGAGTTAAAATGATTTTGTAATAACTGAGAGCAAAGTGGAGGAAAAAAATTGTTCAAGTTGAACATAAGAAAAGCACCTGGAGTGGATGGAAATGTAACCAGTTATATTCAGGGAGGCAGCAAAGAAAGTAAGCAAACCCGTAGCCGTAACTGTGAGAGCATCCTTAGATTCAGGGGAGGTCCCCACGGACTGGAGATATGAAAATGTAACACAAAGGGGGATCATCAAATGATGAAACGAGTAATCACAGATCTGTCATTTTAACTTCTGTTCCAAGGAAAATAATGGAGTCACTGGTAAAAAAAGTAATGCAGAATCAGCTAGACAAAGCTGCAATTATACTTTGAACAAAGCATGGGTTTGTTAGGGGGAAATCTTGTTTGACTAATTTAAATGGAAACTACAATGTGGTCACAATGGTACTGGATGCAAAAAAAATAATTTTGATATCATATACTTGAATTTCAGGAAAAGTTTTTGATACTGTTGCACATGGAAGACTATTATACAAATTGAAGCAGTATAGCAATTAAAAGAAAGATGCTGCTATGAATAAAGGGATGGTGAGTAGGAGAAGATAGAGTGGAATTGGACACTGCTCTTCGTGTTATTAGTGGACTCCCTCAGGGTTTGGAGTTCAGCCCTTGTTTTCTGTATTTATCAATGATATTGATCAAAGTATATCAGGATTAATGTCCAGGTTTGCAGAAGATATGAAGGTTGTTAATGACAGTACACTACTGCAACAGGATCTTGAAAAGATGAGCTGAGAGGTGGCAACTGAAGTTTAACATTGACAAATGTAGAGTACTACATATAAGTAGCAGTAACCCAAGAGAAACATACTAACTGTGGTACTACACTCAGGGAAGTGGAGAGTGAAACAGACATGGGGGTAATTGTGCAGTCAGATTTTGGACTCTTGTCAATGATATATAGGAATTTTGCTAGCAGGGACAAGGAGGTGATCATCTTGCTGTACAAGGCAATGGTCAGGCCACACCTTGAGTACTGCATACAGATCTGGAGGCCTCATTTTTGGAAGGATGTAGAGCTGTTGTAACAAGTACAGAGAAGGGCAATGAGATTGCTGAATGGAACAAAGGGTTGCTGTTACCAAGAACAGCTTAAGTTTTGCAAATTGCAGTCTGGAGAGTAGGCACCTGAGAGGTGATCTAATTGAGATGTATAAGGGCTGGAATGGTTTGAGAAAGTTCAACGCTGATAGGATTCTTCCTCTTTCTCAGATTACTGAGAAATGATTGAGAATCACCTGAGTGGATATAAATTCAAATCGACGAAAGACAGTTGTAGAACAGATCTGCAGAAATTTGCCTTTAGCCAATTGGTGGTTGATAGTTGGAACACACTTCCATTTGACGTGATAGAGGTTAACAATTTAAATAAATTCAAGGCAGAAGTAGACAAGCATTTGGAGTGAATAAATAGGGTTTTTTTTAGTTTTATTTGGCTGATGCTATATAAACTTGCTTTTTTGCATCATATGCCTCTACTAATGCTAATTACTTGCAATTTAAAAAATAAATAAATCAACCAGCCTCACTTAATGCATCTCCAAAATTAATGTTTTCAGAATTCAACAGAGATAAAAAGTTCTTAACATGATGCACAAAAGGAATAATATGGGTATGCTTAAGGGACTGATTCATTAGCTGTCAAAGAAAAAGATTTTTGTAAATGTATCCCAAAGTTTCTGAATTCTCGAGAAAGAGAGAGATCTGTATTTGGCCAGATGCAGTTGCTCTTTTCTCTAGCCTGATGACAGAGAATCTCCAATAGAGAATTCCAAAATGCCAACTAACAGCTAATTAGTTTACTTTTTTTGAGTGAACTACATGATGGCACACACATTTGCAATTAATCCTTTTCTTTGACTTGTACTAAACTATTTAGTCAATCCCATGTGGCACAAAATGTTTTATTTTTATATTCATTGTTCTATTAATGTCAAGTTCTCCCTCGAGATTCAACCTCTCACCATTAATATAATGAATCAAAAGTTAAACATAATTTAATTTATTTTTTGGTAAAAAAATAAAAATTCAACAAACACTAGTTTAATTTTGAGTCATCACCTCTTGTCAGACTTGCATTTTTTTTCGATAATGATTTTCTTAAATTAAAAATAAATTTAATTTACATCAGTTCCTTGAAAACAATTCTTTATAAGGATGTTTTCTTAATTAAAAATTTCACTTTCTATAAGTCAAACCAAATTCAAGTAACAGACAATTAAACCTTCAGACTGAATGATCATAACTGTTAGTTGCCAATGGTGTACAAATGCAATAAAACATGATTTAATTACTATTACACTAGCTTTTTACCCCCTTAATTTATATATTATCCCAATAAATATTTTGTACCAGCAATAAATCATTTTATTGAGTAAAGTATTAAGAGTTTTTGGAATACAACCTACAAATGGTTAAGTCAAGTCCATTTTCCAAATAAGATAGATACCAAACGTACATAATAAAAAGCAATATAATCAGTGAGCCCTTGTCTAAGGCATGGCATAGCATAGATGTACTGAACTAGTACAACCTACTGGGCTACCAAAAGTCCTCCAACATTCTTATATCAAACCAAAATTTTATAAGTTTAGCTAATTAACTCAAAATACATTGGATGACAACTGGTCTCTGTGCTACAGTACAATCATTGAAGGATAGTTGCAGAATAGATGTGTGAAAGTTCACCATTAGCCAGCAGGTGGTTGATTGCTGGAACAAACTTTTATTGTTGTGGTAGTTGATAGTTTAAATAAATTCAAGGAAGAATTAGACAAACTATTGGTGGGAATGAATAGGTGAAATGGGAGGCATCTTTTTTTTTTTAAATCAGCTGGTGCTGTCTAAGCTTGCTTTCTCGTGTCATTTGCCACTGCTAATGCTAAACAAAAATTATTTCTAGCAATTCATTCATAATATGCAATCATAATGATTTTTTCCCATAGTAACTGTAAAGATTTTCTATTCACTTTCTATACGTGAAGAAAATTCCGCTTGAACAATGAACAGATATATAGTTAAGGTCTGGATTTGGTTTTTATTTTCTTAATTCATTTTTTTAAATCCATTATTTTAATAATTCCTATGAGAACAAAAAAAAAAGTGCAAAAAGGCCATCATTAGATAAAAAAAAAAAAAAACCCAAAGCAATGCAGAGATTATAAAAAAAACTGTCCTGGTAAAAGCAAGATGCTAAGTTAACTTGTGTATAGCGAAATTCCGGAAAATCGAAGCCGGATTTAGGCTTTGATTTTCCGGGCGCAGCTACTCCGAGGTACCAAGGTTGCTTTGGGTGAGGAGACGGGCCAATGCAATTACGATAAGGAGTAAAGTTTTTTAGCACTAAATATTTGTGCGCCAAGTCCCCTGACCACCTAAATCCGGCACTATGAAAAATAAATATTTGTCCACACAATTTTTCCAACCCCCCCCCCCCCCCCCAAGCCCTTGTGGGAAGTAGAATGCAGGAGTTTATCATTCGAAAAATGCGACCAGTGCGGTCGAACCCAGAAATCACACTTTCAATGCGAGTGCGAAAACCAAAACAAATCTCAAGTTAGTAAAACAAAGCTAGGAAAAACGCTAGCGTTGTTCGTCCTTTGTTTCGCCACTCCGCTTCCAATGATAAGAGTATATTCTGTCAAGTTACAAATACTGTTTTAGAACGAGAAAAGTTCGCAACTCTTGTACTGACTAACAAAATAGCAAATAACACATTAATACTTATTACATAAATCAGCGTCATGGCACCGCATTCACGTTTCTTTTAACGCAGTATTAACGGCATCACAAACCAACAGGACGGAGCCAGAAGAAAAGAAAACAACCACGAGGAACAATTTTGTTTGTACCAAAAAAAAAAAAAAAAAAAAAAACTTTCTATACTAAACCATTACCGAAAAATCCCTTTTTTTTTTTTTTATTTTAACTCAACAAAGAGGACTTTTCGTTACAAAAAAAAAAAAAAAAAAAAAAAAAACTTACAAAGAAATATTAAAAACTTTTACTGTTGTTAATAATTATTACTGTGGTATTTATGATCGATTGGGAGCTCACTTGATATAATTACCAAACACTTAATACAAAACAATAAGATTAAAAGTTTAATTATTGAAATATGGCTTCTTAAATCTCAATGAAACTATTGTGTAACGTTTGATATGAAATAAGCTTACAAAACTATTCTAAATAATAATTATTATTATCTGGTTGATGTGCTCTATCTACATACAAAGTATGTTTTAACATTTTGATATACTTTACTTGGCACTGTTGATATACGAACGGATAGCATATTCATCAAATAATTCACCTTTAATGCTTCAGGTTTTCAATAGCAATAACTATCAACTAGCTGGACACACATATCAACGAGCGACAAAATACAACATATCACAAGTTAGCTTACCTTAAGTTTTCAACTGTCTTGAAAGACAGACATGAAATCCCTCCAGCACACTTAAATGTTCCAGATATTAACAGAGGTAGACGCAAAGTCGCAAACGCCAAAGATCAGGAAAACCCGCACGAGGACGTCATATATGACGTCATGCACTTATGAAAGAAATAAAAACCGATTCGATTTCCTTCTGATAACGAAAACATGCAATGCAGGGGCATACCATGACTGGTTGTTCCTATTGACTTATCCAATGAAGAGCAAGTTATTCGAATGAATGATCGCAGTTGGAACGAATTACAGTTGGAGTTTCATATTAGCGAGTTACTCTACATTATCAATTACGGCCATCGGCAAAACGCATGGCAACACAGCAGTTTCAGTATCACAAATGCTCTTATCACGTGATCGATTGTACTCTATAACAGTTGTTCTCTGTGAGATTCCTACATTTTGCGCAGTATTTGTGTCGTGTAAGATTAATATGCCTCGTAATTGTGTGAATAGTCCGGATGACTTCTGTTACGTATGTGAAGAAGTCACGTTAGGTTCAAGAAAGCGTCCCTTAACTCGAGCCATAAAAAAGGCCAACCTCTTGTACTCTGGGTGTAAAGTAGGCGACCAGGACAAGAACCGCACATATGCTGCACTACCTGTTCATCAAAATTCAACGCGTGGATGAATCGAAAGGGTCGTTTTAAGCCTTTCGCAGTGTCCGTGATATGCAAGGAGCCAAAAAATCGCGTCACAGACTATTACTTATGTATGGTTCCTCTTATTAAAAAAGGGATAACAAAGAAGAAAATATGGACAATGACGTACCTTAATATATCACTTGCAATTCGTCCCGTGCCTGATGGTGAATATGAAGACACTGATGAACATCAACTTGATATACACGAAGACGTACAGCAGCCGTCTACGTCAGGGGATCCACTATTTTGTCCAAACCTTTATCCTTCTGAACCACACAAGGTCACAGGAAGTGAGCCTAATGACCTCATTAGGGTTCTTGAGCTTTTGGCCTCAAGGTTACAATAGTGGATTCTTCTAGATCATTCTGTGAAAGTGACACTTCGTACTCGAAATAAAGAGAATGATAAATTCTTTCAAACAAAAGTGAACCACTGTTTGTAAGGATGTTGATGGTTTAATGGCAGTAATGAACATGAGGCATTCCCAAAGAATGGCGACTATTTATAGACGCTTCTAAGGCTGTGTTATTACACAGCCTTAGAAGTGTCAATAAATAGTCGCTCTTAGCCTTAAGGCTGTGTGGTATTACACAATGGAAATATGCTGCCTGCAGTACCTCTTGCGTATGCAGTCCACAAAAAATAAACATACACAAACATGGAGAACATCTTCTTAGGTGTACAATTCGTATGTGAAGTACGAGTGGCAGATATGTGGTGATTTAAAGGTAATCTCCATTTTATTAGGACTACAAAAGGGTTATTCTAAGTATTGTTGCTTTCTCTACGAGTGGGATAATCGTGACAAATATATGCATTACGAAAATCATTAACACCCCAGGGGCTCACATCTGGTGAGTATGGGCTTGGCACACCCAGGGTCCTGAGCTGGATATCATCATTCTTCTTTTTCTTGGTGATTCCCTTCTACTCTCTCTCTCTCTCTCTCTCTCTCTCTCTCTCTCTCTCTCTCTCTCTCTCTCTCTCTCGGGGTAATTCAGAAATTTTTTTTTTTTTTTTTTGGCTGGTGCAGCATAAGCCTCAGGCTTCCTTGCACCATATATGGCTAATGATAATAATAATAATAATAAATAATAACACCTGGAATGAAGAACGTAGCATATGAACCTCCGGAAGATCCAAATAAAGTTTTGCTTCCACCACTCCACATCAAACTGGGGCTCGTGAAAAATTTCGCAAAGGCTTTGGTAGTAAACGGCCCTGCATTCACATTCAGTACTTGCAAGAGAAATTCCCAAGACTTCGTACAGAGAAGATTAAGGCAGGCGTTTTCATGGCCACAAATAAGGAAACTTTTCAAAGACGAACAGTTCGACTCGAATGTGTCTTTAGTGATGGAGAGAAATCACCAGAGAAAGCCTTTCGAAATGTTTCGACTGGTTTTATAGGAAAATTTAAAACCGGCAATTACAGGCAACTTGTGGAAAATCGCATAACTTCTTACGAAAAGAGAGCCAATATGGATGCCTTATTATACTAAAAATACACGGAGCTGAATAACACGCTACCAATATGGTTGCGTGTTATTCAGCTCCGTGTATTTTTAGTCGTAAATATGCATCTTAAGTGCTTTTTTAACTAAGAAAAGTGTCATACAGGAATATAAACAACGGAGGAATTCGGTGGTGAGAAAATTTTTGCCTTTTACTTGGGAATTTGGTCTGGTTGAAGTGTTAGTATCTGCATCCTTTGTTGACAGACCACTTTATTGGCTGACAACAGAGCTACAGAGAGGCTGCCGATATAACGCGGTGGCCACGTTTCAACCTGACACCTTGACTGGGGAGGAGCCCCCAACGAGTATACATCGAAGAGCTACTGTGCTTCATCAAATTGTGTCCAAATCGAGCGTATTATATGAGAGAAATAGGTATAACAGTGACTCCCCCCACACCAATATAAACTGATAATGGTGATATCCGAACTTTTTTTCTGGAGCATCACATAGACCTTTGAAAGCCACCATTGAAATCGCCTTGGAGAAGTAATCCTGTTGTTCTAGGGGCATTTTTGCGTTCGGCTGTCCCCCCCCCCCTCATGTGTACAGGGTAAGCTCAAAACTTTGCCAGCACATCACGATACAGGAACTAAACACACGAACTTGTATAATACCTCATTCTTCGCCAAAAATCAACCTCTATTATACACAAAAAACAGCCACCCGATTATCCAGATACCTCGTTTATCCGACATTCGTGAATAAAATGCAGCAAGCTATGCAAGAAAACCCTGCTAAGCAGCATGAAGTGTTGCAAACGGACGCTAACCATGAATTAGTTGCCCTCAAGATCCAGGAAGTACATGGAGACCCGATACACAACACCTATAGCGAAGAGGACGATCGCAAACAAGTAGTCAAAAAATCGGACAGGGAGAGTAGGAGTCAAAGCGAACCAAAGGACCTGCCTGATGGCCCTGGCTCGCATTCAGAAAAATCTAAACCAAACAACACCCCCCCCCCGTACCCCTCGCTCCTGGAGGGACTGCCCATGGACCAGGCTCGCACATTAAAATCAGCCCTGTAAGATCTATTTAAGGATCAAAGTAACAGAGTGACGGCAGGCTTTAGAGGCCAAATCGTAACGCTTATTAAAGAAGTCAGACTCACAGGTCTGTAGTTACTAATTTCGCCAACTGATCTGCCGCCCTCGTAGGTAGCACAAAGGTTACAATCACAGTATTTCCACACTGGACGGAAATAGCCTAGGTTCGAAACCCGTCAATAACGCATCTGCACATGCTCGAGACTGCGTGAATCTAAGGATTCCTTCGTTATAAAATCTAAAGGTTCAAATATTTGGCTGTTAAAATACAAGGTATAATAAATGCATTGGATTATCATTAATTCCAAAACAGAACATCATTTGGATAGTACCAATCCGAAGGTAGTTGATAAGGAAAAAGAACTAGTGGTAATTACGGGATCCGGAAAAGTTGTCCCCCGCATTTCGTCTCTCACATTTCGCCCCCAGTAGATAATGAATAGGCTATAGAAATGTAAATAATACACCTAATTTTTTATTGATTCTAATTTATTTTGTTTTAATAGAATGAATCAATCAAAGGCAAAGGTAATCAAATCAATCATAGAATAAATGCACATTATTACTGTTTAAAACTCGAAGTTGTATGCAATGCCTCTAAGGTAATCAATCACATTACGATTTTGAAAATCTTGGACTATTCTTTTGATTCTAGCAGAAATTGCAGCATACTTCTTGTTCCATCAGAAAACCACTCCTGGCTACGCGCCAATAACTGAAGATTGTTACCAGTGGAAAAAATAAGCATGCGACCCGGGAGCAGTTCGTCCTGAGAATCATACATTAAAAACTGTTTAATAGATTTGATAATTGAGAGCTATTAAGTGCTCAATAATTCGTATATTCTATTATTTTATAAATCAACAGGGATTACCTTTATTTTAGATATCATCATCATCAGCCATTTTCAATCCACTGCAGGATGAAGGCCTCTCCAGCAACTTTCCAGTTCCTTCTGTTTTGAGCATTGGCCATCCATTTACTACCCAAAAACACATCCATTTACTACCCTAAAATCCACTCATGCACACCTTCTCGATGGTATTTTAGATATAGAAAGCTTCTTTTCCAACTCTTCTAGTCCAACTCGCTAATAATTCTTGAGGATGGCGATATCAATTTTGCAAAACAGGTGGGACATCTTCCCCACTGTTAGAACCGTAGTGTTCAGACCGTGCGGTCTCAACAATGAGCGCTCAAGACTTCTGTCTTCAAACACCATACCTCTGGCAGCAAGGAAACCATTATGTGGATTGGCATAAAATTAGATTTTTGAAGGTCTAAACTGTTTAATAAATATGGACCGATTATTTCTTTTGGTCCTGTAGTTGGACTTTAGAGTTAAATTTAGGGGTCTACTCATTATCTACTGGGGGAAAAATGTTCCGGGGGCGAAATGCGGGGGGACACTTTTCCGTAAACCGTAATTACAGCCTGAAATTAGAAAAGTTCATGCTCTTATCAGTGCAGACAGGCTGCTAAACCTGATCAAGAGGGTTCTGCAATTCATATCCTCATTCTTCTCTTTCTTGGTGATTCCCTTCTACTTCAGACTGTTGTTCTCTCTCTTTTATTTTTGGCTGGTGCAGCAAAAGCCTCAGGCCTCCTTGCACCATACGGCTAATAATAACAAAGCTCATAAAGACCCACGTGATACCGAAGCAGAGGCCCAATAGAACCCTGTGGAGAGTCGCAGGGTTCTATTGGGCCCCTGCTTCGGTATAACGTGGGTATCCGTATATTGTGCTGCCATAGCAACCACTAGGATTAATGGAAGAGAAACAAGATACCAGCAGCAGAATGAACCGCTAGCTTGGGAAAGAAGACTTCAGAAAAAGATAGAAGAATTAAGAGTCAAGATAAGCCAATTGACCCAGTACCAGCGGAGCAACAGGAGGAAGAAATTGACTGGAAAAGACAAGAGCATCCTCAAGAGAGACAGCGTCCACAGCAAACACGAGACTAAAAAAATCAGAGAATAGGAGAACACTTGGACCACACTGAAGCAGAATCTTCTCGCACACAGCAAGAGACTACGTCGATACAAAGAGAGCTCGCAGAGGAAAATAAACAATTAAATCTTCGATGAGGGCCAAAAAGCCTTCTACAGGAGTCTCGGGAAAGAAGGGAACAGACCACCCCGAGCAGAACACGATCGAGGAGTCTGGGGCAACATATAGAGCAAGGAAGTAAGACATAACAGCTGAGCCCCAGGAAAGAACTAGAACAGAAGAAAAACATAGGACGTACAAGAGATGAGAGAATGGCAGGTTCGAGAGGAAGAAGCAAAAGAGTCGATCATGAACTCCCACAACTACTGTTACAAGAAGCTCACTTGCACATACAAGCACCTGGCAGAGCAGTTCACCTGAATGATAAGGCACCCAGAGACAATCCCGAAGTTTCTCACTCAAGGAATTACGTATCTGAAACCTAAAGACGAAGCTACAAGAAACCGGGCGAAATACAGGCCAATCACCTGCGTTCCAACGATGTACAAGATCCTGACTAGCTGCATAACCAAGAAGATATCAGACCACTTGGAGAGCCAGAACATAATGGCCGAACAGCAGAACGGATGCAAGGAACAATTGACCATAGATCCCACGGTTATAGAGCAAGTCTACAAGATGCACCGCAACCTGTATATGGCCTACATCGATTACCGCAAGGCCTTCGACTCTGTACCTCATAGCTGTCTAATAGAGACGATGAACATCTCTGTCACTATGCGATGAACTTTGTTCATCGCATAGTGACAGAGCAACGATGGCGAAATGGAGTACCACTATTAAAGTTGAGCACATCGCAATCAGACCAATCCCCATCAGGAGAAGAATCTTTCAGGGAGCCCACTGTGGTTCTGTCTAGCACTTAACCCCCTATCCACTATGCTCAACACCAGCAAGTATCGATATAACCTCAAAGAAGGAAGGAAGTACCTGTACACCTTCACCCACCTGATGTACATGGATGACATCAAGTTCTACGCGGCAACCGAGAGACAATTCCAGCAACTACTCTGGATCACCGAAGAATTCAGCAATGATATCAGGATGGAAGTTTGTTCTAGACAAATGCAAGACCCACTGACTGCACCAGGGAAAATTAGTCAGCCGAAACTACCAGCGGCAGACGTAAAGAGATTGAAGCCATGGCAGAGGGAGAGACCTACAAATAACTGGGGATGATGCAGGCTCAGCAGGAATAGCACAGGAAAATCAAGGCCTGAAGCCTGCTGAAAGCAAATCTGGAGGAAACACAGTTAAAGCTATAAACATCTATGCAGTCCCAGTGCTAACGTACTTCTCCGAGGTCATAGATAACACGGAGCTGGAGGATACCATGAGAAAACAACATCACCCAAAGTCAGCCGTGGGGAGATTGGCAATAGCTCGGAAAAGAGGAAGGGGCCTGATAGACCTCACCCAGCAACAGAAAACAGCGATTGTAGTAGTAGTAGTAGTAGAGGCATAAGATGCAAGAAAGCAAGCTTATGCAGCATCAGCCAAAAAAAAAAAAAGAAAGAAAGAAAGAAATATATATATATATTTCACACATCCATTCCCTCTAAAAATCCAATTCCTCCTTGAATTTATTTAAGCTATCAACTTCCACAACAACAGCAGATGGAAGTCTGTTTCAGCAATCAACTACCCGCTGGCTAAAGGCAACCTTGCGTACATCTATTCTACAACTGGCTTTCTTTAATTTGAATCTATGCCACCTCAGGTTATTAATCTGAGCAAGCGAAAGAATCCATCAGCATTGAGCCTGCTCAAACCATTCAAGGCGTTATAAACCTGAATCAGATCACTTCGCAGGTGCCTCCAGTCTCCAGACGCTACAATTTGCAGCACTTAAGCCTTTCTTGGTAAGAGAACCCCCTTCGTTCCCCTCACCAATCTTTTTGCCCTTCTCTGAACTCGCTCAAGCAACTCTACATCCTTCTTAAAATGAATCCTCCAGACCTGTACACAGTACTCAAGGCGTGGCCTGACCATTGCCTTATACAAAGAGATAATCAACGCTTTTTCCCTACTAGCAAAATTCGTGTATATCATTGACAAGACCCCACGACCTGCTCTGGCAGTCTGTCTGCATTGCTCAGAAAACTTTATAACTGACTACACAATTACCCCCAGATCTTTTTCATTCTCTACCACCCTAACTGTAGTACCACACAATTGGTACGTTTCCCTGTGGTTACTTCTACCCATATGCAGTACTTTGCATTTGTCAATGTTAAACTTCAGTTGGCAATTCTCAGCCCATTTGCCGAACTTTGCTAGATCCTGTTGCGGTAGCATACTGCCATTACTATCATTAACAACCCCACCGACCTTTGTAGCATCTGCAAACTTGGACATTAAGCCTGATATAACTTCATCAATATCATTAATAAATATACAAAACAACAGTGGGTTCAACACTGAACCCTGGGGGACCAAGAACCACAAAGAACATTAGTCCACGAAGAGCGACCTGAAGGATTACTTTCAGAAACACACATTAGCACTCTATCAGACCATAAGGAAGATAGACAAGCGGTATAGCCCATTCACCCTAAGCTAGGAGTCCCTTCCTACCCAGACGGCACAAACAAAGCTAGAAAGAAGACACTACAATGACCTCCATCAAGATTACATACATAAAATTGCTTCCAATGCATGGCTCACCAGCGGAACGCTCTTCCCCAAGACTCAAGGATTCATGCTCGCCATCCCAGACCAGGTAATCAATACCAAAAACTATATAAAATACATCGCCAAGGAGCCCGGAGCCAGATGACAAGTGTCGACGATGCCACCTAGCTTCAGAAACGATCCAACACATCACTGCAGCCATGTTGGCAACCGGTCTAATATATTGAACGCACGTGCAGGTATCCCAAGACTGAGGAAAGTTCAGCGTCGGCACTAATGGAAGTGCAGAGGGATGTTATCTTAGTAGTTGTTATTTCAATATTTCTGACTGCTGTTGCAGCCCATGGAGTTTCAGTTATTCTGTAGTAGGAGGGGTATCCAATTACATTGCCATTGTATATGGTTTCTGTATGAGAATTACGTCAATGTTTTCTTCTTGTGCTTTATGCTTGAGCTGGTCAACTTTGCACGTTGCACATTAATTTCAAGAAAATTTATCTCTGGGTATTATTATTATTATTTTTATTATTATTATTTTTAGGGTTTCCCGTAATTAAATACATTAACCCGTATTTGTGTCTGTAAATTGCGTATGTTCTATGGTCGATTTGCCTCTTTTGCTGGACGAAAAAACCCCAGTTACTGGGGAGAAAAACCTTGCTATCTACGCCTGAGACCGACTAACTCAGCCACGGAGTGAAAAAAGCCCATTAAAGTTCCTCGCGTCATCGACGGGATTCGAACCCAGGCCTTTTCCACCCGATGTGGGGAGGACGATGACGATACCACTGTGCTACCGCGCAGACAATATCTCTGGGTATATTCTGTTTGTGCGGTGTCTAACCATAGTTAGTTCTATTTTGGTAAGAACTCTTGGCTTTGATATACGCGTCACAGGCTGAATCGCTGATGGAGTGGTCGTGTGGCAGCTTGTTCCTCTTGCAATTTTCACAAATGGCGGGTTGGTATTTGTTAGGGCACGTGTTGAATTCGTGCCCATGTTGGGCACAATGGCCACAGGTTGACTGCCGTTGTTTATACATATGCTACGTGTGTCCAAACTTTAGGCATTTGAAGCGTCGGGACTGGGACATGTTCTTTAAACCGATGGCAACGCCAGCCCACAAAGACTATTTCCTGTTGGGTAAAAATGCGCTAGGCGTCCGGAGATAATTCTTCGATCCAGTTTACCGTTGATGGCGAACTAGTTTTGGTACAGTACTTTGGAATAAGGTTCTGGTCTATGTGCTCCTCACTCAAGCTGGTAACTTCCCTAAAACACCTGGGTATCATCCTGCATTCAAAGCTCTCCTTCTTCCAGCACCTCTCATACCTTCAAGAAAAAATCAGAAATTATGCAGCCTTAATCGTCCGAATAAGCAGGTGTGACTGGGGTCTGAACCGGAGAACACTCAAACTCCTGTATAACGCTATATTCCTCCCTGTTATTACATACGGATCCGGGATTTGGTATCATAGAGCAATAATTGTTCGCAATAAATGCAAACTGGAAACAATTCAGCGAAGTATATTGCTTGCCATTACCAGGGCCTGTTGCACAGTAAGTTCTCCGGCCCTCCAGGTTCTTGCAGGTGTCCTCCCCCTTGACTTGGAGGTTATCCGTCGAGGATTGCACTACTGCCTGTCGCGGGGAATCCCAGCTACCATCTTTGGACATACCATCGACACAACCGCACTGACTGTAAGCAAGAAAAGAAGAAACTAGCTGCCATGTTACTACAAATCTGGCAGACAAGATGGGAGGAGACGGACAAGGGCCTGATAACTAAGAAATTCATCCCGGATGTCAAACTAGTTTATCCAAAGTCGCCGCCTTGGTTCTCTCCTGGCCTCTACTGTACATATATTATAACTGGACACGGCTCTATAAATCATAAGTTGACTACCTTGGGAATCATCAATAACCCCTACTGTACATGTGGAGAAATTGAAGATTGGGACCATCTTCTTTATAACTGCACAATTTATAACGATCTTCGAGGAACACTGTACACCAGACTCCAACACATACCTCAAGGACCGGAGCACCTGCTAATTTCTGAAGAACAATATTACAAATCATTAACGGAGTACGCACAGAACCTCTTTTCTAGGCGCAGGACTCTACAACCAACTCAAGCCAGGGATAGAAACCTGTAAAGGACTTACTCAAACTTGAAATAAAAAATCTGTACTTGACTGTTTTACCAGCATCGACTTGCTAACCCTGGAACATCCAGAGTAGGATTACCTGCTAACTTTCCGTATGGTTGGGTAGGCTCCAGTGGTCTTGACCACTCCACCGCAAAATATAAGTCACACTCAGCACTCTCACTGAGTGGTTTTTCTACCCTTCTGGAGTTATCCCCTCCCCCTTTTCTCCTGGTGGGGCATATGCTTCACTGTCAATTTAGGGGATGCTCTTACTTTCATCCCCCCCATCTTCTTCCGTACACCCTGTCTGCCGCACTCTACCTTATTATTTTTTATTTATTTATTTTTATTTTTTTATTATTTTTGCTGGACGAAAAAAACCCCAGTTTCTGGGGAAAACCTTGCTATCTACGCCTGAGACCGACTAACTCAGTCACCATTTCAAGTTTAACTGTCAGGCCTTCATTATCTATATGGAGGTGTAAGATTATCCCCTCCACCTAGTATCATATTTCTATGATGTCGGTCCCAGTCGCCACTGTTATCCTGTTGGTTGGGTTTGTCATATATTTTTCAAGAGCATCTTTAAGTTGGAGGAATTTATCAATTGGGGTAACTTAAAGTTCATCGTTTACCTTGGTATCATCTTTTTCAAGTTCACTGGATTCATCATCAGAGTTCGGTTCCCTGGTAGGTGGGGAATCCGTACAAGATTTTAGGGTTTTTCTTTTACTTTTCCTTTTAGCTGTCTGGGAATTTGTATCCTTGTGAGCTGTCTCAAGGTCGTGAGGCGTAAAACCACACCTGATCCGAGATGAGGGATTCAATTCTGTATAGTATATCTTGGATTTCTTTCTATCACACTGGAGATAATCATCCTCCTTCCTATCCCGGGTGAAAAAGGCCTAGGTTCCAATCTTGCCAACCATGCAAGAATTTTTTTTTTTTTTTTTTTTTTACAATGTGGCTGAGTTTAGTTGGTCTCCAGCGATGATAGCATGATGCCCCCCACTTATGGAAACTCTGGTTTTTCACCCAGCAACCGGAAAAATCGACCAACAGAATACACGAAATCTGGACACAATATACCGACGCCTCATAGCCTTAGTTGTTTTGCCGCTTAACACACACACACACGCGCCTAAAGACAGCTATTTACATAAAATGAATATTACAAGATTTCCCCAGGACAATATTTAAGCTACAGGGGGTTGAAGTTATCAACTAAGTACAATGTAATTTTCATTATAGGATACTCACCCTTAGGGACGGCCTGATGTACAGGCGAACCAGGCAGCCGCTTAGAGCGCCTGAAAGGACAATATTATAAGCATAGTTCTCTAAATGCGCCTCCGTAGCCAGGTGGGAAGGAGCAGCAGTGTGCAGCACACGCTTCTTGATTAGACCGGGGTTCGAGCCCGTCACCACCAAATACGGAGGATGCGGAAAGGTCAGGGACTGACCACCGCATATCCCGGAGCAATATGGCCTTAGTTGCTAATGCTCCTAAAAACCAAACAACAACAGTTCTCTAAATAATAATCAGAAACAATATATCACTATTTACATTTTCTTTTTCTTGTATGCCTTAAAAGTTACGAAGTCTTGATTAAAGTGAACACAAAATATTACTTTTCTCATGTGAATGAAGTTTTTTCCGTTGGGACATGGATAAAGAGATTTTGAGGGCGGAAAGCTACAAAAAAAAAAATTCGATTAAGCTTTTCTACCACTTAATAAGGATGAATTCAAAGTATTTCAATGCCAAGAGGTCACAATCCTTAAACTTGAGTACAATGAAACCTATTCAAAGGAAGTTCATTATTCTGGATCAATAAACCTTATCTGACAACTTCTATAGAATTTTTCAGCAAAGATGGATTTTTACGTCACTAATCAATATTGAAGGGCCCAATTTAAAATTTTTGCCTAGAGCGCAAAGAAATTTTGGGCCGGCCCTGCCCTCACAAACGTTGTAGGGCGAATATCCTATAACTTTTGTGCTTGTCGAATCACCAGTCATATTTTGATTATTCAGGATTTCTGCAGTGTTTGGTGGGAACATCCTGCATATGCCATCCCTCCCCACACTGGGTGAAAAAGGCGCGGGTTCGAATCCAGCCGATGACGCGAGGAACTTTAATGGGCTTTTTTCACTCAGTGGCTGAGCTAGTCGGTCTCAGGCGTAGATAGCAAGGTTTTCCCCCCAGAAACTGGGGTTTGGGGGGGAACCCCAGTTCCCTCCCACTTTCTGGGGGAAACTGGGGTTTGTCGAAACATGAGAGTCACAACTTGTCAATCACTGCTTTCCCATTGTTTTGCTTGCCGCCATGTTGGAGGATGTACACCATTCTGGAGTTTACCGTGATATTTATTCGACTTTGAGAATGCCGCACACTACAAATGCACAGTTAAAAAATTACATAGGTCATTTCCTAATTAGATATCGACCACTGCGTTCGGACAGCAAAACAGACAAATCGACCATAGAACCCACGCAATTAACAGACATAAGACACACAGCACGGCAGATGAATTTAATTATTCGGGTGGCCTAAATATAATAGTTTGGTTTTCTTTTCTTTTTTTTTTTTTTTTTGGCATATACTATCGAGCTTACTGAGTTTAAATCCTGAGAGACCTTACGGTCCATCTTGACTTTCTATCTTCAAAATCGAATTTACGAGTACAATACCAATCAGCAGGACTGAACCTAAATATTATGTCGTCAAGACGAGGATATGAATATAGTACATGTTACGAGGATATGAATATAGTACATGTTATCTATATAATATCGGTGTAGATATACCATAGTTTACCCATAAATTTGAACTACGTATGTAGTGTAAAGGTATCGTTTAAATTGTATCTAATATTGTGGGTGCCTTCACAACGAGATAGCTGGTATTGCACTAGTTCGAATAAATAACGCTTCTCTAGTAGAGAAGACTACTGTTATTTATTTTCAGTGGATGCCACCACCCAGACGATCGTTTCGAAGCTAGTTGGCTTCATCATCGGTGGGTGGACGGGTACCCTGGTAATGCAACATGCCATCACAGTTGCGAAGTTATTTCCATAATATGAGAGATGCCACAATATGACCGATGATGAAGCCAACTAGCTTCGAAACGATCGATAAGCTAGCGGTGCAAAGTGCTGGGTGGTGGTATCTACTGAAAATAAATAACAGTAGTCTTCTCTACTGTAGAAGCGTTATTTATTCGAACTAGTGCAATACCAGCTATCTCGTTGTGAAGGCACCCACAATATGAGATACAATTTAAACGATGCCTTTACACCACATACGTAGTTCAAATTTATGGGTAAACTATGGTGTATCTACACCGATATTATATAGTTAATTACCTAACCCATAAGAAATTATACCTTGTGCATTTCATCTTCTAATAGTATATGTTATGTATGACTAGTATTAGATATGGTGCCCTTTATACAGTATATATATATATTTTTTTATTATTATTTTTTTTTTATTTTTTTTTTATAATTAAATAGTAAATTATCTTTGCCTTTCCAAGTGATGTCAGGCCATCGCGTCTTAAGCTC
This sequence comes from Mastigoproctus giganteus, assembly GCF_048544385.1. Classification (NCBI taxonomy): domain Eukaryota; kingdom Metazoa; phylum Arthropoda; class Arachnida; order Uropygi; family Thelyphonidae; genus Mastigoproctus; species Mastigoproctus giganteus. The sequence goes on from NC_143578.1 coordinate 81,081,211, forward strand.
ATCTGTCGGTCCGGCTCTGTCAATTAATAATTGATTCACTAACAGACCAAATGCTCGTATAAGACTCATTGTCTTCATTGTCAGAAGTCAAAATAATATGCTTCTCACTGAAGTTTTATATACGTACATGTACTTATAAAATATTCATTTATTGATCAATGTAATTCAAACAATTGTGCAACATTTCAGAATAATACTTTGCGCATTTCAGTTTACAAAATTTCAAGGATAGAACACTTGCTGACTGTATGGTTCAGCTAACATAATAATGACCAATGTCGAATTGGGCGAAATTCCACAAAAGCTGGGAACAGCAGCTTATTATGTAATATTAGTTTGTAGGTTTTGTTTCTACGTCATATATCAGCTCTTTGCACCGCTAGCTTATCAGTGACAAAGAGACACTAAAACGGAAGCCATCAAGGTCGGGTTTCCTTCCGGAAAACTGGCAGAATTTTATAGATTATTTGTTTTGTTTTTTAATTTATAAGAGCATGTTAAAGTTATTTATTTATTCTTTTTTTTTTTTTTTTTTTTTTTTATTTCATGTAGTCTCTTCTTTGACTTTTATTTCACTTCTTTAAAACTTGGGTTGAAGGATTTCGTACTCTGTAGTCAGTTGTTTCCAAAACAAGTGCCCAGGAAACTAACGTCATGAGGAGCAACTATACTGTATCCGCAAACTGCATGTATTTTATGATCGATATGCTTAATTTACAAAATGAAAATCCAAAATTACCGCGAGACAAAAAAAAAAAACCCTTCTATTGTCAATGACCAATCCACTGGACTTGAAAAAGTTCTCTAGAAATTATAGAAAAGGTGAATTGGGAAAAGTTCCCAATTCACCTTTTCTATAATTTCTAGAGAACTTTTTCAAGTCCAGTGGATTGGTCATTGACAATAGAAGGGTTTTTTTTTTTTGTCTCGCGGTAATTTTGGATTTTCATTTCTAGAGAACTTGAAAAAGTTTTTTGAAATTATAGAAAAGGTGAATTGGGAACTATTAAAACGACTGTTTATTAGTTCTGTTCTAATTATTTTATGGCATTTTTATAATTTAATGTGAATTAGAAATAATAATTCACAGCCGGCTTGTGCGCATGTCATATCGGCACTAGGAACCTTCTATGTTATTGCGTTCTACTGCGGACAATAAATAGATAGGCCTATTCCATGAATACATAATAGTAAAGTGACCAGATCCTTAGTATTCCAATGCGGGACATGGGGGGGGGGGATTTACATCCCCTAGAAACAATATACACTTTTTTTTTTTACAATTTATTTTTTTATTTAAAAATATATTCACATAAAAATATAAATTAAAGACATACTTCTTTGAACTAAACATAAAAAAAATATTACACTTCTTAAAAAAAAAAAAAAAAAATATATATATATATATATATATATATATATATATTATAAATAAGTTGTGGACATCAACTAACACACAACTGACCGTAGAAATGCTGAAAGCAATACTACAAGTAAAGCGCAATTTTGCTCATTCTTGTGAAGAATTTTACTAAGAATAGCAAATACTGAAGAATTATTAAGAAAAATTTACTCAGCGGAAAAATATATTTAATTTCTCTTGTTTTTATTGTTAAAAGAGTATGTATTTTTATTATTAGTATTATTTCACAAAAAAAACATAACCTTTTTTCACTAAACAAAAGTGAAAGTCGATTAAAAACATGACCCCTATAAAAAGTGTTTTTTGTTGCTTTTTTCCTTCTAATTACAACTATTTTTCTCAGTTCATGTCCTTCACGCAACCTTCTGTTCGTCACGTAGCGTAAGAGGGTACCGTATACTGATTTTCAGCCTTTCACTTGTCACTTGTTTGGGAAATTTGTACCTGGATGAGTCAGAAATTGGAGTAAATAATGCCGGCAGAAACATCCATAATTTAAGATATTCAGATGATACAACTCTGCTGGCAGAAAGTGAGGAAGATCTAATACAATTGTACAATTGATTTCAATGGTTAAAGATGAGGGCGAAAAAGCGGGACTGCAGCTTAACATCAAGAAAACAACAATTATGAAAACAGCTGGAACTGGGGAAGTTAAAATTAAAACGAAGGTCAGAATGGTATGAGGCGCCGTAGCCTAGTGGTCAGGCGCGCGGGTGTGTTGATTGACTGGGGGTTCAAGCCCGTGACTGTTGAATACGGTGCTGTTTCTTGTATTATGTCTATTTTGTGAGCTTCTCTGACCGTTTGGTCGTCCTGGAGTATAAACAGAAAATTTATTTATTTAATGCTATAGTTTTTTTTTGGTAGTTATTGGCGAATCGGCTTCTGTGGCCATAGTGCACCTCCCAAGGTTTTTTGCAGTACTTTGATCCAAGCCCGAGGCGGGATTCGAACCCGCGACCTTTGGGTTGCCAAGCAGGCGCTTTACCCACCCGGCTAGCCCGGTCGGCTTAATGCTATAGTGTTTCTCATAACAACTTATGGGTGTGGAAGCTGGACAATGAAATAAGCAGACAGAAGAAAAATTGATGATTCTGAATTCTGGTGCTGGAGAAAACTGCTACGCATACCATGGTCCATGGACTGAAAAAGTTACAAACAGAGAGAGGTTTTCGGATCGCATCGAGCCAGAAACATCACTGGAAGCCAAGATCACCAAGCTACGATTGACCTATTTAGATCGCATAATGCGATCTAACTGAATGGAAAGGTTAGTGGAACAAGGGGAAGAAGTCGGCAAAGAACACGCTGGCTCGAAACCATCAAGAGTGACACTGGCATGGGCATGAAGGACTTCAAAGTGGATGTTGAAGACTGGACAGCATGGAGGCAGCTCGCCATAAAGTCTCTGAAGTCGGCTACGACTGAACGGATGAAAACAAACAAAAACACTTGTTTGGAGATGTCTAGGTAAATGTCTAGACTGGAGGAATTTTTTAAAGGCTTTTTCAATTGGGAAGTGTAGTTGCCCCCTGTGAGTTATTCATGATTTTTTAGCCAGCCCAACATGCAGGTCAGCCCCCGAATACACACACTTTCTACAGATATAACAGATCACGGCAGGAATGCATGTCACTATCGCATGGCTGTGGGGATGGCGGAAGGTCGTAATATCTATATTCCCCAAGGAATAAGCTGGATACCGTTACATTATTATTATTATTATTATACATTAAAAAAAAGGGCTAAAGTAAAAAGAAAGCCCACACGAGAAACATGCAAAAGTTTGATGAAATTTACCAGTAAAAGTACTTTGCCATAACGGCATTTGTATTGTTCTCGCTCGGTGGGTGTTATCGGTCTGGAATAGCAGTTGAATCCCACGGGAACTTGAAACCCTCCCGAAGTGGAGGGGTAACCTGACCTTTTTTCTTTAGAATCACTAATTGAATTAACTAATTGAATTACGAACAGAGTCATATTGGAAGTTCTGGCATCGTAAAAAATGTTCGTAACGTAGTTTCACCGGTAAACTTTTTCGAAGTTTGCCGTGCTTCTCGTGTGGGCTTCCTTTACCTTTGCCCTTTTTTTTTCTTAATAAACAATTTATCCACTAGACCACCAGTGATTCTAAAAAGCATTCTCAAACGGACAGAAACAAAGCAGTGATTGGCATCTGCCAATCACTGCTTTGTTTCTGTCCTCACAAATATCACTTTCCTCATAGTGATATTTGTGAGGGCCGCCGTAGCCTAGTGGTCAGGTGCGAGGGTGCATAAGTACACGTGCTTTGAGTGACCGGGGTTCAAGCCCGTGACTGCTGAATACGGTGCTGTTTCTTGTATTCTGTGTATTCGTAAACTCCTCTAACCGTTTGGTCTTCCCGGAGTATAAACAGAAAATTTATTTTATATTTATTAGAGCCAATGAGAGAAGAGGTCGAAGAAAGCAGTGATTGGCATCTGCCAATCACTGCTTTCTTCCTGTCCGTTTGAAAGTCACAGCTTGCCAATCACTGCTTTCCCACTGTTTTGCTTGACCTCATGTTGGAGGGTGTACACCATTCTGAAGTTTACCATGATATTTATTCGACTTTGAGAATGCCGCACACTACAAATGCACAGTTAAAAAATTACATAGGTCATTTCCTGATTAGATATTGACAGTGCGTTTCAAATATGCGCTCCATAAAAGACTTTGAAAAGACTTACTCCATATACCTCTACACTTTACGTAGAAAAGCGTACATAGGGGTAGGCGAGCAGCGGGCGAACCCCCCCCCCTAGTCTATACATTAAAAAACGCTTTCCTCATAGTGATGTTTGTGAGGGCCGCCGTAGCCTAGTGGTCAGGTGCGAGGGTGCATAAGTACACATGCTTTGAGTGACCGGGGTTCAAGCCCGTGACTGCTGAATACGGTGCTGTTTCTTGTATTCTGTGTATTCGTAAACTCCTCTAACCGTTTGGTCTTCCCGGAGTATAAACAGAAAATTTATTTTATATTTATTAGAGCCAATGAGAGAAGAGGTCGAAGAAATTACATCACTACAAATGCACCGGTAAATAATTACATGGATCATTTCCTGTATAGGTTTCGATCAGTGAGTTATAATGTTGGTATTTAGTATAATGTTATTATTATACAAATAATAAAACTATATAAATATTTACAAAATACACTGGTGTGCAAAACTTAAGGGCCAACAATATTTCTAAAAGTTACAACCAAAAAATAAAAGGAAACAGCCTGTGGCGATTTGCATAAACGGGGCCGTTCAGTAGAAAGCTGGTGCACATGCAAAAATTTGAATTGTGATTAGAGGGCTCACATAAACAGATAGAGGCAGCAGTTCAGCAGTTATGTGCAAATTACCAAATGGTGATCACGATTGTTACAGACGTTCGTTTGGTTTCATACAGTGCTACAGACAACGAAATGGCCAGTAGACAACATCTGGATGACTTTACCCGAGGTCGAATAATTGAGAAGCTCAAGGAAGGTTGAAGTGCGAGGAGTGTGGCAGCAGAGTTCGGTATCGTCCATAGCATCGTCTCACGTGCGTGGTCGGCCTTCCCAACGACAGGTACAGCTGTCGAAGGACCATTGGTGGTCCTCCACGAAAAACAACGCCCAATGATGACCGCTATATACTCCTACAGGCCAAGAGGGACCGACACCAGAAAGTGGGATCCATTGCACATCAGCTGCACAGCACAGGGGCACAGGATATCGCAGTTTACTTTGGCCAGGCGACTCCACAAAGGTGGACTGTTTGCATGACGGCCAGTACGCTGTGTCCCTTTAATACCTGCCCATTGGAGACACCGTTTACACTAGTGCATCGAATACAAGGACTCGACAGAAGCGCAATGGGGTAAGGTACTCTTTACTGATGAGAGTAGATTCAGTCTCAGCAGCGATTCTGGGCGTCAGCTAATCTGGCGAGAGGTTGGCACATGGTATCACCCCGCAAACATCACTGAAAGGGATCGATTGGCGGTCGAGGTGTTCTCGTCTGGGGAGGCGTTATCTTGGATGGACGTACACAACTCCAGATACTGGAAGGTGATACTATAACTATTGCACGCTACTGTACTGAGGTAATTCTTCCCCATGTGCGTCTGTTCCGAGGTGCCATTGGCCCCGAGTTCGTGTTTATGGATGATAACGTCACACTCCATCGCACTGCATCTGTTGATAGGACATTGTTCGTATGGATTGGCCTGCCCGTTCCGCCGAAATAAATATCATCGAACACATATGGGACGCTCTGGGGAGACACCTAGCGGCACGTCCACACTCACCAGAAAATGTTCAGCAGCTGAAGATGGCGCTAACAGAGGAATAGACGATGTTACCGCAAGAACCTATAAACAACATTGTTCTAAGTATGGACATGCAGTGCAAAGCCTGCATCAACATTAGGGGTGGCCATATCTCCTAATGAGGACCACCTCTTCTCTTTGTTCCATCTTTAACAGTGATGCATCTGTATCATGGCAGCCAGTGCTATGTTGCCATTTTTGAATAAAGTCCCTCTGTACCGTTTTGTTTCCTTGTTGTGTTGGTGTTGTTTTCTTCATCATTTCTGTACCTCACGAGGTTCCTTTCGTATGCTTTTCCTATATCCATGCCACTCCTATGAGAAGCTACAGGTGAAAACCTGACTGGTCCTTAAGTTTTGCACACAACACTTTTTTTTAGTAGTAGTGGCATGTGATGCAAGAAAGCAAGTGTATGAGCTTACGCAGCATCAGCCAAAAAAAAAAAAATCACACCATTCCCTCCAAATGCCTGTCCTGTTCCTCCTTAAATTTATTCAACCTATCAACTTCCACAACGACAGATGCAAGTTTGTTCCGGCAATTAATCACCCGCTGGCTAAAGGCAAATTTCCGCACATCTATTCTACATCTGTCCTTTCTTAATTTGAATTTATGCCCACTTAGGTTCGTAATCTGAACATGTAGAAGGATCCCAAAAGAATTCAGCGTGCTCAACCCATTCAAGGATTTATACACCTCAATCAGATCACCATGCAGGTGCCTAGTCTCCAGCCACTGCAATTTGCAAAACTGAAACCTCTCTTGGTAAGAAAATTCCTTCATTCCCCTCACCAATCTTGTTGCCCTTCTCTGTACACGCTCAAGCAAATCTACATCCTTCCTAAAATGAAGCCTCCAGACCTGTACGCAGTACTCAAGGCGTGGCCTGACCATTGCCTTATACAGAGGGACAATCACTCACACCAGTGTACTAAACTATTTACAATCATACCTTTACTATATGGGGATGATGGGTCCCATCATCAGCTGACATTAATATACAAAAACCGTTAAACGTTAAATGGAAGGAACACAAATGAGTTACTGGGCAGAATCAGACAGTTGCTGTTGACAATGTAGAGCACGCACGTGGGACACATGCCAACTTCGTCGCACTGCAAAACAACTACATCCATAACGTTCACCAACTTCGTGCACGTGCTTCACTGTCTAATACATGACCACACCTGGAATCATTTGATATACAATTTTAATGTTTTTTTGTATATTAATATCAGCTGATGAAGGGACCCATCGTCCCGATATACTTTGTATATTTGTAAATAGCATATTTTGTCAACATTTTAGTTAAAATATTTCAGTCCTGCTCTTTCGGATGCAACAATATTCCTCATGCATTATGGAATCCAAAGAAAAAGGCCTTTTCCTAAGTGACCTATGCAAACTCAGGTAAATAATTATATAGTGATATTTATTCGACCTTCAGAATGCCGCGTGGTGGGGTAGCCAATGGGAGAAGAGGGATGCGGGTCAGGTACAAGTGAGCGGGGCAGTTACGTCACTACAAATGCATAGGCAAATAATTACATAGGTCATTTCCTGATTAGATATCGATCAGTTCGGTTTGACGGGTAGAAAAGATTTGACCTACTCTGTTATAACTCTACATATTACGTAGAAAAACATGAGGGGGTTTGCGAGCAAAGCGAGAAGGGGGCGAAGCCTCCTAGTTATCATTTAAAAACTTTTTCTCCTTTTATGAGATTTTTTTATCTCGTGACGGGTACCAAGTACATGGAGTGGTTGGTTGTGTGCAGTTGCTATTATTATTATTGTTATTACAGTTGGTCGAGGAACTGTCTTATTATCCTTCAGGATCTCGGGTTTCTGGAGTACCATATAAGTGTTCTCTGGGAGAGCTCTTGCTGCTAGGTTCTTATACATGGTGATCTGGATGGTCATTACTTCTTCCATATGCCACATTTCTTTGATTTCCTGTCTTAGATCTGACTAGTTCCTGATCTTTTACTCGTATGTTTTCTGGAGGGTGCTGGTGTTGGGCCCTGCTGTGTCGATCAGGTAGGTAGCCATTTCCTTGTTGCCGATGAGGGTTATGTCTGGTCTGATGTGCGGAATCGTCTTGTCCGTTTTTTATAACACAGTCCCAGTATAGTCTGTGAGTAGACGTCTCCAGTAACACCTGAGGCTTGTACTTGTAATACGGTAAATATTCTTTGATCAGCTAGTATTTTTGCGTTAACTTCTAATGTATTATTCTGCTGACCTGGTCGTGTCTGTGAGTGTACTCCGCTTGGGTGATCACCCTGCATTCCACAGTAACGTGCTGGTTTGTGTCTGGGGATAGGTGGCATCATCATCTGTTAAACCAGGGGTTATTCCTGGTGCTGACCACCTGGTCTTGAATGGCGAGCATGAATCCTTCGGTCTTGGGGAAGGGCCTTCCGTTCGTTATCCAAGCATTGGAAGCCAACTTGCCTATGTAGTCTTGATGGAGGTCACTGTAGTGTCTGCCAAAGAGTATCTTCTTCGCCCATCTTTCTGTGTGAATGTGGTTTCCTTGTCGAGGTTGAGTGTTGTGCCGTTTGTCTACCTTTCTCATGGCTTGGTAGATCCATCGGTACCATACTTCTGAGGATTCCACCCATCACCCCAAGGACTGTCTCCTCAGTAATTCAGTCTTAATCGCCTCCACTTATTTGGGAGATTCCTTCCTCATAAACTATACCATGGCTCTTGAGGCCAATCTACATAAAGTTTCAACTGACCACACCTACAGGCATTAGATTCTGAATTGCAACTGGGCAATAATACGTGAGAATTGAGTGTCAGTGAACGTTTTTTTTTCCCACTCGGACCTCTTCAATACGTGACTTCATTGAGGTTTATATCACGTCAATTGCTGGCTTTAGCTGAACTCCCCATCTAGATGTACACCTCGCCCCAGGTCTGGGATGCAACTAGAAATTCATATTGTGGGGAAAAGAGCTGAAATTTGTATGTATCTATTATATTAATTAATTTATTATTGCATATACAAAAAATCAACTTCTATTTCAACTTGAAAAAAAAAAAAAATTAAATCTACTTTATATCTAAGTCTAGTTTCCGTTTATTTCTTATAATAGCTTAAAGTAGACAGTAATAAAACTAACAGTAGAATATTTGTAGAAATTTAAACTGATAATTTTAAAATATATAAATTTCTTGGAGAGTCCAAATGCACCGTTACATCCCACTAGTTGTCCTACTACCACAACTTAACATGTCGCCAATTCCTATTTTAAATTTATTTTGACTGGCATACCGAATGTAATTAGGCTTACCTTCTGTATGTCAAGAAATAATTGGCCATAAAACAGAATATATTTATTTATAACATTAAATGTACCTTTGAGATGCAGCCTTTATCCTCCATTGTTGCAAAGAAATATGCTTTATAATAGTCCCCTCATTCAAATAACACAAATTGTGGATGCACTGTATGTTAAATGTTGAGAGCGTATATTAAAACACCCTCAATACTTCTGTTCAAGAACAATGTCACTCAGGCTTCATCACTACTAATTATTACTGTATTCTGACCGCCCTCTAGTGGATTATATATGTATATATATATTTGTTAATTATATCGATCTGTATCATTTTTTTTTTTTTTACTGCTTAGTTTCCTATTTTGCAGTTGAGCTTTAGTTCATACCTATAGGATATATATTTTGATCTGGATTAGTAATTTTTATCTTTTTTAAAGAGTTCATGTCTGTTTGGTAAACCATTCATCTATTCATTAGAAATATATTCTTGTATGGTGTTTAATTTTTAAATAAATAGATAAATTAATAACTCTAAAAGAAATTTAGTAATATTTTGAGGTATGAATTTCTTTGAATAACTGAAAATTGCCACTTCCTTCCCAATTTATTATATTTTTTAGCTTGAAAGAACTAAAAAAGCATTCCATTCTATTGTGCTGATTATATTGCGTAATTTGTACTTCTAGTGAAGCAGCCATGAGATAAATACGATACTAGTTGGTTTCATCAATATATGCAGGTGGCTCTGTGTCACACTTTCAGCAATTTGGTGGGTAGCTTACACAAAACACAGAGAACCAGGGGGGGGGGGGCAAAAATAATTAAAATATGCCCGAAAATTGGCGGGTTGCTGTTTGGCAGGATATAACGTGAGTAAATGTGCTTTTCCAGTTAACTCGTCGATCGCATGATCTGGCACCTGGTTCTGGCGGATGTTTGAAGGTGTGTTCGTTTTGCATGGTTGAGGTACAATAATAGGAATTGTTTACAGTATACGAATTTTGAGCTAATAGCAAGAAAATATTTATATTTTCTTCCTATCAGACAAGCGGAACCTATTATATATTTCAATACATTTATATGACATTTTATTTTCTCTAATATTTATCAAAGTATTCGAGGCCTACTTCTTTAGATACGAGGGATCTCCCTTATTTTAGAAATTTAATTAATAGTTTACTATTTAATCACAATCAAGGGAGGTGATATTTATAAATAATATTTTTCTAAAAAGGCAACGATTTATAAGAAAATGTGCCTATAGGCGTCTCTTCAGCTTGGCAAGCTCAAGATATGTTTTCGCCTAAATCAGAGATACCCCTGGCTTAGTGCCGTGAAGAGTTCTAAAGTCAGGGTATCTGAGTGTATCTTTGTACCTTACAAATAAAGATCATATTTATACTCAAACTTTGTGATAGCATGCTCCCCTAAAATGATAAATGAATTTTTGCGACCTCCCCATAAATAAAAGTAATGATTTCATTTCGGTTATAATTGGCCAAGAAATAAACATACAACTTACTTTTAATAATTAAAATTTAATCTGTATATAAATTAAAGCAATGGCATAGCTAATTACTTTATAAAAAAACTGTTTACCTGAAAATAAACGAAAAACAAAAAGATTTGTCATCTGGGGCTCGAGAGCGCATATTTTTAGAGGCCTTAAAAATATGGTCACCGCGAGGGTCTTGGCTAACAGTAATTACATTGTTACACCCTGCTACCATCTTAGGGTACGGGCACAAATGCGCCTCGATAAATCCAGCCTTGCCAACAGGCCGATATTTGACAACAAAAACATAATCTTAAAGTTAAAAGGAAAAAAAAAATAGCACTTCTTCTTTTGTTACAATACACTTGTATTTTATTTACTTACAAAAATGTTTTGTAAATAAATAAAATGAGATCTTCTTCTACTTCTTCAATGTTAGTAAAAATATCAAATTTCTAATTAAAATCTACTGGCTTATATAGCCATTCATTTTACGAATTCTCATCTCTTATGAACATTGCTTTGGAAGATCTTAAGTAAGCTTGGCTTTGTTATAAGGAAGGAATGTTTACAACTAGAAGAAATGGAATTTATTTTCGTTTTTTACAACGTACTTAAACCTCTTTTCAAGATGCTAAATTTTTAGAAATAACTCCAAACTCTCAGTACTCAGTTATCTCTAAAATTAAAAAAGAGGGGGGGGGGATTGTCCATTATCAAAACGATCGTAAGTTTCCCCTCACCTGTTTGGGCCGCATTTACTATTATTGCACAGGTAAAATAAGATCCTTCCAGATGAAACCACCACATCAACCCACGGTAGAGGGAGCAAATACTCTTATCACTGGGACTTCTTTTCAAGCAGAACAAAAAGTTACTTTGGAGAAACAGCTTTTCAAAACAGCTAACTTTCTACGATCATTTTTTTCTCTTCATATAAACCCATAGAGTAATCACATTTACAATGGTTGTAGAATAGATGTGCGGAAGTTTGCTAGCGGGTGGTTGATTGCTGGAACAAACTTTCATCTGTTGTTGTGGAAGTGGATAGTTTGAATTCTTGGCTGAATATATGTGGCCTAGTTCTAAGTTATTATGACTCATCCCGGAGGCTGTTCTTGGAGATCTTAGGTGGAATTGAGATTGTAGTTATAGTTTTTAATAGTACTTAAGCTATCTAGTAATCTTGGTTGTTGTTGTTGTTATAGGATTTTAGTTAAGTTGTTGTTGGATTTTGGGAGCCTCAGCGATTAGGACCGTATTGACCCGTGTATATTGTCTGTAAATTGCATGTGTTCTGAGGTCGATTTTCGTCTGTACGAAAAATCCGAGTTTTCTGGAGGATAAAAACATGCTACCTCGCCTGAGACCGACTAACTCAGCCACGTTGTTAAAAAGGCCAATAAAAAATTCCTCCTGTAATTAATAGGACTCGAACTGTGGCCTTTTCCACCCGGTGTGGGGAGGACAGCGATCCTACCAACTGTTACCCAAGAGGAATTAAATGATCTAGGGCTTTTATTGTTGTTGTTGTTGTTGTAGTTTCAAATTGCAATTATTAAATTCGGGCCACCCATAATTTCTTATATACACCCATATATGTATTATGCCTGTAAATTGCGTATGTTCTCTGGTCGATTTGCCTGTTTTGCTGGATGAAAATACCCCATTTTCTCGGGGGGGGGGGGGGGGAATAACCTTGCTATCTACGCCTGAGACCGACTAACTCAGCTACGGAGTGAAAAAAGCCCGTTAAAGTTTCTTGCGTCATCAATGGGATTTGAACCCGGACCTTTTCTACCCCGGTGTGGGGAGGATGGTAACGATACCACTGTGCTACACGAGCAGACTGTTGTTGTTGTAGTAGGGTTTTAGGAGCATCAGCAACCAGTAAATCTTGGCATTGGGGAAGGTGCGAAGGGCGCCTGTATCAGAAGGGCGACGCTCACATGCCACATCAGTTCCCTGCCAAGCTATTTCAATACCCGTGGCTAGCTGACGACATGGCGCCCTGAGATGACGTCGCATCAGGATGAGAGCAGAGGACGGGGTAAAATTAATTTTCGCCAAATGGCGTGTTTTCAGAATGCGATTCAAGCCTGCATGCATCCTTAAATCTAAGTTCTACTGCATAGCAGCATAGATCTATTGGACATCCAGAACGTAACTTTGAAGGGACCAATCAGGCGACCGCATCAGCGCGTGCTCGAATGCATAACAGTTCGCAATGAACGCATTGTGTACATTCTACGGTACTGAATAATTTAGAAGTTATAAATAATGTGTATATTGTTTTTGTGCTTGCTATATAAACAGTTCGTATTTGTTTTAACACTCAAGTACAGTACGTATATGTTTGATTCACACAAGGCTTCAACGAAGTTTTAAAAGCTACCAACATTTCATGTTTAGAAAGTTTAATATCTTCGTTGCCTCATTTTCTTCCTCTTGTCATCGATACTGTCACTAGTTCTTAAATTGAACTTTTTTTTTCGAAACTGTCCAAAAGATCGGAATCCTCGGATATTTAACTCCTGTGACCATGTAAACAGAAATAGAAACTTACGGCAAAGTGTGGATGATTCACTTCCGCGAAACAACAGATGACCACTTGTCGGGGTAAAGGAAAACCACTCTCCTAAATCTCTAACAGGATGCTTATAGTAGAAGGTTGACCTGAGCCTATTGTCCGAATATGGAGTACGCCTTGATCTGCCCACTGGCTATGGATACATAGAAAGTAGTTGACCAGCTCGACTTCTCGGTAGCATGTGAGACAGGTAGCTTTGTAGCTACCTGTAGGATTGTTTTTACCGGTACCACTAAGTTCAAAACGGTAATCTCTTTAGCTTTTAATTCATGCTTAGCAACACCACTATTGTCTGAATTGCTTACAGGCCAGAGACAAGAACAATGCGTATCCACTTAAATCTCTCGTAAGCTGTTCGTTATGTGAAAAATATCTTTCGTTGTATTGAATGTTTTGAACCAATGTGAATTCAAAAAAAAAATTCGCGAAATTGAAAAAATCGCTATAAAGAAGTTCATTAAACAGAGGTCCGACTGTACTTATTATTATTTATTATGATTTTACCTAATTATTAATGACCATAATTCCTTGAGGCCAAAACGGGGTGGGGAACGATGAAAACGGGACAATGAACGAGCTGATGCTTTGAACGGAATTCAAAGTTTTTTCGGCATCCTTATGTTTCTGGCTACGTAGATGTTGGTTAATGTCACTCCCAGTGGCGGCTCGTGACTCTGATGTATGGGTAAGTGTCCAGTTAATGTTTTGTAATACTACAAAACATTAACTGGACACTTACCAATTACAGGCTTGGGTAATCTAGAAATTTTATTTAAAAATAAAATCCATTTTTCTGTTTTTATTTGTTGAAATTGATTAATAACTTTTTCATTCAAGTTTGGTTCACTGTTCAAATCCGCACTGCTGGCTCCGCAGTTCCTTTGACTCGTTTTATCACCTCTATAAAACATGCGTATTGACAACCTGCCAACTAGGCATTGACTCAACCACTGGGGCCAAAATGTGGAACTGAGTAGTGCACAGTTCCACCTACGGTTAACCGTAGGTGGAACGAATAAAAACACGATTTCGTGTTTTTATTCGTTTATTATTGAAATGATTATTGGAAATAGAAGATGAGTATACTATATGCGGGACCTGTTAATAAAAATATTCATTGCGTTGCATTGTTGTTCACAAATTTAATATAACTTTGTTGACTATATATTTAGATTTAAAAAGCAGGGGGTGCTGCAGTTCCACAGTACCTACCAAAGAGCCGCTCCTGGTCATTCCTGCCTCCATGAGCAACAGAAAAATGAACATTACAATGTTGACAAACCACTTTTGTTTTATCACTATACCAATTGTCCAGTTTAATAAATTTGAATTCTTTTTGAAGGTCTTCGTTAAATACGTAATTTCTCTTTTTTGACATTTTAAATTTTGAAGCTTAAAACTTTTGAAATTATAAAATAAAAACTTTAAAATGTGTGTATGCGATAACTGACAAGCACAAAGAACAAATGCTGCTACAGACTAATTGACACGCAAAACATTGTCGGTCTATTTCCGTCTTAGTGGTAACCACCTGCAGATAGAATTCTCGGCATTCGATCGACGAATGGTTACACGAATGACTGCTACCCACAATGGCAGCCATCCTACGATATAATCACTATTGTAGGTTATGTTGCGCCAATATTTAAGCGCTTTTAATTATTATTATTTTTTTAAACTGAACAAAAATGGTATTTTTATTAAAACGACAGGACGGCCGGCGAATAGCAAAAAAACGAGACTGTCCCGTTGTAAATGGAACGTATGGTCAACCTACCAATGATCAAAAATAGGCGCGTAGCCACGAATTTGCCAATGGCGCCAAAAACTTAGCTACAACCTCTGTCAGCGACTGAGGCCAAATGCTCTGTGTATACTGCATGTGTTCTGTAGTCGATTTTCTATTTGCCTGCCGAAAAAGCCGAGTTTTGGGGAGAAAAGTCCATGCCACCGTCGTTTGAGAGAAAACGATTAACTCAGCCACGTTGTGAAAAAGGCCCATAAAAATTCGAAAGGACAGCGATTCTACCAACTGTGCTACCCATGAGGGCAAGGCTTTTATTAATAGGGTAATGCTATTATTATAATTAATGTTATTGTTAGTGAGTGAGAGAACGGGATATGTTCATACTGTTATTGTGTTTTAGTCGAGCCATAATTATGTTTTTAAAACGTGCACATGATTTGTATTAATAAACATGCCTTGCTTCTATTAAAATTTTTATACTGATGAAAAAGTTTTCTTTGTACATCACAAAAGCTGATGTTTTTAAAAAATCCCATTTGTACTATTGCTCCTAATCGTGGTCTACTGAGACTGATTTGGATATGTGGTCATGGGGGCGAATTGAAAAGTTCGTGGTCTGTGTATGAAAGAGTAGAGGCAGAGTGTTAAAATTTTCATATTTAATGCATACCACTTCAGGTTCGTGCGGTTTCAATAACCTCTTTTTTTATTTAGGGGTTCTGCAGTTAACAAAGTTGTGTATTGAATGAGAAAAGATGGACAAAATTTGGGGGAAAAGGTACTAATACCATGAAAAAAGAAAGTGCCTGGAAGATGACTCACGATGTGAAAGACCTACAATGTCCATCACTCCAGAGGTCGTTGACACTGTGCATAATCTGGTGATGAGTGATCGACCAGTGTGACAGTTCGGTACATTGCCAGCTTCTCGGCCATCTCGCATGAACGTGTGTACCACACAGTAACAGAGGTTCTCGCTATGAAAAAGGTGCCAGCACAATGGGTCCCAAAGTTGTTAACAGCAGATCAAAAACGCAGAAGAGTTGTCAAGCCAAGTGAACATTTACATCGTTATAAGCAGATCCAGCAAAATTTCTTTGCAAGTTTTGTGACCATGAATGAGATTCCTATCCATCACTTTCAACCGGAAACAAAGGTGCAGTCCAATTAGTGGAAACACAGCTCTTCTTCTTCCCATCCCCACAAAAAGGCCAAGTTGATCCTTCTGCTGGCAAGATGACAGCATCGGTTTCTTGCAATGCTGATGGAGTGTGTTTCTAGTGTGGACATGTTGTTGCGTCTTATGTAAGGCGTCGTCTAACAAAGGCGGAGATGAACTAAACGTTAGTTCATCTCCGCCTTTTTCTAGTGGATTACCTTCAAAAAGGACAGACAGTCATAAGGATATATTACGCAGACCTTGTGAAGCGTTTGCGTGAAACATCAAAGACAAACGCCGAGGGAAACTCAGCAAAGGAGTCTTGTTCCACCAGGCAATGCGCCTGCTCACAAGTCTGTCATTGCTATGCTGCACTGCATGAGTGTGGCTTTGAAATCTTAGACGATCCCTCATATTCATCAGAATTGGCATCATCCGCCTCTCACTTATTTCCTAATTTCAAAAAATACCTGGCTGGACAATTTACGGACATAATATAAAATGAGCCTAAAACCCTACGACGGCAACAACAAACAAGAAATATGTTTAACAGGGGACCTTAAACGACTTCGTATTTTCTGATATCGAATTAATGGGTTTTTCTGTAACTTTATCCGGGTAGCACTCTAAGATGTATCAATATTAGACGGGTGCGTCGCCAGAGGCTTTCTTGGTGGGGAGAAACTGATGTTGAAATAGAATAATTACACGGTACTAATTCTTGGCGGAGGGAGTTTACTAGCCCATTCGATTTCCTCCAGTGTCACTTACATTAGGAACCAAATATGATGACATAAAATAAGTTCTTTTAATTAAAAAGTAGTAGCTTGCGTACCCTGTTTACTTCGTGCTGAATTTTTCTGGATGACGAAAAGAAAAGGTGGGGGGAGTGTTGAACGACTGCTTGCCACTCAGTTATGTCAACTAATAGAGATACTGTATCTTTATTTACGATAATTCCCTTCGTTATCTTCGGAACTTGCCATTGTTTATTTTCTGGATTACCCACTGTTGCCTGCATGTGATGCAACGATAACCTTCACAACTTAATGCAAAAGCTGACAAAGTGAATGTTTAGAATAGCTTAAAGTAGGGAAATTATTTTTAATATTTTTTATGATAAGATATCCGAGTACATTAGAGAGTAGAAAGCAAGAGCAATTAAGTTAATGCTGAGGTATTAACATTCACAAATAAACAAATTACATTAAAAAAAAAAAAAACACAATAACGCAATGGATAGATTTAAAACTATAAAATAAAGAACGCAACAGTCCTGGATATCTTAGTAAACGCCATTCAAAAGAAATCCAGGAGCTGCGGGAAACATACAGATGCGTAATAAATTGATACGCACAAACAATTAATTATTAATTAATTTAAAAATAAATGTGACTGTAAAAATGTCTTCTTACACCAGAAGGCTGGATCTAACCACAAAGAATGTGTTCCTATGAAACTTAAATGTTGATAGCAGAAATGACGGTATTGCGAATCTAGATAAGTTCGATCCCCACTAAGAATGACTTATGATGTATTTAACCAAACAACACTTTCGTACTTGAGCAGCTAGAACTAGTTATTTGTATAACTTCAAATCAGAGAAAAATATAATAACATTATTGTATTTAGTGGTCAGGTGGGGCTAAAACCACAGTCAACTGAAACGAATGTTTTACTGTACCTTTGCTCTGATCACTCGGCTGTGTCATTGAGAAGCGCCTCTTGGAAAAAGGTGTTCCGAGAAATGATAGCCAAACTTCAGGAGGTTAAACACAGATTTGGGACCACACAGATATCCATTGGGAAAAGTTAGAACCTTTCTGATTAGAAGCTTTTGGGTTGAAAATTGTATATGCGCATGTATTCTAACATTGCAAAGCTATGAGCGTTTAAAGCTGTGTACATGAATGTTGCTAAAACGTGCTAAATGAAGAGAAAATAACAGAATTTCATAAGTACTGTATTTCAAAATTTGTTTACTTTACGGTAATAACTGCAGGTGACAGCAATTTCGAGATAAACGTCACCAAGTTGTCACGTTGGATGGATGCCACCGCTTGAAAACGCTCATAGCTTTAGCAGTCAAGCGCTTTTAGAAACAGATGTCATTTCTTTTCCTATACTTACAGAATTTCTTCGTATTTACGTAAGTATTAGCATCAATGATTCAACGCAAAGTATTTCCCTCGTTTGTAATTTTTGCTGATACATCTCGAGCCCTTCACAATACTCCCACGGGAAGAAATCAAGTTAGGAAATTGAGTTATGAAAAAATTAAATTAGTGTGACCCAAGGTATATACATCCATGAATAATTTATAATCGAGAATAATTTTTCCATGTAGGAAACGCATTCTAAATTGTGAAATTCATTTTATGGCATATAATGAATTTTATAATGTAAGAAACAATACAGTAGAATAGATTAACACGAGCATTGTAGAAGGTATACTTGCCTACAGATAAATAAATTTTCTGTTTATAGACGGCCGCATAAGGTCAGAGGAGTTATTATTATTATCATTAGTCATATGGTGCAAAGAAGCCTCAGGCTTCTTTGCACCTGGTGCTTTTGCTGCACCAGCCAAAAATAAATTTCTGAGTTACCCTGTGTGTGTGAGAGAGAGAGAGAGAGTCAGAAGTAAAGGGAATCACCAAGAAAGAGAATGATGATACCCAGCTCAGGACCCTAGGTGTGCCAAGCCCATACTCAACAGATGTGAGCCCCTGGGTTCATAAGATAAAAGAGAAATAGAGAGCTCATCACCGTTATAAGCAGCCATAAGGCTTTTAACCATGGTCAGCTGAAACTGGTGCAATACCTACTAATGTATCCTCGGTTATGGCTGCCTGTACGTGCATATAATCATTATATCTTGTTACATATAGGTAACACAGTTATCTGTAGTAGATAACTGTAATAAAGAAAGATAATTTCACTTCAAAAGTCGGGTATTATATAAACATATTTTCTAATCATCCTCTTTTTTAAGAAGAATATAATTATTGCAGGCTGCAATTACAGAAATATTGTTGCTTTGTTTTTACTGCTATACTCACATTTTAGAAATTCTAATCAATTTCTATGTATGCAGTAAATATAATTAGACTGCAGTTCAAACATTAATTTTAATTTTGGCAATAAAATGTTCTGCACTTCGGCACATCTTCACGTTCAACCCAATGCCTTTTTGATTTTTGACCGCATACTACAATAGCTAAAGTGAAGTATCGAAATGCCAGCCGAATGCGTCTTCTTGAAAGCACTGAACTCTGACTTTCTACGTAGTTTAAATCAATACAAACTATCTCTTTTCACAGTGTCATCGTCCTTTGGGATGAGAAATAAAAATTAAACTAGAAAACGGAAAATTGGCACTTTTTACCTAGACAGTCAATGACCATTCTTATAAAGAAAAAAAATAAATAAAAATAAAAATGAACAGAACATTAATATAAAACAGTCAGCATTGCGACTTTACTAAAATTTTTATTTTCTGTTAGAAGTAATCACGATTATATCAATGTTTTGTTTTAACAAAATAAATAAATAATCAATCAATTAACAAAAATCTAATTATACTTTATTCATTAACTAATACGTAACTAATATTGCAACGCCCTCTGGTAGGTTTTAATTGTTTATTCATTAACCAATACACTTAACTAATTCATAAACTAATACATAAGTAATATTGTAACGTCTTTAAAGGCGCTATTTTATAAGCTAGGTGTTGCATGAGACCTCCACCTACTTCCCCCACTCATGAGATCCCAGAAAAGGGCCAAAGCAGAAACCGCTGTTTTGGAGAATGGCATTACATTTTGAATAAATAGCATGAAGTATGCTTCTCCATTTGAGTGGCGTTTCCGTAGCCAGGTGGGCAGCAGCAGCCGTGTGTAGCACACGCTTCTTGATTAAACCGGGGTTCGTGACCACCAAATACGGAGGATGCGGAAAGGTCAGGGAATGACCACGGCATATCCCGGAGCAATATGGTCTTAGTTGCTAATGCTCCAAATAACAAACAAACAATCCATTTGAGCAGTGCTTTTTATTTAAAGTGCACAGTTCAATACTGAGACAACCTTCACAATTTCAATACTGAGACAACCTTCACAATTTCAATACTGAGACAACCTTCACAAGTCCCTTCACAATTTCAAATAGATGCAGCAAACTTAGTTTGCTCAACGCTACGTACAAATTTATCTATGCCCTACCTGTACAATAAAGTGCTATCAGTTAATAAATATTGAAATTATAATTTAATAATTAATTTGCTTGACTTCAGACCTGCGTTTTTTACCAAGACACTTTACGTCATGGTAGAAAACGTAGGTCCAAAGTCAAGATTGATAACGTCTTTCAACATGTGGGGGGCGTGCATATGCTATCCGCAAATCATGTGACATTTGTCTATATAAAGTCACAAGCGAAAATAGCACATAAAACTCATGGACATTTAAGTAGAAAATTTTTTAAGCGTTACATTTTTATTATATTGCACGTCATGAATAATTTGAACATTAATAACTTAGAAATGAATTCTACATTAATGTTGAACTAATTTCCAAAAAAAAAAAAAAAAAAACCTGTTTAACAAAAAAAAAAAATAAAATAAAACATCTACTGTCACAAAAAACAACTATTAGCAATGGTTACTGGTTACATGGTGCAAGGAAGCCAAAAGCTGCACCTCCTTATGCTGCACCAGCCAAAAAAAATTAATAAATAAATAAAATAAAATAATAATTAGCAGAAAAATTTTAAAAATAATAAAAGAAAAGGAAATAGACAACCTATGCATTTCCCTTCTCCCGTAGGTAACTATCCAGCTCAGCTGACTTTGGAATTTCCCCAAACTGTCAGCCTCTACCAACCATATAGGTAACTTATTCGAATAATTTATAACTCGCTGGCTAAAAGCGATTGCTTTCTGCAATCTAGTCTAAACTCCCCCCCCCCCCCCCGTAATTTGAATTTATGGCCCGTAGTCCTAGAATCATTTATCACCGTGAAAATTTCGTCCTCATTCATTTTTACTTATGTCTCTCTGAACCTTAAACACCTCAGTCAAGTTCTCTAAGGTGCCTAAATTTCCAAGCTCTGCAACCCACATATTCGAAGTCTTTCTTCATAAGGACGTGTAAGATGAAAAATCTTACATGTTAATATTTTAGAAATGAGTGAGATTTATTTAAAATAAAGCTTAGAAAATAGCAAAACAGGACAGTAAACATTTTCAGTCACAAATATTATTCTAGGTCACTCACAAGGATTAAAAAAATTAGACAAGGTTGAATTAGAGAAGGGAGCGGTAAGCTATTAGCAATTAGAGATACATTTCAGTTCCCACCGTGGCAAAGAATAAACAATAACAACGGGAATGGTGACAGCACTAATGGCGACCAGGTGCGAATATCTATGGCTCTGAGGAACAAAAGGGCTGTAGTCTGAACATTGTGGGACATCCCTTTGTCGGCCAGGTAGTAAATACGGGTCAAATTACTCCGGCTAGCAATCTATTTGCGTCTGACTGTCGGCGATGGCAAAGTTGTTAGAGCAATGTAAAATAAATCTGCTAAGTTTAACGAGGGGTGGCGAAGGTGACGGCGAACTTCAAAGCAGCGGATTGCCTGGGAAAAATTTGGAAATTTATTAAAATGAGCTCTGAATATACAGCTTGAGAAATTTTAAAGGACGAATAGGAAATGATGAAAATAAGAGAAAATGAGAAGATTGGGTAAAATCTGAGAAAATAGGTAGGCCCGACATAAGGAGGCGGTACGTGATTGAGATGACAAAAGTGAGTGAACGGGGAGAGAAAAAAAAACACACAGTTGAGATTTCGTTTGTGTTTTTTGTGAAGATGAGTTAGAGACACACACACAGTTGAGATTTCGTCTGTGTTTTTGTGAAGATGAGTTAGAGACACACACACAGTTGAGATTTCGTCTGTGTTTTTGTGAAGATGAGTTAGGGACACACACAGTTGAGATTTCGTTTGTGTTTTTGTGAAGATGAGACACACACAGTTGAGATTTCGTTGGTGTTTGTGGAAATGGGTTAGTAAAAACATAGAGTTGAGTTTTTGACGGTGTTAGGGAAAGAATGAGTTAAAAGTTACTGAGTTGAGTTTTTTGTTAGTGTTTGTGAAAATTGGTTAAAAAGAACACAGAGTTGGGCTTTTGTTGGCGGTTTGTGGAGATGAGTTAGGAAAGACAGACGTGAGTTTTTTGACAGTGTTAGTGGGAAAATTGAGTAATAAGTTGTGTAGGGTTAGATAAATCCTATCCTATCCTATCCTATCCTATCCTGTCCTGTCCTGCCAGCCAGTTGGGAATGTTCTGACAAAGTTAAGATGGAGTAGTAAGATAAGTTTAAGTACAGTCAGTGGGTTAAGAAGGGTTAGATGAGTTTCATAATAAAAGAGAACAGTCGAGTAGTTGGTCATGGAAGAAATATAGTAGAGAGAAATAGCCTAGTCCGTCATCGGAAGGAAGTGAAAGTGGCCAGTGTGAAAATAAGTGAAAGGAGGAACCTTGGTAAACCGAAAGAAGCAGCCTTGTGAAGCTGAAAGTAGGAGCCTTGGTAAGGAGAAAATAAACCTAGTCCGTCATCGGAAGGCAGTGAAAGTGGCCATGTACATATAAGTGAAAGGAGGAACCTTGGTAAACCGAAAGAAGCAGCTTTGTGAAGCTGAAAGTAGGAGCCTTGGTAAGGAGAAATTAAGCCTAGTCCGTAATCGGAAGGTAGTGAAAGTGGCCAGCATGCAAATAAGTGTTGTGTACGGAGAGAAATAACCCTAGTCGACCATCTGAAGGCAGTGATAAAGGCAAGGCGCAGATAAGTGAGCTGAGAAGATAAAGTTGTAATTCCTAGTCCGCCAGAATAGCTAAACCGAAGGTTAAGTAGCAGTATCGAAGACGAGCCCATAATTTCCTAAAAGACACAGTGATGCTCTATCCAGACGTAGACTACAGCCATGGAGAAACTTGAAGTTCTGAGATGAATGCAGTTGGTAAACGATGATGCCATTCCCAGACAAGGAGCTGAAGGCCCCAAAACGGAGAAATCCAATTCGTAAAATTAAGTAAGTGACTAGATATATATAGTATTCTCCCTCACAAATAAAGGACTGTTGGAACTCTAATATCAGATTAGTATAACGTTTAGAAAGATGTTAAAGGAAGGATATACAAAAATATAAATATATACATAAATATAGAGATAAGTCAGATGATAGTTTTGAGTTTTGATTAATGTATAATTAGACATATGTAGAAAGGAAAAGGAGAGAAATTTGATATTTGTTATTAGTTATTGTCTAACATATAGGTATGATATATTTTGGGAGGGAAGGGTAGAGAAATACAGAGAAAGAAAAAGCCTTATGAATGTAGCTAACCCTTGGGACCAGCATTAGTCCAGAAATTGATGTCAAATGTACTATCTGTCTTGATTAAAGAAAGTTGTGAAGTTATATTCCCCAAGACAAAATGAGGCACTAATTAAATTAGAAATTAAGAGTGAAATTCCTAAATCAATTTATAAGGTAAGAATAAGATTTACATAAGAGAAAGAGTGTGAACTAAACCTCTTAAGTAATTATTGTTCATGTGTGGAGAAAGAAGAAACTAAAATAAGTTTATGTAATGATATTGATTGAGTTGTATTGAAGTGGATAACCTTGTTTAGAGTAAAACCACTGTATTTAAATGTCATATATAACTGATAATACATAGGCAAATTTGAGAAATAATAATATGTGCTTGAGAGTTGATAATTTTTGTATTGTGTATATAAGTGTAAATAAAATGTTATGTTATATATTAATGTGTGTGTTGTTTGTCATTCTTGAACACTCGGCCTGTCCGAGGGGAATTATAAATAATTAAGAAGTTTCCTCGAATTTGTAATTCTCCTGTAAAGTAAAGTCAGAAGTGTAAGTGGGGAAATTAAACTAAGGTGGATAAACACATTATAAGGGAACATTAAAGAAATAAAAATATCATAATCATTCTTCTTGTATTCCACCCCCCACAGACGCCCTTTTGCCGATCTCACCAGGCGAGTTACCCTTCTTTGCACCCTTTCAAGAAGCTCGATGTCTTTCTTTAGGTGCGGTCTCCATACCTGAATACAGTACTCCAAGTGTGGTCTAACAATAGCCTTATATAATGGGATTATGACGTCCTTATCTCTACTAGAAAATGTTCGATAAATCATCGATAGGACACCATGGACTTTCTTTGCAACCTGCCTATAATGCTCAAAGAACTTTATGTCTGACCTTATCGTAACACCCAAGTCCCTTTCCTGTACTACTGGCTTTAGTTCAATTCCACCAAGTGTATAAGTTACTTTGGGGTTACTGTTCCCCAGGTGTAATACCTTACACTTTGCTCGATTAAAGCATAGCTGCCATTTTTCTGACCGTCCCTGAAGTCTATCTAGGTAACTCTGAAGAAGCTCTGCTTGGCAGTAATCATTAACTACTCTACCAATCTTTACAGCATCTGCAAATTTTGACATCACGCCCTTTATCCCTTCATCGATTTCATTTATGAAAATCAAAACAACAGTGATCCTAATACTGATCCTTGGGGAACCCCACTTCTTATATCAACCCAATCTAAGGAATAACCATTAATCACAACCCTTTGCCTCCTGCCCTGAAGCCTTTCTGCTATCCATCTAAGGATTTTCCCTGTGATTCCGACTTGTTCCAGCTTATAAAGTAACCGCTCATGTGGGACTGACTCAAATGCTCTGTTGAAATCCAAAAAAAACAAGGTCGAAATTATTCCCTAAATCCAGCTCATGAGTAACCCGGTCGAAAAAGCTAACTAGATTTGTTAAACATTTGTTTTACTTTTTCTTCCCGAATCTCCCACCCTCTCATTTCTTGTACGTCCTTGGTTTCCTTGCGTTCTAGTTCTATCCAGGGGGCTCAGTTTTTATGTCTTACTTCCCTGCTCCATATGTTTTCCCAGAATCCTCAATCGTCTTCTGCTCGGGTGGTCTGTTCCCTTCTTTCCCGCCTTCTCCGAGACTGCTTTCTGCCTCTTTGGTCCTGATTGAAGATTGGGTTGTTTATTTTCCTCTGGTCGCTCTCTTTGTATTGGCGTAGTGCTGAGTGCAAGGAGGTTCTGCTTCAATGTGTCCAAGTACTGTCCTATTCTCTGATTTATTTTTTTTTGTCTCATGTCTGCTGTGGACGCTGTCTCTCTTGAGAATGCTCTTCACTTTTCCAATTAATTTCTTACTCCTATTGCCCTGTTGGTATACTGGGTCCATTGGCCTATCTTGACTCTTAATTCTTCTACCTTCTGCTGAAGTCTTCTTTCACAACCTGGCGGTTACTTCTGTTTTCGGTTCTTCTGCTGCTGGTCTCTCGTTTCTCTTCTATTAATCCTCGTGGCTGCTACCGCAGCACAATACACGACTGTGTGGATGGCCTTCAGTGTTGCACCATTGGTTTCGTATTTTTTACTTTCGTAAAACCTGTGTATTCTTTCGTATTCTTTACTTTCGTTAAACCTGTGTATTCTTTCGTATTCTTTACTTTCGCAAAACCTGTGTATTCTTTACTTTCGTATTCCCTTCGTATTCGTTTTACGAAGTATTCCCTTCTTAAAAATTATATACCCCTTTCGTATTCTTTACGGAAGGGGTACATAATTTTTACTTTCGTAAAGAATAGGAAACCTCCTCTGGTTTCGTATTCTTTATCCTTTGTAGATGATCGCTCAGGTCCTGCTTGATTTTTCCCAAGGTTGCAGGAGCTATCAGGTTCTTCGTGACGATGGTCCTTCTCTGGTCCGCTATTCGCTGATCGGTGACGTGAATATCCAGGAATCGTTCCAACCACTTGGTATATAGTCTTGCCCTGTAAGTTGTCACATCGGTCTCCACCTTCGTTATTTCGTAGTATGCTTGCATGATGTACGTATTCATTTCAATGCTCCACTTCATGTGTTTGCATTTTCTCCATTCCTGGGTGGCCACTACCGCAGTTGCATAGGAAGCACTTCCAGTTAGTGTGGCTGGATGGTCTTGCCCTTCTCTGCATAGGAAGCACTTCCAGTTAGTGTGGCTGGATGGTCTTGCCCTTCTCTTGTGGTAGCCATATGGGGAACAGCGCCACTTGCTTCACTGTCCTCCTCTGGAGACCGTCTCTGATTTTTCGAACCGACCCCTCTGTCTAAGACCGAAATGCGAGCGACTTGATCCTGCATCACACTCGATGTAGTCTGATTAATATTTATCTGCGACATCATCCATCTCTGGAAGTGGACCTGTTTAGCTTCGGCTTATGTCCAGTGGTAGTTCTCGGTAGTGACGCAAGATGTCGCCACAATCTACCTTAGCCGCAACTCCGACCTTGGGGTACATAATTTTTATTACTATTAATTGATTTATTATTATAATTTTATTAGTATTATTATACCGGTCTCCCAGCATGATGGAGCCGCGTTCGTTTCCACCAAGGCGGTACTCGAACCCGAGTCCATCAGGCTGGTAGCCAGTGTCGTAACCACTGGGCCATCGCTGCCTTTATTATTATTGTTGTTGTTGCTGCTGCTGCTCTTATATTATTTCTTCCTGATGGGGGATTATTATTATTTTATTATTATTATTCATATGGTGTAAGGAGGGCTGCGTTTTATGCTGCGCCAGCCAAAAAAACTTTCCAAGTTACCCTGAGAGAGAGAGAGAGAGAGAGAGAGAGAGAGAGAGAGAGAGAGAGAGAGAGAGAGAGAGAGAGAGAGAGAGAGAGAGGAATCACCACAAAAGAGAAGAATGATGATATCCAGCTCAGGACCCTTGGTGTACCAAGCCCATACTCGCCAGATATGAGTCCCTGGAGTAACATTTTAAGTTTCAAGCAGAAACATAAAATTTATTTAATTACATTTATTACACTACAATAGTATGGTGGACCATACCAATGCGAACCACTAATCCTTTTCTGCACTAAAATTGCTTGTGCGGCTAATGAGCACTTCAGAGTTTGACACTTCTGCCCTAAATTATTTGTAATTATTTTAACTAATTAATTTTTCGACTTATCATGCAGTAGTTAAACATAGCTGCGTGGGTAGCACAGTGGTATCGTCACCGTAATCCCCACACCGGGTGGAAGAGGCCCGGGTTCTAATCCCGTCGATGATGCGAGGAACTTTAATGGGCTTTTTTTACTCCGTGGCTGAGTTAGTCGGTCTCAGGCGTAGATAGCAAGACGAAAGCTGGACGAAAGATAGCTGGACGAAAAACCCCAGAATCTGGGGTTTTGCGAAACAGACAAATCGACCACAGAACGCATGCAATTAACAGACATAAGAGAAACAGCACGGCAGATGAATTTAATTATTCGGGTGGCCTAAAAATAATAGTTTGATTAGTAGTTAAACATAATACTGTATATTGAATTAACATATATAGAGCAATAAAATAATAAATAAAACAATATACCTACACACAATACACACGAAAACCTACACATACGAGTAGGTTTTAGTGTATGCTGTTTTATTTATTTGTATATCTTTCCTTTATTTTAAAAATTTTATATTTATTTCTTTTTCGTAATACAAATAATTTTATATTTATTTCTTTTTCGTAATACAAATAATTTTCGCCTAAAAATATAAGAAAATTGTAATATCAGTAAAGTTTAGTTCCCTCAATCGAAGTGCCAGGGGCTACAGCGTCCCTTCCCCCCCCATGTGTGTTCGATGCAACTCTATGATGTCCTATCGGTGATTTATCGAACTTTTGTTAATAGAGATAAGGACATCATAGTCCCATTATACAGTACAAGTCTATTGTTAGACCACATTTGGAATACTGTGTTCAAGTATGGCGTTTCTTGAAATGACAAGTGTGGTTCAAGTATCGAGCTTCTTGAAAGAGTCCGAAGGTGGGTAATTGGCTATGAGATCGGCAAAAAGGGCGTCCATATGACTTCGAATATGTGGGTTACACAGTTGGAAACTATGCACCTTAGAGCAGGGGTTCTTAAATTGTAGTTCGCGATCCACAAAAATATTTTGGGGGTTGCAGCAACCATTAAAATCTTGAATAAATTAAATATTTATTATAGAACTATTGAAATTATTATACACCAGAAATTATCGTTATTATTCTTAAACTGTGGTCGCAACCCCTCCAGGGGTCGCAAAAAAGACTCTGGGGTCGCTGATAATTTCGTATTATGAAAACGGGTCGCGGATAAAAAAAAGTTTAAAAACCTATGCCTTAGAGGAGACTTGATTGAGGTGTTTAAGACTCTGAGCTGCAAAAGTAAAATGAATGAGGACGAAATTTTCGCTGTTATAAATGATTCTAGAACTAGGAGTCATAAATTCAAGTTACGGGGAAAGAAGTTTAGACTGGATTGCAGGAAGTTTTATTTTAGCTAGCGAGTTATAAATTACTGGAATAAGTTACCTACATGGGTGGTTGAGGCTGACAGTTTGGGAAAATTCAAAGGTGAGCTGGAGAGTTACCTATGGGAGGAGAGAAATGCATAGGTTGTTTATTTCCTTTTCTTTTATTATTTGTTAACTATTTATTTTATATACTATTTTATCTTTTTTTTTTTTTTTTTTTTTGTCTGGTATGCCTTAGGCTTCCTTACACCATATGGTCATTACTAATACTATGTAAAATGCCTTATTTGGTAGAGTCAACTGTTTTTATATTTATTACTGAATGTCTCATCACATTTTAAAAATGGTTTGGATGCAAAGATGTAATTGGGTAGGTGGCGTACTGTTGTTGCTGTTGTGAGTGTGGTGTTTTTATTCTCTTTCGAAATACTATTATTGCTAATTATCGAAGTTTTGTAATTATGATTTTTCTCATTTGTGAAGAAAAGAAGTTTAATTGCTGCCGTAGAGACTTCTATTACCTTGGATGATAAGTATTTTCTACAGTTTTGTTAGTTTTTAAATGATAGGCCTAGCTGACACAGTTACCTTGATTTACCTTGCTTCGTTGCGTATGCGATATTGTTGCTTTCTGAAACTTAGGCCTAATGTGATGCGTTCGTTATTATGTTTGTCTGTGATCTGAAAAAAAAAAAATGCAATTTATTCTGTGACGATTACCTTGCTGTTCTTGTAGAAGTATAATCTTTGACAATTGTAGTAAGAATCGCAGAAAAGCGATTATGTAACGCTCGTAAATCGAATATTTCTTAATATTCGAAGAATCAGAACTCTCTTGAATTTCATACAATATTACGGAAAATGTCGAAAATTCCATATCTAACATCAGTATGAATGACCAAATACAACAAAACTCTTCGTGAATACATTTACAAACTTATTTATGTTCATATGCAAATTGTAACACGACATATCGATAAACCTGGATGATGCAAGAAAAAGTAAACTTATAAAAACTGAAATAAGAATTCAACTTGCATGAGCAGTTTAGGTAGTAAAGTCTGTTAGCAGTAAGAAAACTAATTATTACATTCTAAACTGTAATTATTACATAGGCCCGATGAGAGGGGTGGAAAGGGGTGGAAAGGTGGACGATTAATAATTAATTTAAGTACTTAAATTAACTTTTAATAATCATTTGCAGATTTTTTTTAACAAAAATTTCCACGAACTTAAAATAATAAAAAGTTTTTATTTTATTGATTAATTATATGTTATAATTAACAAACACGTTGCTTTTTAACTCCCACATCTACATATGGACCCATACGCACACACGAACGCATATACAAATGCAAGAGGGAAGCCGACATTCGCACCGGGACTTCATTACACACAATTGCTGTCATTTTTTTAAATTATTTATTAATTAAAGCGGTCCCAGCCAACATGCCACGACCAAAACAGATACATATGAAAAAACTTAAAATAATCAAATTACATAAAAATAAATATTATTATTAAATACCAGACGGAGTCCAAACAACGGTTTCAATCAGCTCATCGCAAAGAGCTACATTTGCTCCGAGTATGTCTGTACCAGGAACTCCGTTTAGAAAGGCCAGCAGCACAAGGAGCTGGCGTTGCACTCACAACTATAGGT
This sequence comes from Mastigoproctus giganteus, assembly GCF_048544385.1. Classification (NCBI taxonomy): domain Eukaryota; kingdom Metazoa; phylum Arthropoda; class Arachnida; order Uropygi; family Thelyphonidae; genus Mastigoproctus; species Mastigoproctus giganteus. The sequence goes on from NC_143578.1 coordinate 81,111,314, forward strand.
AATCCAGCACTACACCATACCACATTACCAAGGCTTCCAGATGCAGGTCTTCCGCCTAAGAAATATAGCAGTTGCAAAGGCCTGTAAAGCCAAGGAGTTCTCCTGTTTATTAAGTACAATCGTCTCACAGTCTTCCGCCATAAGATTGAGATTACTCACCCGAGATATCAATTCAACTCTTAGATCGCTATACTCCTCACAGTTCTAAATAATATGTTCCCATAATTCCCTTTCACTACAGTTGCAACTAGATATTTCGGTTATTCCTAAATCGTGCAATTTTGCATTAACCGAACCATGACCAGCCAATAAGAAAGTAGCTTGTAAGTTTGGTGCAAGCCATTTAAACTTTATCGAGGTTGCATTTCTTATATTTGGAAAAACGTTTTGTGTAATCCGTTCTTTATTACAAGCGCTCCTGTCAGACATTTACCAGAGCATCCCAGATTATTGCCTTTTCCTTCTTGGGATCTCCCAAGAGTCCACCTCTATATTCAGAAAAGAACTAGGAATTCCACGGCGGACGGAGTAAGCTAACGCACAATACACCAAATGTAGATCAATAGGTAATTTGCTAGTCACAACCTGCAAAACTTGGGTCGAAACAGTCCTGAATGCCCGTCTACGCGTGTAGCACAGTGGTATCGTCATCGTTCTCCCCACACTGGGTGGAAAAGGCCCGAGTTCGAATCCCGTCGTTGACGCGAGGAACTTTATAAGGGGCTTTTTTCACTCCGTGGCTGAGTTAGTTGGTCTCAGGCGTATATAGCAAGGTTCCCCTCCCCCAGAAACTAGGGTTTTTCGTCCAGCAAAACAGACAAATCGACCACAGAACACATGCAATTAACAGACATAAGAGAAACAGCAGGGCAGATGAATTTAATTATTCGGGTGGCATAAAAATAATAGTTTGTTTTTTGTTGTTTAGTCCTGCATGCCGAGGAGTAGATAGCAAGGTTTTGGGTTTTTCGTCCAGCAAAACAGGCAAATCGACCAGAGGACACACGCAATTTACAGACACTAAATACAGGTTTATGTAATGAATTACGGGTGGTCCTAATATAATAATTTCAATTTGAGTCCTGCATGCCATGCACATCCTAAGGAGCATTACTCTTTGAAAATGGAACTGAGCTTCCTAGCAAATACTTTCTACTTCGCATTCAAACCAAATTGGTTATCGCCGGGATAAATACACATTTATGTAGCAAGTTCAGCATCCTACCTTTTATTCTCCAGCCAACCCTAGTGAATCTAGTAATCATCCCAATAAATTTCCTCACCTCTTCGAGATAGATATGTAATGTGTGAGTTGAAAGTTAATGATCCATCAAGCATAATGCATAGATATTTTGATTGCCTTTCCGATTTTAGGCTCGATCAATTTATTCTCACAACTGAGTGTCTTCTACCCGAAAAATGACCCTTGAAGACCATTATCCTTGTTTTGGTTACTGATACAGCCAGTTTATGTAACTTACACCAGCTATTAAGTTCAAGCAAACCTGCTATGACCTGGTTTCTAGTTGCGCCCGTGAATTTCCTTCAATAAGCAGGACAAGATTAGCATACGCCACCACCTCTGTATGCTCGAAGACTCTACGCAACCAGTCCTCCTAAACTAGGTTCCACATTAGCGGTCCAGAAACCGAACTTTGTGGGCATCCCCTTGTCACCTCTCCTACAACGTAACCAACCGATGACTACTTCACTCACTGTACGGTGAGTGAAGTAGTCGTCGGTTCAACTAAGACCCTGAAGATCTTAGTTGAACAGCCTGCAAGCCATCACTCTAGCCATCATAAGAACTCTTTTCCATTGAATGCAGTCAAAAAGCCCCCCTCAAAGTCAATAAAGGACATACTTACTGTTCGAGCCTAATATATAGTTCCACACTGCCCTCCCGAAGTACATATTCTGTTCCACGACCTTGAGTAAATCCATATTGTCTACTAGTGTAAATTTTTTTCAGTATGATCCATGATCCGTTTCGCCAGCATTCTTTCAAACACTTTTCCTAAATCATGGAGGAGGGCAATAGGTCGATAAGATCGTGGATCATATTTTGGCCTAGATGGTTTCTTCAGTATCAGCCTTAATAAGGCATCCTTCCATGGTGATGAAAAGACCCTGTCACGCAGGCAGCTATTAAAGACCTCAAGAAGGATCCCTGTTATGAGCCACTGAGCTCGTTTAATGACCTCTCTTTCAATGAGGTTCATCCCCTGGCATTTATTGAGCAGGACTGCATCACAGAATTCAATCAGACTAAAGGGATCCTTATTATGTACCGCAGCGTAAGCATGATTCAGCAGTTTCATCAACGTATGTTCCTCATCATCTTGCTCAGAGGTAGTATCCCTAATCAGATGATTAGTGGAAAGGAAGTCTGCCAAAATAGCAGACTTCCTTTCTCCTCCAACTTGTACTTTCCTCGTCAACATCTCCAATAGAGTATGTCATATCTCCATTATATATTTTAGTTTTTTCAGTACATAGCTTATATACAATTCCCTATCGGTTCTCATTACCCACTGATCTAACCAACGTTCTCGAGACGGTTAATTTTGATTTAGGTATCATACGCACATATGCACTCCGTATCCTCTGATACTCTACTTTAAGTATATTAACTTCCTGGGCTCTATTTTTACGCCGACTCCTTTGGTACCTTTTCCGCACTTTATGGACCTGCTTCCGAAGTTGAGTTAATTCACTAGACCACCATTAAACTGGAATCCTATTACAGTTGTTTTGCTTCATAGATGTCAGGAAGCCTCAAAGAGAGAGCGCTGAAGTAAGTCTACAGCATTCTCTCCAGACATCTGACTGAATGCTCCCAAGGTCCAGATTCCCAAGTCGAACATGAATACGTTCGTCAAACCTATCCCACTTTGCTTATTTGATAGTAAATCGCCGTAACTGTTCCTGAGACGGAGCTAGTTTCGTCAAGTCCCTAGCAGAAAATACAATGGCCCAATGATCAGAGCAGATCAAATCTGTTCTTAATTGCCAATCGTTCACGATACCAGCTGCACTTACGTTACTGATTGTCATGTCAATATTTGATTCTCCATTAATAGTGAAGAAAGTACTATCTGGACTTGTCTAAACAATCTGATAGGTTACTATGACGCAGTGACCAAGGAACTGGATGCAAAAAATAATTTTGACAACATGTACTTGGATTTCAGGGAGGCTTTTAATATTGTTGCACATAAAAGACTGCTGTAGAGACTGGAGCAATGTGGCATTAAGGGCAAGTTACTGCTATGGATAAAGGGATGGTAAAGTGGAAGAAGACAGAGAGTGGTTATCAATGGGCACTGTCCTTCGCGGACTAAGGTTATTGGTAGAGTTCCCCAGGGTTGGTTCAGTTGGACCCGTTGTTGTTTTCAATATTTATCAGTGATATTGATGAAGGTATATCAGGCTTAATGTCTAAGTTTTCAGATGACACAAAGGAAGGGTTGTTAACGGCAGTCATCAGGGTGAGCTACTGCAACAAGGTCTAATAAAATTGGATTGAACAGCTGAGAAATGGCAATTGATGTTTAACATTGATAATCCAGGGTACTGCGTATGGGTAGCAGTAACCCCAGAGTAAATTATCAACTGTATGATACTATACTCAGATTAGTGGAGAATGAAACGATCTGGAGGTAATTGTGTAGTCAGGCATGAAATTCTCTGAGCAGTGTAAACATGTTGCCAGAACAGCTCATGGGGTTTTGTCAGTGATATACAGAAACTTTGCTAGGAGGGATAAAGATGTGATTTTCTCTTTGTGTAAGACCATGGTTAAGCCGCATCTGGAATACTGTATACAGGTCTGGAGGCCCACTTTAGGAAGAATGTAGATCTGCTGGAACGGGTTCAGAGAAGGGTAACCAGACTGGTGAAGGGAACAAAAGGGTGCTAGAAAGGCTTCAGTTCTGCAAATTGCAGCATCTAGGCACTTGCGGGGAGATCTGATTAAGGTGTTTAAAGCTGAGTGGATTGAGTTTAATGGCATTCTTCCACTTGTCGAGGCTATACACATGAGGGGGACATAAATTCAAGTTTAAGAAGAGGTGCTTGCAGGATAGATGTGCAGAAATTTGTCTTCAGCGCTTCCGTATGGTTGATTGTTGAACAGACTTCCATCTGTAATTGTGGAAATGGCTGGGTTGCATATATTTCAAAGAACTAGGCAGATTCTTGGAGGGTGCGGATGAATGAACTGTGTAATTTTTTTTTTTTTTTTTTTTTTTGGCTGATCCAATAAAGCAAGCTATATAAGCTTGCTTTATTGCATCATTTGCCATTTCTGTTACTACTACTAACTATCCTAAGATTACTGCTACCCATATGCAGTACATTTCATTTGTCAACTTGAAACTTCAATTGCCATTTCTGAGCATAACCACTTAATTTCTTTTAAAATATTGTTGCAGTAGCATGCCGTCATTACTGTTGTTAACCACCCTGCCTATCTTTATATCATCTGCAAACTTTGACATTAAGTCTAATATACCTTCATCAATATCTTTAATAAATATTGAAAACAACAATGGGCCCAGCAATAAACCTTAGGAACTCCACGGATAACATTAGTCCACGAAGAGCAGTGTCCACTGAGTTCGAGTCCCGTCGACGACGGGAGGAATTTTTGTGGGCCTTTTCACAACGTGGCTGAGTTAATCAGTCTCAGGCGAGGGGAACATGGTTTTTCTCTCCCGAAAACTCGGGATTTTTGTCCCTCAAACTGAAAAGCGACCTCAGAATACACGCAATTTACAGACAATATGCACGGAGCAATATGGCTTTAGCCGCTGATGCTCCTAACGCCCTACAACAAAAATGACATTTTTTTTTTTTTTTTTTTAATACTGCAAGACGATCAAATAAGGTCGGAGTACTTTACAAGACAGACAGAATAGAACGTCACCGTATGTATCGTGCCGACAAAGTTGCCATAGAAGAACTTCCCAATGTGTTCGCATACATAATTTGTACAAATTATTATTTAACGGTACCGGATCACATGTTGTGGAACCACAGTCAAGTCAAAGGCGTGTACTATTGTAGCCTTGGCATTTGCCTACTCGACTGTGGTGGTCTTTATTGTATCTGTTTTATGACTGCTGAAATACCAGCACCACAGTTGATAGTGGCCGTGTATTTTAGTGGCTCTACAGATGTTCCATCTGTTAAAATGCGTTCCAGTAAAGCCCTAGGACTACAGCCAGCCCTCAATATTCAGTGTTGCCAGTCCGCGGTGCTTCAGTTGGAAACTGGAATGTAAAAAATATTTAGCATTAAAATGGATGCTAATACTGTATTTGAAAACAAAAGCAAGATTTAATTTTTGTGAAAATTGTATCAAACATATGCAAATGTTATGAATCAGTTTTCTTTGATTCTGATATTAATTACGAATGTGCCTTACCTGTTTTCGACAATGACTGCCTTAACACTGCAAAACTTTTTTTTTTTTTTTTTTTTTTGGAATTAAATAATAAGTTTACGTTTACACTCCACAATGGCCCCAAGAGAAGAGAAGAGAAGATTTACAAACTTGGAAATAATTATTAATTGTTTTATACAACACTTACAATACAACACTTAATAACGGGCATTTCATTTTTCAACATACAGGCTCGATATCGGATGTATGTACTCGTCCACATATGTTACTACAAGATCAGACGTTAATAGACCTTTACCAAAATTTGAATTTAATTTAGAAACATAAACGTCAACCGGAATGGTCTTCCGGCCAAATTCGAACAATGGAACTTAAAAAAAAAAAAAAAAAAAAAAAAAGGTAAAAAAACTAAAAAGTAAAGTAAAGTAAAAAGATAAAAAAAAACACTGGAACTAAGACCTTTCAAACGACATACTTGAAACTTCCACAACATAAATAAAAGGCAATGTGCAGGGTTGGCATATTCACTACAACAAAAACCGCCGTAATAAGAAAATTACACCAGATAGAGAGAGAGCGAAAAACATTTTATTTTATTTGAAATAACAACTGAAAAAATTTTTTAAAAAGTTAATGGCTTCTACATGGGTTCCATTTGTGTCCAACAGGATGTCGAAACGATATTGAATCCTCTCAACTGCCCCAACATAATTTGTATCGCCCAGTGCTTTTTGTGCTGCATAACACCACTTGTTTTTTAACATTGTTTCAGGCGCTGCTGGATAGACTGCTTTTCAAGTGCTTTCCTCATACATAATAGCATGTACGTACGTTGTGTGCAACTTTGTTCCCACAGTACCTAAGGTATTCCTCTTAAACTCGCCTTGTTGTTTATCTCTGTGTTAAATATCTCTGCAAAAACAATCATGTATACCTTCGTGGGTAGCACAGTTGATGGGATCGCCGTCTTTCCCACACCGGGTGGAAAGGACCCGAGTTCGAGACTCGTTGATAAAGGGAAAAATTTTGATGGGCCTGTTTCACAACGTGGCTGAGTTAGTCGGTCTCAGGAGAGGGTAGCATGGTTTTTTATCCTGGAAACTCGGGTTTTTCTTCCGGCAAACAGAAAATCGACCTCAGAACACACGCAATTTACAAATAGTATACACAGAGTAATATGATCTTAGTCGCTGATACTCCCTAAACCATACTACAGCAATAGTCATGTATGCTCTGTTGATTTGTATGCATAGTGATATACAAACTAACCCAACATACATGACTGGCTTCTTAGAAATCCTCCAGCAAAAGTCCCCTAAAAATTTGCTGGCTTCCGTCTTTGCCTCGAGGAGCGTGGTCGGCTTCTAGACAAAATTAAAACTCTGTTTTTTGACTTTCCACCGCAACCCTAGGTTTGCAGTAGGAAAGCCGAGTAAGGAAAGAAAGAGAGGAGATGGAAATGTAAGCAAGTTAGACAGATATGTCAGATACGAGAAGGGGAAAAGGGGAGTAGGCTTCCCCAAAAAAAAAAGAAAAAAAAAAAAAAAAAAGAAGGAAAAAAAAGAGAGAGTCATATTGCACAAAATTAAATGTGAGTGACTTGAATAGGAGAGATATCTTAGATGGTCCAGATTGTATTTAACGCGACTCGGCACTCATGTTGGGAAGATTATGATATGAGGGATAAAAGCAATTATACAAGTAAGTTTTTTTTTTTTTTTTTTTTTGACAGATGCAACAAAAACCTAACCTGAAACTTTTGTCCCTTATTAAGGATGCCACTGTAGCTATTCCGTCTTACAGAGTGCAGAACGCTTGTTTGAATCTACGTAATAGTAAAATTCTTATAAATTGTGGTAGATGGGAATTCTTTTGAACCCTGTGTGGCGGTCCTGGAATATATACAGAATGCTTATTTTATACTGTAACGCTTTTATACTAAACACATAACTCCTTCAAAAGGAGATTCTGGCAACTGCAATTCAACATCGTCGAACTGCAGTTGCCATAAAATGAGTGCTGATGTGGTTTTAAATTGGTTTAAAATTATTCATTCAAAATCCTATATACTTATAGATACATCTTATGGCAGCAGACAGCTGGACCGTTCCCCTTGCAAGCAATAATCGTAAACAGTGCAGGATAGTCTGGCTTATCAGACGTATGATTGCATTAATCTATAACCAAAACGGTTGGACTCGAACGAACTAATCAAAGTGCATGCAGTATCAAAACTGATTATGGAAATCAACGAATTAGCTTCGTCTCAAAGATATTTCCAAACTCGTATTCCGTCGTATCATATAAAATTCAAGCTAATTGAATTGATATGAGGAAAAATAAAATGCAATAACGCAAATAAAAATAGCACGTCCAAATTTATATATGTGGAAAGATTGGTATAGGAAGCTATTTCGCACGTTGCCGAATAAAACTGCGTTAACGCCATTCGTCATGTGGATGAAATCGTACAGAAGTACAAACAGCGAGCAAAAAAATCACTGGCTCGATTTCAATTCACCCGAGAGTCTAACCTTCTGACTAAGGCTCCATCCGTATCGATGGGTTAAAGCAGGGGTGGGCAACAGTCGGCCCGCGGGCCACATCCGGCTCGCGACGATGTTGAATCCGGCCCCCTCGGTAAATGCATAAATATAGAAAATCCATACCTGACTACACTCGCCGTAAACGTTCGGCTTAATTCGGTTCAATCGGGAATCGCGGCCAGTACAACAGTAACCAAGTGATTCTACGCAGCGTCAAAGAGTTATTTCCTAATTATTATTGTAGCATCGATCGAACGAAGTTCCTTTGGGTTTGACTTCTTATTGAAAAAAATAATATTGGTGCGAGATATTTTATGTTTTATGCCCTTTCTAATTATTACAATTTTTAATTTAATATAATTTATAGCCCATAAAATGAGCCAATTAAAAAAAAAAAAGAAAAATTGATGCCGAATGCCGCATTTTCAATGATAATTGGACATTCAGATATTTTTTTAAAAAATACATTAATAATTTGGTAATTCAAGTAATATAACATTTTTTAGGTTCTGATTTTTTTTATTAAATCGTTCAATCTATTCCGGCCCGCATCATGATGCGAAAATTTCATTCGGCCCGCATCATGATACGAAAATTTCATTCGGCCCGCTGACGAAAAAAGTTGCCCACCCCTGGGTTAAAGGGTCCTTTTCAGACCATTCAAAGTTTGTTATAGAGTTTGTCATATTGTAAATATACACATTTTAATTATTTATTAAAATAAATAATTAAAAACATTAACTAAATCAGTACCTCTGAAACGCCTTCAATAATTTTTATTTATTGATTTTTTTTAAAGTGATTGCTTGATTTTTTACATTTCATGTAAAAAATTAAGATGCATCTGTGATTTCATTTGAAATCACAGATGCATCAAATCAGCTTTTCCCAGTCTATCGATTGCAAAGTAGACAGGGTCAAAATGGAATGCTCGTTAATAAAATGTCTTATTTTTAAAGTACAGTATGTTCATTGCATTACGGATTCGTATGACGAATAGGAACGTTGTTTTGATGCGCTTCGGTTATTCCGAGCCTGGAGGTAAATAGTCATGGGGGTAGAGTGTAGAGTGTGTTTACTGTCAAACGGCACCAGGGGTTTCCCCCCCCCATCTCCGCATAGTATACTTTGTGGGTGGGAAACAGAACACTGTCAATGCCAGAGGTTTAAAGGTGTATGGATTTTGTATATGTGTAGTGTCGTGTACCGTTGTTCCTCTGGTCATTTAGCCGTTGGGCCCCTAATGGGACTCAACGTTGCCCCACTCCGTCCCGTGGAGGCAGGCAGACCAGGTACACCATTATTATAATTATTTACTCTGGCAGGTCCTGGCACCTAAATAATTTGATATGTTTAAATTTAGACGTGTGGGGCATTCGCTTGATATAGATAGAGCGGGGAGGTAGACTGAAGACTGGGGGGGAGACAGAAATATGGGGACGTTAGGGAAGGCGACCCTAATGGTGCCTCCTTAGCCAGGTGGGCAGGAGCAGCAGTGCGTAGCGCACACTTCTTGATTAGACCGGGGTTCGAGCCCGTGACCACCAAATACGGAGGATGCGGAAAGGTCAGGGAATGACCACCGCTTATTCCCGGAGCAATATGGCCTTAGTTGCTAATGCTCCTAAAAACCAAATAACAAACAAACAAAACAACAAGCGACCCCAATCAGTCAGTGAGGCAGGGCCATGCCTCACCAGAAGAAGCGGAGGGAGAAGAGACAGAACTCCTCTCCTCCCCCCGCCAGGGGAGAGGGGTTACAGGTACCACGCAAGGGAGCGTTATACAAATTGCCAGATGGCGCTGGCAGCAGAGCTGCAGGTTGTCAAGGTCGGTACAGAGTCCAGATCACGTAAGTGTTGTATCCGGTGAAGACATCGTTCCTAGCACACGGGTCGCGTCCAGGTTGTACTATCAGTTTTGTTGCCAGGCTTGGTCTGGTCGTGGGTGGATGTATACCTCGGTTGCTACTGGAGGGACATTCGAATTCAGAATTATGTCTTAGTTGAGCGGGAAGGTTTTTCGTCTCTCGAAGAGATCGTGGCAAATATCTTTAAGGCATTGTAGTGCCTTTCATCACTCAGGATGTGATCTTCCTGGTCTAGCGGCAGGTATTATATTTTTGTTATTAGTTGGCATCTTAGATCTTCATATAGTTCACATCTGTACATTAGGCGCCCCCAACTTTCAGGGAGTGACATAGTGGATCGTTAGCGATTCCTAGGATGGAGAGTTTCTCCCTAATGGGCCCGTGTCCTGTTAGCAGGAAGGTAGCATGTAGACCTGGGAAAAACCAAAGTGGCGACTTTGGGTAGGTCCTTTCGACGTTGGGTATGAATTTCCTGGTGATGTTTCCCTTGGTGGAATTGTTCCAGCGGTCCTGCCATATCCGCATTAGGTGAGTATCAAGTCTCCTTTTTTTTCCATCGTGAGGGTGTTTGTTGGGTCTGTGGTATAGGCAAGGCAGATTACTGTTCTGCCTTTTGTGAGGTTATACATTAGGCCTGTCCGGACAATCTCCAGGTCAAGGGGAAGTCATGGGAGTGGAGACTACAGCGAGGCAGCTTGATGTCAACAGTCACAGAAATGACAATTGGCAAACAGTTATTCCTGTTTTACCTCTCGCTGTGGTCGTGACGGGGATTGTATACTATACATTGTAGATAACTGGTACAATAAAGATCATTTATTTACGTTATACAGAAGGCCTCAGGAAAGTGGACACTATTCGAGATTACAAGTAGTTTGCCCTCACTTCCTTCTACAGGAAATACCGTCTTCGTTCAGAAGAAAATATCGGTCAACGTTGTTCAATTTATCTTATAGCCAAGATCTATCGGCCAATATTTCCCATACAAATAATTAGAAATTTAACCTTGAAACTGATTCTCGACGTGGTCTCATTTGGGGAGAACGTGGAACAAATCTCCCATTCCTCTGGAATCAGGGAAACACTGTCTCCGATGCTAGAGTGGCAATAGTTTAATGGTCTGGGAAGGAATCATGATAAACGGCCGCACCGATCTTCACATCTTTGAGGAAGACACCTCGATTGCTCCGAGGTATAAGGACGGAATTCTTAAGTCATGTGTGAGGTTTTTCGAATGTGTAATAGTCCCCTGAATTCATTTTTATGGATAGCTCAGCTTATCAACGAATTCCGTGAAAGTGACGCTACTCTTTGGATGTGACTATCCAGATCTTTGGACCTCAATCAAAATTATATGCTTTCACTTTAGAGCGGTTCCCAACCTTTTTTTTTCCCCACGCGAACCCCTTTCAACGTAATATTTTTATCGCGAACTCCTTTTTAACGTAATATTTTTATCACGAGCCCCTTTCAACGTAACATTTTTATCGAACCACTAATCCTATATTCTCTGAAATCGTATAATAGTTCTGAATTTTTATTATAAAATATTTCCAGTACTATATTTTTATAAGCGACACTACTTAATAAAATTTATAATTAAGCACCTATACATAACAATGGAAGAATGAAATAAAAATTTAGTATGTATGGAAAATATATTTATTTAACAAGATATACTGTAAGAAAGTTAACTATTATAAGGAATTATGGGAGATGTGGTTTCTTTTGTTGGCAGTTTTGTACTTTATATTTAATTTTAATCTTTATTATTTATTATTAGTTATATTTTGTAGTTTATAAAAATATACATATGTAAATCTAAGCAGACGCCATTATAGAATTTTTAGTGCGAACCCCCTTGAACACTGTCGCGAACCCCCAGGGGTGCGCGAACCACCGGTTGGGAAACACGAAGAGAGTGATAAACCGGTGGTTTATCACTCTCACTAAAGTTTAGAGACTGATAAACTGGTAACACTGACCTCTCAGAACTCTCCGTTCGCTATCTGATCTCGTAGAAGAGTACGATTTATTATCACAGTGTCTTATCATCAACCTTGTAAACATCGTGACAGCTCTTTCTAAGAGTTATGACTGTCAGAGGCGATTATACTTCCTATTAAACGTCTGAATTCTGTAGAACTGGCCTTTCAGTTTCGGAGCTAACACGATGACGAATTATGAGTCACGAAAACAGAAGCATATATCTGTTTAAAGTTACTGCATGTGAACATGTGGACATGTGTTTTTGTAATGGGCGGCACCTAGAACGTCAGTTCATCTCCGCCTCGTATCTCTGTGAAGAACAGTACCACTGTAGAAGGGCCAGAAATAAGTAGTGTATGTTTGTGTGCATTCTGTGTGTGTTCTGTTGTTGTGTCTGACCGCTTGGCTACCCGGAATCATCAGTCACCTGGACAGATGATTCTGGATACTCGTCCACCCCACGGGAAGGTGGGCCAGTCTCAATGGAGCTCGCACTGTCTCAATTCGAGACTCTGACCCACCTGATGTTGGCAAAAGATGGGCCAGATTCCTCTGGGGGCCCACTCCAGAGGAGAGAAAAAAAAAAAGAATTTCCCCGTGGTGTTAAAAAAAAAAAATAAATAAATAAAATAAATAAATAAATAAATAATAATAATAATAAACAAATAAATAAAAAGTAAATAAATAAATAAAAAATAAATGAATAAAAAATAATAAATAAATAAATAAATAAATAAATAAATTTAAAAATTAAAATAAAATAAAATTAAAATTAAATAAAATTAAAATAAAATAATAATAATAATAAAAATAAAAAAAATTTGGGAATGTTGCTCCCTATTGAGTAGCTTCACCAGACAAAGGAGTAGAATTATTCGTAGACGTATAACTAATTCTTCTTCTTGTGAAAACATCGAATGCAAACTGCTGAAGAGCAACATAAGAATTCTTGTCTCCCACCAGCAAAGTTTCATGCTCATGAGAGAGTGTAGAAACTGACGAACGAAGAACATCTCTAGTCATTATACAGCGGACATTCAAATAAAATGTGGCTCCAATTTTCATTTTCCCCGCATTGACAAGCTTCCGTCCTAGAAAGACCAAAACGACATAGTTTTTCGTTAAGAGATCCATGTCCCGTTAAGAGGAAGGATGCATATAAGTCCAAAGAGAACCAGACAGGTTTCTGCTTTACACAAAAGGTCACCTCAGGGAAAAAAGTCCTAGTAACAGATCCGACAGATGACGTTTCCCAGCGTGTCTGCCATAAATTTATCATTTAATTCCACAGACGATTACGTTCTTGCTTAATATCTGAATTAATATTCAGAACCAAACCCATAAATTCAGTTGATAGTTGGTTTTTTAACCTATAACAAAGACTTCTGTAAGCTACGTGAAGGTCCAATGGCAATACACCTGCAAGAACCTGCAGTGCAGAAGTTGAAACAGTACGACAAGCTCTTAACATACATAATAATATTGTGCGTTGCATAGTAGCCAACTTCAATCGAAATTTAACAGTTCTAAGCCTGTGAAACCATACACCTGCCGCATAAGTAGCCATAAGAAGGAATACGGCATTATAATAAATTCTCATGGTACGTCTAGAAAGTCCCCAGTCTGAACGAGAAATTTTTACAATAGCACCAGTGAATCTTCTGATCTTTGTTGTTACATTGTTTAAATGAGAGACAAAATTAAGCTTTGAGTCGATTGTAATCCCAAGATACTGCAGTAATACTCTTCCGCATAATATTTGATAGATTTCCATCAAGAACATATTTTTCTTAATATGCGTATTAAGGAATCATGATAAACGGCCGCACCGATCTTCACATCTTTGAGGAAGGTACCTCGACTGCTCAGAGGTATAAGGTACTTTCTTCTCAATCTTCAGCTCATACATAGTACTGGAGTACTACGTATGAGCTGAAGGTTGGATACCTTGTGTTTGCGATCACAAAAAAAAAAAAAAAAAAAAAAAACATTTTCCCGTTAGCCACTGGGCTATGGTTATGTGTCATCACACTGTGTGATTTATTGTGATTGAGTTCTGACTGTCCATGGACCCGCCATGTGGCAGAGAACATATTGTTATACGTTGATGATGTATGGTAAAGCTGTAGTAACAAAGAGAAAAGGTAAGTAGCCGAGAGTGGTTTTTCTACTGCGAACTTACGTTTTTTTTTTTGGTTTATCGTTTTTATCCCCCGATTTCACATCTAAAATTATCCGTAGAGCTTTGTTTGTTTGTTTGTTTTGTTGGTAGCGCTTCGGCTTCTGTGGCCATAATGCACCTCCCAAGGTTTTTGCAGTACTCTGATCCAAGCCCGAGGTGGGATTCGAACCCGCGACCTTTGGGGTGCCAGGCAGGCATTTTACCCACCCGGCTAGCCCGGTCGGCGCCGTAGAGCTCTGAGAAATATGTCAGAACTGAATATGGAAGTCGGCGAAAAAGTTGGTTTAGAATGCTACCTTCATTGTGAGAAAAACCATATTCACTATTACAGTAAGAATTACACTGCATAAAGCAATTTAGAGATGACGAAGCTAAATTTTTCTGATGCGGTGACGTAACTTATGGGAACGCAAATTTACCTTGGCATCAAATATTTGCTAGAAAATAAAGTACGGGAATGCAGAAATGAACCCTCCCCTCCAGGCTTTGTGACTGCTGGCAGTGCACGGAAGAGTTACTATTTCTGTAAGGAAAACACATGCCAAAGTCTTAAGCAGAATATTTTTAAATACTGGGTTATATTAAAAATGAGGTTTAACGCTCTTTAAACGTAATTAGAGAAATGAAAAATATTAATTCTGTCGAAAGTTATTTAAAAATTCTGTTTATACTCCGATACGATAACATAGTTCAGACGAGTTTCCAACCAAACACCGACAATCATATTATCATTAATCGTATTTAGTCACATGGGCCCGAATCACGGTCACCTCAAACGCATGTAATACTGCACAGTGGGGTTGACCACTTGACTATATCCGGTTAAGATCTTGTTTCGGAATGTTGAAGGCAGAGAGAATGTTTATGTCTTTGTTCAATAACGACGAAAACTCGAAGTTATTATTTCAAGATTGAGGAAATGTGTGCAAACAACGAACAACTTGTTATAAAATTCGGGGATTTCGCTTAAATAAAAGTTGTAGGTGGCGTTGTAAATATCTCAGGTTGGATATGCATATGAGAATGATGTTGAGAACTGTAACCGGGTGGTTTAGAAAATTTTCCTCAACCAGTGATCCTTGGCCTGGTACCGGAGTGTGGCCTTCTTTTTGCTAGTCCGCGGAAATAGGACAGTATAAAACTAAAAGTCTGAAATCATGATGTAAATTAAACAGATGCTCTGCTATAACTTCATTCAGAGATAGACACGACAAAGAAAGGATCACTAGAAAGAATTTCGTTAAGGAACAATGTGAAAGCGAAATTACATTGTCTAAACAACGATATAAACTTTTGGTTTATTCGTCATCCGTAATGTTTCCCCTGTTTGCCTTTTTGCCCTATTCTTTCCTTCCTGGTGGTTTATATATATTCCATAATAATCTGCATATACACAGCGTGTCAAAATTAAATAAAAATGGATTCTGTAGACGATAAAATGTATTATTATTTTTGTAAACCAGAATTATTCTAATTATTTTGGAGGATATGTGAAGCAAAACTTAGCCACAAACAGAGATTATACAATATGAGAAACTAGCTTCGTCATTTGTTTTTTAGATTATTAATAAAATACAAGCCAATCTCCATAACTATTATCTTATACACTTCCAGCCAAAATATTAGAACCCCACTTAATTTTCATTCACACATTGTAAATGAAATATGGTATAGCCTAGAAATCGAAATCACACTATGATATGGTCACATGTCCACCTTGGTACTTTAAGTACCTTCGGCATAGCCAAAACCAAATAAAGTCAAAAATGAATCGACTTCCAAAAATGGCGTATTGTTGGTTCTCGAGGAACTCAGGTTACAAGAACTGCAGACATCACAAGATTGTCCAAGGCTACGATATCCAGAATTTATAAGAAGTTTTCTTCTGACTACTCATACCTGTACGTCAATCGCGCATTTTAAGTACTCTAACAGTACTAATTGTTTTAACCAATCTGATAAAGTACAGATATTTTTTTGCACCACGAGGTATTTACTGCATTTATTAATTATTATTGCCGATTTTAATGGTTGACAAAGGCCGCAGAGCCTTTCCGAAATATACCGATGTCCCTATGGGAAAGAGGTTCCCATTTCCTTGCATCATTTCGGGCAGCAGCCTCTCTTTATTAGTATTTTTCCCTCGCTATATAGTTTTTATTATTATCTTTCTATACATTAAAATAATTTTCCTCATAATGATATTTATTCAGCCAATGGGAGAAGAGAGATGCGGGTTGCATGGTAATACTTAAAAAATACAAAAAGATTGGTGAGGGGAATGAAGGGATCCTCTTACCAAGAGAGGCTTAAGTTCTGCAAATTGCAGTGGCTGAAGACTAGGCACCTGCGCGGTGATCTGATTGAGGTGTATAAGGCCTTGAATGGGTTGAGCACGCTGAATTCTGATGGGATCCTTCCACTTGTTCAGATTACGAACCTAAGGGGGCATAAATTCAAATTAAGAAAAGACAGATATAGAACAGATGTGCGGAAATTTGCCTTTAGCCAGCGGGTGGTTAATTGCTGGAACAAACTTCCATCTGTCGTTGTGGAAGTTGATAGTTTGAATAAATTTAAGGAGGAACTGGACAGGCATTTGGAGGGAATGGTGTGATTTTTTTTTTTTTTGGCTGATGCTGCATAAGCTCATACACTTGCTTTCTTGCATCACATGCCACTACTACTACGTAACAGAAGCTTGTTTTACTGTGGTAAAACAAACCTGTTTAAACGTTGTCACGCGCTATGTTTATGTAACATGACCACGCGGTACCATTCTTGATTTCCATATGTAACGTATTTATTAACATAAACTAAATGTAACAAGGCATAATATTGAGTTTTAAGATTCTATATAATATTGGTGTAGATACACCATAGACAACTCTTAAAGAAAAACTACGATCGTAGTGTGAAAAACACCCACCGATGAAAAGCCAACTAGCTTTGAAATGGTGCCGTCTGGGTGGTGGTGCCCACCGAGAATAAGTGACAGTAGTCTTCTCTATTAGTGAAGCATTACTTACTGCATGTGGACATGCGAGGTAGTGCAATACATGATAAATGCAATACGTGAAGGATGAGCACAATATGAGATACAAATGAAATGATGCCTTTCACACTACGATCGTAGTTTTTCTTTAAGTGTTGTCTATGGTGTATCTACACCGACATTATATAGATATAATAACGTATTTATATATTCATAGCTGAGGAAGAGAGAGACACCAGAGTCGAAAGCTTCTGTAAGTACTGTATTTTAATTTGTTTTATCAAAAGAAGCGAGCGCAGCGAGCAGGGCGCGAAGCCCCAATTATTATTATTACTGTATTTATTTATATATTTTTTGTGTGTGTGTGTGTGTGTGCTAGCGTGCCAGTTGCACTTAATAAACACCTCTGTAGCATTATTTGTTGCAGTAAATAATTTAACATTTTACATACAAATGTTACCAAAATAAATAAATTAATTACAGCATAAGTTATCACACGCTACTTTGTGTATCTTTTGTAGATGATGATAATCTATCAAATGAGCCAAGTTGCTACTTAGTTATTATATTAAAAAGAAATGTAGATTTTCTCCAACCGGAAATGCTAGGGACAAGAGTCATAGTGTAAGTCATCGTCATTAGCTTAGTCACTGCTTCATAGGTCTCATTACAGCTTCATTATACTTATACAACTCGGTAACCAGGAAAAAAAAAAAAAAAAAAAGCTGGAGAAAGGAAGGTGTAGAAGAAAAAGCTGCGGAAGGAAAGGCCGATTTCGTTTCCTTCGTTTTTAGCCAACAAAAAAAAAAAAAAAAAAACCAGTAGAGTGAGCGATATTTAAAAAAGTAAAAATAAAAAAATACTTAAACTAGGGATTTTCTTCTTCTTTTTTTTTTTTTCTTTATTATTGCTCTGAAAACTAACCTTTAATTGAAATATTTCGTTTACGGGTTTCAACCAGCAAACTGTTTGGGGTGGGGGGGAAGAATTTCCGAATACTGTATACATATATTGTATTATGAATGTGTGTGTTTGTTATTAGGTTTCGGCGTCAGCGACTTGACCATATTTCTCCGTTGCGTATTATGTTTATATAAGTGTGTTCACGGACCAATTTGTGCATGTTGTGCTGGCTGAAAAGTCATTAATAACTCATGGGAAGAAACCCTACTCCCTCCGCCTTTAGAAATTCCTCCAGTCATCACGGGGTTCGTACCGAGACCTCTCCAAACGACTGAAAAGTGGCGAAGAGAAACCATTATACTGTCACGAAGGATGTGTGTGTGTGTGCGTGTGCACGCATGCTGAATCCGAAAAATTTTCATTAGTCATTTTACTTTATTAGGAGGTATGCTAGAATGCCAGATTCTGTGATCGACTTATCTATGTTATTTGTGATCCAAGTGGATTGCTGAATTCCGTAGAAACTGGTTATAAAGGTCAAAAATAAGGTTCCATTTTAAGATTCAGTCGTTAGTTTATTTAACCAGTAAATTTTCTTCCCAGTGACATGCTTTTCTTTATTTATATTCTTGTATATAAATTATATATATTTATATATGTATATCAGTTTATATACATATATGTTTATATGTATATAAACGTAATAACCTCGAGACCCGGCAAGACAATTTTCAAAGATTTGAGAGGCGCAAACCTTCGAAGTGGTGACTTTTAATAAATAAAATTCATATAGGCAGTAAATTTTATCTTCAGATCGAGCGAATAGCATATCAAAATCGGTTAATCGCGTTGTTTTAACTACGTTTAGTATGCTCAATAATGAATAAGGATAAAGAGTAACCCACCTAATACCAACACGGTATAGGTAGGTTATTGGTCATAAATCAGTGATTACGGAGTATATAATATCACCGCCACTTTAACCACTTTTGAGCAAAGTTATGCGCAAAGTGATCTATGGAGTTTTTTTTTTTTTGAGGGGGGGGATAATAACTAGATACGCATCGATTGAGAAAATTACGCTGAAATAAGGGTGTATTGCCAATCTATCTACTGCCAATCTATCTAATAAATTTTTCGCAACACAACGGTAAACTTTCCATTTAGAATTGCATGCACTTTTTATGATTGCTCCTAAGAAATTAGATAAAAGTATATATTTTTTCTAAGGAGGTAGAACTTGTCTTCTTAACCGCTCCACTCGCTGATCCTCTAAGTTCGGTCCTGGTTCGAGGAGTAGGCATATGATGAGGTGCAGTATTGAATTTTCTTAATTAAATTAAGTATTTCCTTTTAATTCCATTTTTTCTTTTTTTTTTTTTTTTTTTTTTTTGGACCTTTGCAAGTTGCATCTAGCCATCTTTATGGCTAGGTGCAACTTGCAAAGATAAAAGTATAAAGGTTTGTTTTGACGCCAATAATAATTGAGATCAGTTGTTCTAAAAAGGTTATCAAGCTGTCTTCAGATTTTTCGATCCAATGTTTCGCTGTTCTTTGCTACGTAAGCGTCAACGTACGCATATAAAACTGGCAACTCTCAAACGCTTGTTGTTTGGCCACAAATTTAACCGGTTAAAAGTTAAACCTAAATAAATATAATAGTAAATGATTCACAGATTTACGAACCTTCACAAATATTGATGGTCATGGGATTACGTATTTTTGAGCGAAGAGAAATACGTGAAAATATTTAATGTATTTCATTCAGTAATGCCACACCGGCGGGTGCTGTTTTCACAATGTGATTTCCCCGCAAGTGCCCTGAAAACCGTTGGTGTGGTCTGGATTCTCCCTACAATCCATGACGCAGCCCACGAACACTTCTAAGATTGACACAATGACACCTATGCATAACAGTTATTTACAAATTTATATAATGAGATTTTTTAACCTTTTGAACTCATGGTAATATTCGTAACAACAGTTTCGATACTCCCTCCCTTCATATTGGTTGGGTTATTTAGAATAAATGCTGAGGCAATTAAGACCACGAGGTAGGGCCATTCTTTAGGGAGGATGCAGCCGGTGCAATGCGCCCGAGCCCACCACTGAGAAGAAACCCAATCCAAATAAAGGGTGTGACTCCGCAGTTCAGCGAGGAGAACCGGCTATCTCTCAATGTTAATTCTTTTACCAAGGCCCTCTAACTGGTACTGCTCCGAATAGTCAGTATGTCTACAATTTCCACCTCACCCGAAATTAAATACACTGTCAATAAAATATAAAATTGAGATTAAATATTCATTAAAGGTTTCCTAATCAATAAATGAAAGTAGTTTCATTTTTCACATTAAGGTTTTCCTAGAAATATGCACCTGGATTTTTTTTTTTTTTTGTAATAGTTATTAACTTGGATCAACATCAGTCATGACAGAAAGGTGTTCTTGTGGCCTGCCCTGCATTTAATTAAACTAAAATAGTAGTGGCAAATGATGCAAGAAAGCAAGCTTATACAGAATCAGCAAAAAAAAAAAAAAAAAAGCCAACACTTCCCATTTCATTTATGCAAATCTAACAGTTTATCTAGTTCTTCCTTCAATTTATTCAAACTACCCACGTCCGTAATAGGAGAAGGGAGTTTGTTCCAACAACCAACTATTTTCTTGCTGAAGGCAAATTTACGCACAAATTTACGCATTCATACACCTGCAACCATCCTTCAATTTGAATTTATGCTCCTTCATGTGTATAGTCTGAGCAAGAGGAAGGATTCCATCAGCATCGAGCTTACTAGACCCATTAAAGAATTTAAACACCTCAATCAGATCTTCTCGCAGATGCAAAGCTCTATAGGTTGCAATTTGCAAAACTGAAGCTTTTCCTGGTAACAGTACCCTTTTTCTCCCCTAATAAATCTTGTTGCTTTTTTTTTTTTCTGCACTCATTACAACAGATCCAGTCCCTCCTAAAATTAGACTTCCAGATCTGTATGCAGTGCTCAAGGTATTGCCAACCATTGTTTTTTAAAAGAGGATAATCATCTCATCCCTGCTGGCAAAATTCCTGTATATTATTGACAAAATCTCAAGAGCTGCCCTAGTAGAATATACTCCTAGAGAACTGCACAATTGCCCCAGATCATTTTCATTCTCTGCTGTCCTGAGTGTGTTACCACACAGCTGGTACCTTAATCTGGAATTATTACTCTCCATATTAAGCACCTTGCATTTGTCAATATTAAACTGCATTTTCCACTTCTCAGCCCATCTGCTATACCTTGTTTCAGTACAATATATCAATGATCACTGTGATTAACTACTCTGTTAATCTTCGTATCATCTGCAAGCCGTGTATTTTTTTATTAATCATATGTTATTTGGCCATGGAACCTGCATTGAAACTTGAAATACTTTTAAAAATTGATAATTGTCACTGAATTTCGGTAAACATTTGTTTTGCAAGGGGCATGTAAGTGCTGTTCACTTTCACGCAGCCATGTCTAAAAGTTAAGAACATTTACATCCCCTTCACATGTGAAGAAAACTGATAAGCAACAAGATCCTCACCTGACGGATGACAATTCGTCTGATGAAGCTCTGATTTAGAGAACTGAATGAGATTCTGTTTTAAAGAATTCTGACAAACAGATTTGTTTGTCAGACGTTGCATTCATTTGTTTTCACTGTTTGTTCAAGCTAACCTCCCCTTCCGTCTATCAAAACGGAGATACGGCAACCGAGACTGGTGCAAGGATTACAAGGATTTAAAGTAAGTTCATATGATAAGTTAGATGGAAAGGAGACGGTGAAATTTTGAATAGTTATCATCATTAGCTATATGGTGTAACGAAGCCTGAGGATTTTGCTGCACCAGCCAAAAAAATAAAAAATTTCTGACTTACCCTGAGAGAGAGAGAGAGAGAGAGAGAGAGAGAGAGAGAGAGAGAGAGAGAGAGAGAGAAGTAGAAGGAAGAGAAGAATGATGATATCCAGCTCAGGACTCTGGGTGTGCCAGCCCATACTTACCAGATTGAGCCCCTGATTGCTTTGGATTGAGCTATTTGTGGGCGTTGTTACATTTTGCAAGTACTAATCTCATGTTGAAAAAGTTTAATTCTTTATTAAGACTCCATGTAATGTCCTTTCCTCGATGTACTAAATATTAAAAAAACATTAAAGAGATATTCAAATTTTTATTTACATATATTCCCCGACTTACGTAAGCCAAAGTTACGTAACTTCGGGCTTATGAAAATTTTTTTTGGTAAAATCGTAAAGATACTTTCTGTATAATTTTTTAAGCGTGAAGTGGAATGAAGGAACAACAACAAAACTTAAGTACTGTATAAGTTTTTATTTTCTTTCCCATACAAACTACATTGGATAATGACTTGCGGCTTAAATAGAATCTAGCTAAATAACTAGAGTTAATATTTCATTTTCTGCTTTAAAAATTCTGAAGAAATATTCGACATGTGTTTCAGACAGGTGAACCACGCCGAAGCACTTCAGAGAAACCTCCACAACGTTTGAGCCACGTGGACTCTGTCTCAAAGGCTATTTCTTCGAAGAATTACACTCTAGCCTTTTGTCTCTACATCCTTTCCTTCCTTTCCTTCTGGATTGCAGAATCAATTCAGTTTTGTTTGGGAAGCGAAGTGGGAGCTTTTTTTTGCATTTTGTATGTAATACATGTATTTGTTACCCATGTCGGGTTATCGTGGTGAAGTTGAAATTCACGTTGTCTTACCATTTTCAAAGACTTCGTGTCAAACTATCATCGTGTATTGCGCGCTTCGTTCGCATGTCGTAAGGAGTGACAGCATCTCTTGTAATTTAACCCTGTGAAGTTCTTTACAGAAAATTTCATTTTGACCGTTATCATGGTGTCGCCTAAGAGAATAAGTGGCAGCGGTACTATTAAATCTACCAAGAAAAGGAAAGCGATCGATTTGGATGAGAAAATTAAAACAATTTAAAATTGAACTGCAGCCATTATCGACCCACTGCAGGATGGAAGCCTCCTCAACAATTCATGCTGAGGGAAAATGGACCATAATCTGCCCCGCTGGTCGACTGTATTTAGCAGTCAGGGGCTTGAACGCCGGTCTACTCAAAGAGCGTGTGCTACTGCACTCCCGCTCCTGACCACTCGGCTACGGAGGCACTAAAACAATTAGGAGGTATGAAAATGGTAAAACATTAACAAGTATCGTGCGGAATTTAGATTTGTCAGTGATAACAGCGAACATAATGATAAAGGACAAAGACAGAATACGTGAAGCGGTGAAGGGATCGCTACCAATAACGTAAACAATAATAACCAAGGCTAGAACGGAATTAATAAGCGATATGGAAAAATTACTTATTGTGTGGATGGAAGATCAGATCCAAAAACACACCCCTTAAGCCTCCACTTCGTCAGAGAAAAGGCTCGTGCCATTTTTGACGATCTTAAGAAGATGAGTGATGACACTGAAACCACCTTTGTTGTGAGTCATGGTTGGTTTGATAGGTTCTGTAAGAGAGGCAGATATCATAACGTTGCCATAAGTGGTGAAGCAGCTGGCGCAGATGGTGAGGCTGCCGAAAAATTCAAGGACAAATTGGATAAAATTATAAGAAAACATGTGGATGAGACTCTTGGAAAAAAATGCCTAGTAGGACTTATATTTCTATTGAAGAAAAGTTGACGTCTGGGTTAAAAGCTGCCAAAAACAGGTTAGCACTCTTAGTATGTGTGTGTGAGGTGGGACATAACGGGTTATAAACTTAACCTTTAGTGGTTTATCAGAAAACCTGCGGGCTTTTTAGGGCATTGACAAGAAATCGCTTCAGAGCTAACTTAAAGGCCTAGGTGACAATAACCATGTTCGAAGAATGGTTTCTAAATGTGTTTGTCCCTGAAATTGAAAAATATTGCTTACAAATGTCAGCGCCTTTTAAGATATTAATGCTCCATGACAACGCTCCCGGTCATCCTAAATATCTAGATGATCTGCACGACAATATCAAGGCGATATATCGATACTTCCTAGAACTAGGCAGCCCTACACAAACTAAGACTCTCACCCCAAAAGACACAATCCATTCTCCTGAAGGGATCACTGCAGCCTACTAGAAACCCCACTATCAAACTTCAAGGCCAAACCGTCAAGCTAGTTTCTACGTTAAAACTACTGGGAATAGTACTTGACCCTAAGCTCACTTTCTCTCCGCATCTTGCACACCTCCACGCGAAAGTGAGAAACTACACTGCTCTCATCGCACGGGTGAGTCGTCGCGATTAGGGATTGAACCGACGCACCCTTAAGATTCTGTATAAATCAATCTTCCTTCCCTTCATAACGTATGGATCAGGGGTCTGGTTTCGCAGGGCAACTCTTTACAACAACAAACGTAAACTGGGAACCATCCAGCGCACCATCCTTCTTACTATTATAAGGGCATGCTGCACAGTTAGCAACCCAGCCCTTCAGGTTCTTGCGGGCGTCCTTCCGCTTGATTTGGAGGTTATTCGAAGGGGCTTCCACTACTGTCTATCCAGGGGTATACCAGCAACTATCCTTGGACACTCCATCAATAACCTGAATGAAATCAGGCAGGAAAAGAAAAAAATTGCCATCCTACTACTTCAGACCTGGCAGGACAGATGGACTGCTACCGACAAGGGCCCAATCACCAAGAAATTTATACCGTATGTGAATGCCGTATTTCCTAAATCTCCAACTTGGTTTTCTCCTGGTCTTTATACCACCTACCTCATCACTGGACACGGATCAATAAACCATAAATTAACATCCATGGAAATCATTGACAACCCCTACTGTGCATGTGGTGAAATAGAAGACTGGAACCATCTAGTATATACCTGTCAACACTACGAGGACCTCCGCAGCATCCTGTTTACTCGTATCCAAGATAACCCTCAAGGAAATGAACACTTATTCATCACAGAAGAAAACTACTACTATGAGTTTACCAAGTTTGCACAAGCCCTCTTCACAAGACGGAGCACCCTATTGCCAACACAAAATAGAAACAACCCAAACCTCTGATCCTAACCTAACTGGCAAAACCGATCTTAACCTGGATAGGATCAACTGGCGTATGGACCACCTCATTCTTCAGTGGCAACTTGCACACGGCTCTCTTGCTGTCTTATTTATCGTCCTTCCCGGGTTCCCCTTTCAACTGATGGCGCTTATTGCTCCATTGATAACCTGGGGGATACCTTCGCCTACATCCTCCATATTTCTAGCTATACCCTCCTTTCTTGCGTACACTCTGTACTTCCCCGAATCTACCTTTTTTTTTTTTTTTTTTTTTTGTCTCCGTCCAGGAAGCTCTGGCGACCCTGGCGGAGACAAGCCAGAGAATAATGGGCAGACTGGCTACCTCCTAGTGGTGTGTGCGGGCAACGTGGAGTCCCACTAGGGGCCCTGCGGCCAAATGCCAGGACACACAACAGAACCTAACGCAATATGTCATATACAACACATAACACTTTTCTGGCATTTACAGTAGTACTGTATTCCTTCACAGCGAACATATGGCACAGATGTGGGAAACCACAGGTGGCGCCTGACCCTAATACTATGCACACTATATCGATACTTCCCTCCAAATACAACGGCTTTGATTCAACCAATGGATCAGGAAGTTATCCGGGCATCCAAAGCTTATTACATACGGACATTTTCTGAGGTTATAAATGCAACAGAACAAGGGAAGATGGATCTGCGGAAATTTTGGAAGATGTTTAACATCCTTGATGGAATACGCAACATTTCAAGAGCCTGGAATGATGTGACAACAACTTGTATGAGCGGAGTTTGGAGGACGAAGATATAGACGTGCACGGGTTAAAGTTTTAACAGCAGAAGACCTAGCCCAGTTGAACGCTCAAAGATTTCAGGAGCAAAGGAGAGCCGAATCTGTTGAGGAATCGGAGCAACCCAAGAAGCAGTTCAAGAAAATGGCAGAGGCATTTCGTAAAATTCAGGAAGGTCTCTCTCTATGTTTCATGGAATGGATGAAAACACCGAATATTTCTTGAAAACAGAAAGAAAAATTCCAGATTGCTTATCGGCTTATCGCAAAATTTATGAAAAAAAAAAAAAAGCATACGGAACAGATGAAGATCGAAGAGTTCATATCACGTACTACCTCCCTGACCTCTACTCAGCTTACAGTACCCTGCGATTAATGTGTCTTATTAATGCTTCAGGTTCATTTTAAGTTACCTTCAGTTCATGTGTCTTATTAATGCTTGAGGTTCATTTTAAGTTACCTTCAGTTCATCACCTGAAGTGTATAGTCTTTGATTCATTGTGTGGTTTAGACCAATTTTCTTAAATATGTTCACTTTGGTTTAGATTCCCTTAATAGCCTTTATAAAGCCTACACGGCGTACGAAATACATATCGATTTTTACAGTACAATATCATGCGTTTTTCTTCCTTTTATGTTTTCCTTTCTTATGTGCTACTTCACCGTTGTCCCCAGATAACGTTTTTAATTTGTATGGTATATAACTATTTTTCTTCATTCTTCTAATGATATTATTATGTGATTTTTGTAATTTTGGCATGTCAGGGATATAGTACAGTAGCAATATTTAGTCATTTCCGAGTTACGTAAAATTCGACTTAGGTAAGAAGTTCTGGAACGTATCTCTTAGGTATGTCGGGGACAGACTGTATTTGCAGTACCCGCAAAGCATGCATACAAATATTAAGGTGAAAGTTAACAGCCGCACACAGTGGAATATGATAAAAATGAGTAAATTTTGTGCTCATTCTTTCTGGATGTGCTTACTCTTTCTGGATGCTCACACAGGAATTTACTTTACAGCAGTGGTTCTTAAATCTTTTTCTACCTACGTACCCCTTGTCAAATTTAACATCAATTGCGTACCCCCATTATAAAATATAAAACAACTGCAAATGAATAACTAAAATAGGGGTGTGGCAGCCTATTGTTTTTCGTGTTGCCAAGCTATTGTACGAGGGGAAGGAGGACAGCGCTATCGTTGGAACTGACAAAAGTAAATTAGTTACTGGCTCCTTTGATAAACGGAATTATTGTTTCTTGGCCTACGATGGAGAGGATAGGCGGAAATTAAAACATTAAATTTTAAAGTTCTCAACAATTATTTGTTGTAAAAACCTAAGTAAAATAATTTAAATATATTTCATATTGTTAAATACATATAGTGATATTCGTAAGGGATGAATTTTTTTTTTTTTTTGTTTATTACAAGAAATATTGTATTTTACATATGTTTACATATCAAGACCTGCGTACCCCCTGAAAGACTTTCACGTACCCCAGGTTAAAAACCACTGCTCTACAGTATAGTAATTTTATAACCATTATTGTAAATTCGCGGAAATATGCGGATGAGAATACGCAACAGACGGAACTCTCGAATGAGCAAACTGGTCACTCTACTAGAGACCTGAAAGTGCGATTCGAGGTCAATTGGTAGTAGTTTGTGAGGACTCTTTGGATGGTCTGTGACCTGGTCCAGTGTGATTCGCTAATATGCACGTAGCCAGAATAGCCGTGTTAAAACGAGCAAGATATAAGACTGAAGGAGGTTAGGTTGTTATTTTGTTATTTTTTTAGGAGCATTAGCAACTAAGACCATATTGCTCCGGGGATATGCGGTGGTCATTCCCTGACCTTTCCGCATCCTCCGTATTTGGTGGCTCACGGGCTCGAACCCCGGTCTAATCAAGAAGCATGTGCTGCGCACTGCTACTCCTGCCCACCTGGCTACGGAAGCGCCAATGAGGTTAGGATATGAGAATATCCGAAGGGTATGAAAGCATCTACTCTCCCCCACCCTTGCCACTTGTACGGCTAGATTCATAATACGATTTTATATTATAGGAGGGCTTGGTGCAGTACTTAAACCTAAAAATATTAACAACTGAAATTCTAATGTTTGGCAAAAAAAAAAAAAAAAAAAATGTCAAACATTATACACCATTCGCATTGATTCTAACATATTCTTCCTCCATAATTGATTACAATGTGCTTGGTAATCTGCAATATCTTAACATTTTAAACTTTTTCTTTTTTTTTTTTTTTCAGAAGTTGGAAAAATTGGAATCCAATTGAGTTTAATTTTAAAAAAGTACACACTTAACAACCAGGAAGACGTACTGGTGCGTTCCAGTCCATTTTGAACAATAGTTATTAATAATTATGTTCAGTGGGATATCATTCTGGGAGTGCAGTTAATTCCAAAGTAAAATATTGGAACACATGTTGTGTATCGTCTTAGTCTGTAAGGCCTAACCGTCAGTGAGTGGGAGGGGAGAGAGACGGAGTCCAGAGATCCTTCATTTAATTCTCTATGGTAATTCAGGTATCTCGCGAGTAGGGGGCAGAATCTGTAGTTTTGCCTCTGTCTGACCGTCAGTTTTCACGGCCTATGAATTCAGGTAGCGAGTTTAATAAAGAACATTCTCAGTGTATCTTGTGCTCTTCTAGCCATTCTCCAATCAATCCTACTGCAAAACTAACAGAAAATTTTAAGAGTGACATGACGATTATCACTTCCCAAATACTTTAACTTTATTAATAACTTTTTTTTTGCATCCAATGTATTCGCTTAAACAAATTATCTTTACATTAATTTTAAAGATTATTTTTACATAAATACAGCATCAGCCAAAGTAATAATAATATTTATTTTAAAATAATTATTACGAGAAATTAAGGCTGAAGTAACCTACAGGAAATGCGAGAGAAAACGCCAAAAACCTGTACACAGGATCGCGCAATGGTTTAGCAACAAATATGTTGGGGAATACCAGAATATGTCGGTGTTTTACTTCTTCACCTGTCCTTCCTCTCCTCTCCGTCCTTTTGCGTGGCTCTGCAGTAACAAACAGCAAACATTCGTTTAATATGCATTCTGAATGCAAAAAAAAAAAAAAACAAAAAAAAAAACAAAGAGTATAAATTACACTTTATAAACTAGAGTGGAAAAAAATCTATATATTTGTACATACAGGAAGGTTTCATAACATGCTGGCCTTATTTTTGCAGTTGTATTTTTATTATTTTTATACCATTGAAAACAAAATAATATTTTTTTAAAATTCAGACAGATCCATAACCGTTCACAATTGGGCATGTTTACATTAACCTTTTTCGTCGTTTTCAAGTCATGAATCGATCCTGGAAGTACGACCCATACGCTATGAAATACCTTGTATATGTTTT
The DNA here is from genome assembly GCF_048544385.1 of Mastigoproctus giganteus. Taxonomy (NCBI): domain Eukaryota; kingdom Metazoa; phylum Arthropoda; class Arachnida; order Uropygi; family Thelyphonidae; genus Mastigoproctus; species Mastigoproctus giganteus. The sequence continues at coordinate 81,140,452 of NC_143578.1, forward strand.
TTTTTTTTTTTATTATTATGACGAAAAATTTCCAATAAATATATTCCCAGTTACTGATACTAACACCCGAGTGGTCACTGCGTTTCAGTTGACCTTGGTTCTAGCTCACGTAACCGCTAAATACGGCAATGGTCTTGCATTCTTTGCCTTATAAATTCCTGTGACCCTTTATATCCAGCTGTTCTGGAGTATAAACAGAAAAAATATTATTTTGTAATTTTAAAATGCTCAAATCATGTCAGTTACTTTCAATGAATTGTTTTCAATTTACATTTTATGTATTCTCGACAATCTGGAAACCATTACTAAATACATGTATTACAAATGTTCTAAAACGATTATTCTGGACATATCACAGTGAGGAACAAGGCGCCGAAATGCGGGATGCCTGATCACTTTATATCATTGGTATCCCATCCATTTATTAATATGAATAAATGTTCATTCGTATTTATCAAAATTTATTTCACTGATTCTAAGAACAACTTTTATTTCAAAGCTACCTGAAAATAACAAACTGATAACCACAGAAGCATAACCGCTAGTACAAGTACAACATCCTCTATTTTTGGAATATGACCTAAATAACCACTTCTCAGAATCTGTTAACTCCTGAAAGTTAATTCATGGCTTCTTAAATAATGGTTCTACTTATTTAGAAAAGCGCAGTTGTAACAAACAGAAAGCAATTCACTATTCGTTTAATGAATTACAGTGTACAAAAAAATCTCTTTTATATCGACGTCATCACTTTGATATTTCATTAACATATAGAGAGTGATTCTCTGACGTCATGCAAACGCCCATTTTGTGAAGGGCATAGTGCGATACTGTCATACTCGTAGTTGTGTCTTATCTGTGATGCCACACCTTCTTGATAAAAGGAAGTTAACTGCCAACGCAAATATTTGAGTAAAAAAATTTACGGGAAGACATAACACAAATAGAGCAGAAACCGTGACGCAAGTACGCTCGACAGGCTACCGAAATTAAGCCAGTAGGTTAGCTGGACTACTTGGTAAAAGGAACTGTAGTCACTAAATAACAAAAAAAAAAAAAAAAAAAAAAGCACCAGTAAGGTAGTCTATTATACATGTACAGTACTATAGATCGCAACTAGGTCATTACAGAAGAACTTTCTAATATTACGAAAAATATTAAATCAGTTGGTGGGCACAACTGATTTCTTAATATTTTTATCGTTTCAAAACACCGTGTAATAGTCGGTATTATAAAGCATTTCATGATGACTGTGGCAATATTTGAAGTGTGTAATTTCAACAGACATGTCACGACGTCATGCTTATTACGTAGTCAGGTGGAAGATAAACCGATTAACCCACCGGCAAATTTATAGTGAATCAGCACTTTACGTCCCCCCTTTTATTATTCACTAACAATAAAATAAAAAAATAAATAAATAAAAACGATTTATATTTCTTCTCGGCCACATTTGACATTTATTAGTGATAAGGTCAAAAAATTTTCATCTGCAGTGATAAGAATAAGAGTAGATCTGAGTGGGGCCTTAAAAAGGTTTTAACATTGTATTATAAAGCAGTTTTTTCTGCCTATAATAGCATATGGTGCGAATGTGTGGTATAATAGATGTGTGGTTAATGTTAGATTTAAGCAAAAGCTTTTGTCTGTACAGAGGAAGATGATCCTTATTCAAATTCTGTAGAACAGTTTCAACAAATGCTATACAGGTTTTAGCTGAGATGATACCCCTGGACTTGTATATTGCCTATAGAGCTTTTTCTTATTATTTGAGGAAAGGCAGAACCTTAACATTCATGGATATTACTAGTGTGATATATCTATAAAGTATACCACAGGCCAAAAAGATTATTATGAACCTTTTAATTGAAAGGTGGCAGGATAGGTGGAACTCAATTGACACTGGAGCTGTAACTAGATTGCTTGGCCCTGAAGTGAGATATGTGTGGAATCATAAAGTTACTAAGTGGTTTTTCCCTGAAATGGAGACCTCTTTTTTTTTTTTTTTTTTTTAATTGGTCACGGATCTTTTAACAGTAAGCTGTTTAGTTTTGGATTAGTGGCCAACCCATCATGTTTTTGTAGTTGTTTGGAATCCTGGAACCACATTGTTTATGACTATCCCTTATATGAAAACTATAGGGAGGAATTAAAAAGGGGGATATCTGACTTTCATATGGGTAATGAATCTGAACATCTTGCGGATGTTAGCAGGTATAATTCATTGCAAAGGTTTGCTAAATCTGTATTTAAAAGGAGAAGAGAATTATTATAAGTACTACTGATTGATCGATTGATTGTAAATTTTTTACTCCACACTTTTTTTTATTTTTTTATTTTGCTGGCACTCAGGCGGTTTTTTTTTTTTTTTTACTGCTCGAGTGCGGGATACATTTTTTTTTTTTTTTTTTTTTTTTGCGGACTCATAGGTTTGGGCGACGTACGAGCGGGATTCTGCTGGCACCCACCGGTCTGCACCACTACCGGTTGGTGCGAGATTTTTTTTTTTTTTTTTTAGTACATTTTTGTGCAGAAAATGTCAGTGGCACAGGTCCTGCTCTTTGTGTCGGGGACGGCGCCGGGGTGCATCTGCTTAGATGGTGGCTGCTCCCTGGTGGCGGAGATGCCTGCTTTTACACACATTACACACCACAGAGACACACACATACATTTACATTTCAGGCCGTAATATGGGATTGTGTGCCTACAGATTATATATGTGGAGATAGCTGCAAGGCTGGCTTCCACCCTTGTCGCTACTACTACTACTACTACAACTACTACTACTACTACTACTACTATATTTCTTCTCTTTTTTAGTTCAGTATAAACTATATTATAAAATGTAAACCTATATAGGACTTAATAAAAATAGACACCTAAATTAAAATATAAAAATATAGGTTTATAAAATAGTCTGTAAAATATAAACCAGTATTAAAATGTAAACGAGTGATAATCACAGTTAAATTATCCTGAAGTTTTCCAGAATGTTCCCTGAGTTAGATCAGAATAATGCGGATGTTGAGTCAGTCTGTATGAAATTACTTGCAGTAAAAGGAAGACGATAGTGGGGTTGTGTTACAGGCCAAGTGACTCTGGAGTGTAGAGCAAAACTCTGTTTAGGCAATTTGAATGAGCTAGTTAAGTCCGATTGTCTCATTATGAGCGACTTCAGCCTACCTCTCATAGATTGCAGTACGTGGGGAGGAGATACATTATATGGTAAAAAATTTTTGAATGAACTTCGTGATTGCTACTTGTCCCAGCATGGGATTTTATTGTTGGTGTAAAGAATGTAGGTAATTTTATCAATTTTTATGGATAAACCATGAAAAAAAAGAAAGAATTTGTTAAAAGTCTTGATTAAGTTATAGAGAATCGTTTTCAGAAACATAAATGTTTTTGACGAGAGAGTGTAGATAATATTATTAGAAAATCGAGCTGGTATTACGTTTTGAGTGAGCCTGTCGAAATTGTAGGCGAAAATACAGTATAAATGGGTCAACTTAGCACTTCAGTTTCTGATACTTGCCCGGTTGGTCTAGCAGCGACTTAGAATTCTATAGTCGATTGGTGAAATCTGTAGTCAACAAGTTTATGAAAATTTCATCCTTTAATTTATGGGAACATGTTACTAGAGAATACGCGGGGGGCTCCTGACGACACAAAACAGATTTAGACATGGCTGAGAGATGGTGAAAGCCGCACAGTTGCTTGATGCAGACCTTTCCGAATTCGTTAAAAATAAAAGTATTGTCTCCAAGACTTGTACCATCGCTCTATTGCTATGTCCCAGTAAAGTCAGCCCTTGCTATCGTCCCTGTACTCACAAATTGTATTATGAACAGTTTCCATAATTAAGTCTATCCTCTCTGCCTGCAGTCCTTGAAGACTCCCTCAATTTTTTTGGTGCAAAAGCATCCATGGGTTGGTTAAAGAATTTTCAGCTCCCCGAAACGGATAAGTTTTTGAAAATTTTTGCCATTTTGTTGACTTAATTACCATATTAAATCGTATTCTGTATATAGCTTTATAGTCCTAGTCACGTTCGTTAGTTTATTTTTAAGTTTAGCTAGCGAGTTTGTAGGTTACTACTTAATATATGTAAAACCTTTTGTATCGATGATTTGGCTAGAATATCTTATCTCGTAACTTTGCACTTCAGTGGAAAATAGGTATCTCGAAAGTTGGAATCATGCAGGTTGGCATTTAGTAGATAATTTTATTCGCTATTATAATTACCTTTCAATTTAAAAGCGTAATAACGTAATACATATAACGTAAACTGAATGAATCAAGTAATATATATATATACATATATATATATATATATATATATATATATTTAATATCATAAACTTCATAGCATAATAGGTATTATTACTGCATAACAGGAAAGCTTTTGACACTGTTGCGCATGGAAGACTATTGTACAAATTGGAGCAGAATGGTATTAAGGGTAAGTTGCTATAATGGATACAAGGATGGTTGAGTGAGAGAAGACAGAGGGTGGTAATTAATGGGTGCTGTTCTTCGTGGACTAATGTTATTAGTGGAGTCCCACAGGGTTCGGTGTTGGGTCCACTGTTGTTTTGTATATTTATCAATGATATTGATGAAGGTATATCAGGCTTAGTGTCGAAGTTTGCAGATGATATAAAGGTTGGCAGAGTTGTTAACGACAGTGTGCTACTGCAACAGGATCTAGATAATTTGAGCAGATGGGCTAAGAAGTGGCAACTGAAGTTTGACCTTGACAAATGCAAAGTGCTGCATATGGGTAGAAGTAACCCCAGAGAAACGTACCAACTGTGTGGTACTACACTTAAGGTGGTAGAAAATGAAAAAGACCTGGGAGTAATTGTGCAGTCAGATATGAAGTTTTCTGAGCAAACTTCATATCTGAGCAAATTTCATATGCAGACAGGCTGCCAGGGCAGGTCATGAGGTTTTTGTCAATGATATATAGGAATTTTTCTAGCAGGGAGAAGGAGGTGATTGTCCCTCTGTATAAAGCAATGGTCGGGCCGCGCCTTGAGTACTGCGTACAGGTATGGAGGCCTCATTTTAGGAAGGATGTAGATTTGCTTGAGCGTGTACAGAGAAGGGCAACAAGATTGGTGAGGGGAATGAAGGGATCCTCTTACCAAGAGAGGCTTAAGTTCTGCAAATTGCAGTGGCTGGAGACTAGGCACCTGCGCGTTCATCTGATTGAGGTGTATAAGGCTTTGAATGGGTTGAGCACGCTGAATTCTGATGGGATCCTTCGATTTGTTCAGATTACGAACTAAGGGGGCATAAATTCAAATTAAGAAAAGACAGATGTAGAATAGATGTTCGGAAATTTGCCTTTAGCCAGCGGGTGGTTAATTAATTGCTGGAACAAACTTGCATCTGTCGTTGTGGAAGTTGATAGGTTAAATAAATTTAAGGAGGAACTGGACAAGCATTTGCAGGGAATGTTGTGATTTTTTTTTTTTTTTTTTTTGGCTGATGCTGCATAAGCTCATACTCTTACTTTTTTGCATCACATGCCACTACTACTACTATAACCGCCGCATAGTGTTATTATTGCTATTAAGTATATTACTTTAGTGTAGTATTCTCAATTAAATTGAATTGAATTTGAATGGAACTTATGCCTCAGAGCAGCAAAGCAAAGGGCTCAAAGTAGCAGAAGTGCTGTGGCTTGGACTGAGGGGGTGCGGTTGTCCTCCGAATCACGGCCTCACGAGATACTGCTTGTTTAAAGTTTGCGGATTTGTCTTGAACAAGACATTCCTCTTGACAGTACATGATACTGTCAACGGGGATGTCTTTGTGGGATTCTAGCTATACCCTCCTTTCTTGCGTACACTCTGTACTTCCCCGACTCTACCTTTTTTTTTTTTTTTTTTTTTTGTCTCCGTCCAGGAAGCTCTGGCGACCCTGGCGGAGACAAGCCAGAGAATAATGGGCAGACTGGCTACCTCCTAGTGGTGTGTGCGGGCAACGTGGAGTCCCACTAGGGGCCCTGCGGCCAAATGCCAGGACACACAACAGAACCTAACGCAATATGTCATATACAACACACAACACTTTTCTGGCATTTACAGTAGTACTGTATTCCTTCACAGCGAACATATGGCGCAGATGTGGGAAACCACAGGTGGCGCCTGACCCTAATACTATGCACACTATGCATGTCTTTGTGGGTGTCCGATGCAAACAGTGTGATGAGTATATTGGACATTGACTCATCGTTCTGATAGGCGTTTATGAGAGCTTGAGGAAGAGGGGTAGATACCCTCGAAAGAAATCAGGTGGGCTTATCAATCTCTCAGCTGCCACCTTAAAGCCAGAGCTTGCGCTGTGTACCGGGCAACACAGCAGCAACTTCTCCAAGGCAGAATGCGCTGGTCCCAAAGGAGGTAGCTATTGTGTGACTCTGTTGTCAGGGAAAACGGAAATACGTTGAGCAAAAAGGATAGATGGAATAGTATGTCTGCTTGGGGAAAAAGTTGATAATGTGTAGAGCAGGTGTCATCTTTTAAGTGCACAAAAGGTGATATTGATGTACACGATGACACTAATGACAATAAGAGTTGGAGATCTGAGGACTTACTTAACAAGTACAGAGCAACGTTGAGAAGAAGTCCAGACTTAAGAGTTAAATTTGAAAGTGTCTGCAATTCTGCCCAAACACGATAGGACGGAATATATGATGGGAACCCTGCAAATCAGTTCGGCTCTGGAGAGATTGTGCAAAGCTCATGGGGTAGAATTTCCCCCCAAAGTGGTCTGTGCTTGTTTATAAATTGCTTCTACAGGAATGTGATACACTTAGATAGAAAGGGTGCAAGAATATTTACTAATGCTATCGAGGAAGTATTAGGTTGGGACAAAAAACTGCCAGCTTCAGGGGTATGCACAGACCTATAGATTAACAATGGCTGCAAGCAGAAGTGAGAATTATTCTTGTTCTGCTTCTATTGGAATGAGCAGCAGCCTTGAAAGCAAGGTACTTCGGATTTTAAGACCTGGTGTGGGTCATCATGGAGTAGGGAAATACATGGCGGTGTTAGGGTAATTAAGAGTAAGGACAGGTTCAAGTGTGCTTACATGTACACCAATACTTGGAGCATAGTAAATAAATTTGACGAATTTGAAGTGCTGGTCAAGTCAACACATGAAAACATTGTAGGGATAGCAGAGATATCAGAGACTTGGTGATAAGGGATGTAGAATTTGAATATGAGTACAATGTATACAGAGAAAACAGGAGGGTTGAAGGGGTTATGCTCTTAGTTAACAAGCACGTAAAATCTAAGGCAGTGCATCCAGAAATTGATATGGGTGACCAGTACAACGTTGAGAAAGTTTGGTGAGTGAGCTTGTTGGCTCACTCATCGGTGGGCAGCCCACAATATGAGATAAAATCAAACGATACCTTTACACTACTCAGGTATAACTAAGTAGAAGAGGTTGGTGTTCAAACCGAGTACGGCTCTATGAATTTTGGCGTCAATTTTCGTGCGTGCTGCCGCCTCGGTCGTTTGTTTTGCCGTTTCGGTTTTGAGCGTGCTCCGGTGAGGCGAGCCGAGGTTTAGGTTTAGCTGTTGCGCCGAGGCTTAGTTGCCGATTCGGAGGAAAAATATATTTTAGTTCTTATTTCGCCCGCTAGATGGCGCCACTTATTTTCGGTATTAAATATATAAATTTTATTTTTGCCTTACCTAGGCTCGAACCCATGTCGTTGCTACTGGTGGTCCGGTGCTTATCCCCACGGCTACCCTTTCAGTTAGAAGAATATGTGTAAATGTAGCTCTTATAGTTAAGAGTGGTGTGAGTGTGACGTATGAAGTTGTATTTCGCCTTGTTCTGATTGGAGGGGGATACGAACCGATGTGCTGATTGGTGTGGGAGTATAAACCGACTACGACTCTGAGTCTACCGGTGATTTTCTGGTCGGTTGATGCCGTAGAAATCCTCTGTTTTTACCGCGTTGGTTTTCAAGCTACCGTGTTCGCAATGGATTGTGGGTTCGCGCACGCACGCACACACACACAAGCACGGAGATTGCCACGACATCGTAACTACCAAGAAACTGTGTCGCCATCTAGCGTGTCATTCTGAAAGCTGAAATTAATGATTTTATTTAAGATGTTTAAATAAATATATATTTTTTTTTTCCCACATACTTGGGGACCACAACAGTTTGTGCACGGAGATTGCCACGACATCGTAACTACCAGGAAACTGTGTCGCCATCTAGCGTGTCATTCTGAAACCTGAAATTAATGATTTTATTTAAGATGTTTAAATATATATATTTTTTTCTCACATACTTCTTGAACGGAGATTGCCACGACATCGTAACTACCAAGAAACTGTGGTGCCATCTCTGGAAGCATTCTGAAAGCTGAAATTAAAGATTTTATTTAAGATGTTTAAATATATATATTTTTTTCCCACATACTTGGGGACCACAACAGTTTGTGCACGGAGATTGCCATGACAATGGAAGACCTAGAAAACTGTGTCGCCATCTAGCGCATTCTGAAAGCTGAAATTAAAGATTTTATTTAAGATGTTTAAATATATTTTTTTTTTTCCCACATACTTGGGGACCACAACAGTTTGTGCACGGAGATTACCACGACATCGTAACTACCAAGAAACTGTGTCGCCATCTAGCGTGTCATTCTGAAAGCTGAAATTAATGATTTTTATTTAAGATGTTTAAATATATATATTTTTTTCTCACATACTTCTTGAACGGAGATTGCCACGACATCGTAACTATCAAGAAACGGTGTCGCCATCTCTGGAAGCATTCTGAAAGCTGAAATTAAAGATTTTATTTAAGATGTTTAAATATATTTTTTTTTCCCACATACTTGGGGACCACAACAGTTTGTGCACGGAGATTGCCATGACAATGGAAGACCTAGAAAACTGTGTCGCCATCTAGCGTGTCATTCTGAAAGCTGAAAAATCTGAAATTAAGGAATTTATTTCATTTTATATCCTTTTTATGTTTAAATTTATATGTATATATTTTTACCCATAATTATTTATGATGTTTCCATTTTTCTCTGCAAGTTGAATTTGTATTCTGATGCTTTCTAAACAGGAAAAAAAAAAAAAAACCTGAAAAGTAAAATGTGTTTATATTTATTTACCGTCTTCGTGAAGCACTGGCGCCATCTTCTGTTTCTGTCTGCAAGTTCGATATTTTTTTTTTTTTTTTTAATATATATATTTGAAATCATTTTCTTTCCTAAAAAAGGTTATTGATTAATGGAAACTTATTTTCTTCTTTCTTTTTTTTAATACATATTTGAAATCATTTTCTAAAAGTTACTTCTCAATTTTAAAAAGGTTATTGATTAATGGAAACTTATTTTTCTACTTTCTAAGAAAAAAGACAGACAATATCTTTTTCAAATAGACATACTTTTATTTGTAAGTTTTACAGATGTAGTTACTAATAACAAAATCAACACTTACATATATACATTGCTTTGATCAGAACGGATACTTCGTATATTTCGTCGTGTAAGCAGTTTGAAGTTCTTCGATCATCGAAACTACAGCATTGTACAAAGCATAAGCGTTGAACTCAGTAACTACCCCTTCTTTCGAACACTTAGCAATAAAAATTTTAACACTTGTAGATGGTTCAGCGTTTCTTACGTAATATGCATAGACGTCGTTAAAGGAAACATCGATAGAACCAGTAAACACGTCGTTCTTTATACGTTCTCTAACACAATCAAGATGTTCTAGTATAACTGACTGCATTAACAGAAATGCGGGTTTTTCGTCTTCTAGACGTTGAAGAAAAGAATCTATGTCTATGATTCTATTAGATATAGCTTCAAGTTCAGAAAGGTGGAGAGTCATTCGTCGTTCTCCTGATAGCGAGAATTGTTTCCAATAGAAATCACAAACACCACCATCTGTATTGATTCGGATCCCCGGTATATGGATTTCATCTTTAGATCTGGCTCTTACGGAAAGCAAGATATCAGTCATTTTGCTTTTGAATTCTTCCCACTGGTTTCTCGACAGCATCATGTGCGTATTAGATGTCTCGATCGTAATATGTGGCTCGAATTCGTGACAATAAGCACGAACTGTGCTGCTGTGGCTTAGACGTCTGTAGAAAGTTACGTTTGGTCGTCTTATTTCATCAAACATTTCGTGCCGTGACATTTTTGTGGGAAAACAGCAGTGGAAAAAAATTACAACCGCACTGAGAAAGTTCCAAACTGCAAATGTGGTCTATTGGATTATAACATCAGATGCTTAGAAGCTACTAGTCTTGTTATTGGTTCATAACATCTGATGCTTAGAATCTGCTAGCCTTGTTATTGGCTCATAAACTCGTAACGTGCCAGGAGCAAGTAGGTACATGTTGTGAAGGAGACGCCGGTCCCAGGCTTTGTTCAATTTTGGTTTGACAAAAGCAAAAGATAACTCATCTTCAAAATGTGGCTGTTTGTGACATGTCGTACAAAGGAAAAAAAAAGATAACTCATCTTCAAATGTTGTTGTTGTTTGTGACATGTCGTACAAAGGACATATAATCTCCCTTAACTAACGTTGGTATCGTTCCTAAAGACTTTGTTCAGTATGAAAAAAAAAAAAAAAAAGCAAAAAAAAAGATAACTTATCTTCAAATGTGGGAGACATTGAGTCCGCTAGTTCACGAAAGCATTCCACAGGTATTTCCTTCAATGCGTGCTGCACAGATGTTCACAATTCTATAGCATTCCTGAGTGGATGGGAAAAAAAAAGATAGCTTACTTTCAAATGTGTCTGTTTTGTGACATGTCATACAACAAAAAGATAACTCGCCTTTCAAATGTTGCTGTAGTTGTTTGTGACATGTCGTACAAAGGACATATAACCCCCCATAACTAACGTTGGTATCGTCCCCAAAGCCTTTGTACGACATGTGCCTGTACTACCGTTCCCTAGGCTTTGTTCAAATGTAGAGTGGCAAAAAAAAAAAAAAAGCAAAAAGATGTCGATCGCGCATCTCATTGGTTAAATTTTCACCTTTCCATACCAATCTGATTGGTTGTATTAGATTAACATTTGAACTTGTTTGAGTTTAAAAGGGCTAGTTTTGTGTTTATTTCTGCATGCTACTCTCACGTTTTTTTTTCCATACAATGTCGTGTACGTACAGTTTATGCCTGTGTTCAGGGTCAGTTGTCACTTCTGATAAAAGTTCAGAGTGTTGTAACCCTTGGGTTTCCGACAGTGATATAGACCTTTGGGAAGTTGCTGACGGTTGTGAGTCCTTTGACTGTAACGAACCAAAATATTTTACGAAAATACGGAGTTCAACTCCCATTAGTACGGAGCAGTCCTTTTGCAATTCATCTCTATCACTGGATGATAGCCTTTATTCTGCAAGTTGGCATCCTTCATACGACGGCGACATATCAGCATCCAACTCCTCACGATCGACATCACAACTGTCAACAGGATCGGCAAACGTTGATCGTGAGGCTCGGTCACCGGATATAATCGTCGTCGGAGAGTATGAAGAAGAAGAAGAAGAAGACAATGATGTTGGTCCTTGGAATCCCTATGCCGCTGACGAGAGCGGTTTTTCGACGTCCGGTGCTTCCACAGTGCCCATCATCTGGACCGATCAAAGTAACGATGGCTTGACAACAGATGATGGCTACAGCAGCGTGGTTATCTAGATTAGGGAATCTTTAGTAGTAAGTATTTTGTATCTTTCTTTAGTTTTAAGAATAAAATAGAATATTATTTTGTAACTTTTATCTGTGTCTCTCTTTTTTTTTTTTTTTTTTTTTTTTTTCTGTCGAGGTACCGTTTTCTGTCCGGAGAGACAAACGTACTTCTCGTCTCCTTGAGTCCTCAGTAACAAAAAAGGTTTGACTTTACTTTCGCTAAACGTGTGGTAGGAGACGACACACGCACTTACCCTTATGGATATTTCCAAGACACATAGCGAAAGCTAACCACCTAATCATCATACTTTCAACATTAGAAAAAAAAAACCCAGTGAAATCCCCATGTTTTTGACACTAAGCAGTTTTTCAATGGCTACCTCTGGTGACGTCTCCTTTTTTTTTCAGGATGTCGGCGAAGTCGATCGGGCACGTCTTCCCCATCCTATTCCCACCGACGTCACATTCGTGACGGCACTCGGTTGGGAATCGCGGGGCGCCGGGGCGTGGGGGGATCGCGGCACCCCTCCCACCCATCACGTTGTGATGGGCGCGCGCACGGGGGGATCGCGGCACCCCTTCCACCCGTCACGAAGTGACGGGCGCGCTTAGATGATGGGGAACATCTTTTTTCATAACTCACAGTTTTTTTTTTAAAAAGGGGACAATGTTTCGTTTTTTCTGGAGACGTCACCTTCTGTCTTTTACCGTTACTAGTCCTGCCTCTCGCATCGGCGCGCGAACACACATAAATACATGGTCCAGACTAGCGCGCGATCATTTACATAATGTTTCATCATCCCTTCACAGCGATAGTCTCGGGAGCGACACAGAGCGGCAAGACAACATTTGTGCTGTCTCTATTAGAAAATAGTGAACATTTAATTTCGCCACCACCTCAAAGAATCGTATATTGCTATTCAGAACTTCAAGATAAGTTTCGTTGTTACCCGCAAATCGAGTTCGTGGATGGTTTAAACATCCCCGAATTCGATCCAAAAGTAAACAATTTACTTGTTTTAGATGATCTTATCAGCCAAGTAAAAGATAGTATTGTTGTGTCAGAGATATTTATTAAAGGATCGCATCACAGAAATCTGAGTGTAATATTATTAACGCAAAATTTGTTCTCCCAAGGTACACAGTTCCGTACAATTAGCTTGAATTCACACTACTTGATTGTTTTTAAAAACCCTCGCGACTCGCGACAAATCTCACATCTAGCTAGCCAAGTGTTTCCCGGAAGAACACGCGTTTTAGTCGACATATATAAAGATGCCACACGCGATCCACATTCATATTTGCTGTTTGATTTTCGTCAGGAAACTGCAGATATACTAAGGCTGCGCTCACACGTATTGCCAAGCGAGGGATCTACTATAATCTATGTACCCTCATGGCTAAGCGTCTAAAAAACAACGCTAATTTCATAAAGTATCTGGCCCAAGCTCGACCAAAACAAGCATCAACTCTGCTAAAGAGCTCAGATCCCACGCAAATAAATTCACTCTGTGAAATCTGCAAAAATATAATCAAAGGCTGTATTCCTTTGCCTGACAGAGTGAAAAACAAGTTACAGCGCAAAAAACGTCTGCTCAGAACACTCGCAGATAAAAAAGTGGCATTTAAAACCAGGCGGAAGTTAATAATTCAACAAGGAGGTGCTCTGTTCCCATTATTGGCCAGCATCGTAGCCCCACTAATTGCAAGCCTGATTCGAAGATGAACGAGTCTTTCCGCAAATTCTTGCTTGTAGCTGCACCGCCAGAACAAAAACAGATGCTCTCTTTAGACGAGCAAATGTCTGAAATCTTAAAAAGGCAGGATTTACCGCCAGAGTCAAAAGTTAAAATGTACCTTCAGATACTGCAAACATATTTAGGTCTGAAAAATAATGCCGCAAAACAGCCGTCTCCGACGGCATCAAATGACATCGAGAGTACCGTATCAACAGCCACCGCCGCCGCCGCCGTCTCAATACCCAGAATTCCCGATTCTGAAGCGCCGCGACAACAGCCCGAGGGTGGAGTGAAAAAAAAAAAATCCCGTAAGCATGTCAAACGCCAATATACTGCTCTGATATCACCGCGTCGTTTGAGAAGAAAACACACTTGGATATCGTTTTGGTAAGTTTTTTTTTCAATAAAACAGACACTTTTTAAAATAAATAAAATTTTATTTTGCATGCAAGTGTTGAAGTACATGTAATGTGGCCAGAACATCATTTGCCCACAAATCTTTACAATAATATTTGTTTACAATCTTTGACATAGAAATATTTCTACACCTATGTGTTAGGAAAAAAATACAGTGTAGTCCACAAGCTATAGATTCTGGATGTTGAATCACCACTTTGTTATAAGTCCATTTCTTGCTGTTTTGGTTAAGGAACTCTGCAATGTCCTGTGTCGGCTGTCTTGCAAAGCTGTCGAAATATTGACTGTTGTTTTTTCCCAGGAAAATACAAATCCAGTGAGTGCCTGGCATATACGAAAAGTCCGTATTGATGACTAACAATGCCGGTTTTCTCGCTATTCTTGACGGTAACTCGTCCCTGGCACAGACACCGATCAGATGTTTTCTCGATTCACTGTCCGCTTCTAAAACCTTTAATATATCTCTAGTGTTCATAATTCACGAGGATCGAACGTTCTTTAGTCACAGAAAGAATGTTTTCGAATTCGGCATACAAGATCACTGTTACGTTTTCGGGTAGAGGTTCTGCGAATTTCAGTTCGAGCCGAACTCCACCTCGTCGTAAAGAACTGATGTGTTCGCCAACAGCGTTGCCGTCTGGAGATAGGTCGAAAGCATAAAGCACGTTCCCTTCTGTATAATCCAAGATTGATATGTCGTTACCGCAGTCGGAATTCCATTTATTTAGCGATGTAAACAGTGATAGGTAGGACCGCGTATAATGTCCGTTCTTATAATCGGGTGTTAGCGGTATGGAAGGGTGTTGCACACCATCAGCCGTCAGAAGTAAATAGCACAGGTTGTAGTGACCAAAATTGAATGGGTTGGTTTTGAGGGAGCCGTTGAAACTATCACTGGACACAATACCTACTATTAAACGAGCGGGGATCTGTCCTAGATATATATTATCTCTAGTAGAGTCTGACATGCCTTTTGGAATTGAATAGTAACTTACATCAACTCTATTAATAGGATATACAAGGGGATGTTTTTCAAGAACACTCATGTGCGCTAACTGTATGCTGGGGTTAAGTTTAACTTTACGCACAAAAAGACACGCCTCACGTATGTGAATCTTCGCCGTATTGTCGAGAGACAGCAGACAGAATTCGGGCGAACTGCGAACCATTCTAAGACGGAGCGATACATTGTTAATAATATATTTGGCTTGATGGCACAAATCTAGTCTCAGACGCCCCAAAAGTTCCACAGTTTTGGTTTTCGAAAAAAACTTCATACGTTGATTCATACCGCTGTCGGCCTGAGAAAACATTTGCGGAACATCGGGAACATTGTCTTTTACGAACAGTTCTGTAGTGAGCTGGGATTTTTTTGCTCCTCTGTCAAAATTCAAAAGCGTTTCTAAATAAGCTCTATACGGATATGTGTCGCTGCTTGGATTAATTAATTTGTCTTGAACGAAAAGATCCACATGTTTAAACATGGAGTGAAAAAAGTTGTTGACAACGCCGACACTCGATGTTAGTTCTTTTCCATCGCTTTGAGTTAACTGTACTTTGAGTCGCAAATAAGTTTTTCCCAGGTCCAGATATTCTTCAGATGTACCGGGTATGGAAAATTCTATTGGTCCCGGCGTGTCCACACTTGCTAAAGGCAAGAATGTAACGTATGAAGATCGTTCGACGCATAGATTCGTAGCAGGCTGTGCAAACAGGTCTAGTTCTGACATCATAACCTCGCCCATCATTGAAAGATGTCCTGATATTTTTTTTTTTTTCGAAGCTTACCTCCACTCTGGCTACGGACTTTTTGCTTAATGGCCTGTCCTACTTCAGAAGCTCGATTTATAAATGATCGTTTCACGGGTGCCCCCGAAATGACATCATCGATAATATTACGACCTGCCGACAACACTTGGCGACCTATGAATTTGGCAGCGGGTTTTAAAAGTGGAGAAAGAAATGTAAATGCTGATCGGAATATACTGCCTAAACCTTGGCCCCTCTGGATCGCTGCTCCTGCAAAGTAGGGGTTTCCCCCCGCCTGCACTTTGTAGTATTCCACGTACGCGTTCATTGAGGCCGAAAATGCAACTTAATTAGAGTTTTACCACCTCTGAAAGGAAATAACTGACCGGTGTCTGTGCGAATTTGAATAGAAACGGACTGAATGCTTGAGAGAAGCACAGGGTAATAATCCAAATGTAAGAATTCACCACTGCTTCCGAACGGTACTACTCGCAACAGAGGCGCTCTAGTATCGCCTACAAACTGGTCCTCAATCAAGGCACTATAAACGAAATAAGACCCGACCCCTCTATTTATATCACCCGGAAATTTCGATCTCACCGTTCCTTCGAAACCATTGGGCATACGTTCAAAACCGAGTAAATCGCCGAGTCCAGTCTCAGGGAAGCGAAGACGCACGCTGCTTTCTATTTCGAAAGAAACAAAACCATGTGCATTAACAGAACCTTTAATTTCGGGGGCTATAAAAGTCATAACCTTTAGAATTTCGGAGACGCTATTGTAACGACCATAAGGAATTTTATGCTCGCGAACATCACGAGTCGGCGGTTGTACGAACACAAGCTTCCTGTCAACAAACTCACTGTCAGTTTTTATTGATGGTATCACAATTTTACCTTTAGGTATCCACTTTCCGATGTGCTCTCCTTTGAAATTTCTATATTTGTCAACAATATCACCCCTCACTGCTACCTTGTGGGCTAGTCCTAGAATTCGAGCTGTTCGTAAAGGCATACGCAACTCACAACCATTTTTAACACGAATTGTGAATCTCTCTTTGAATTCTGTCTCTTCTACTTTAAACTCTAAATTGGCATTAAGACCATACATATGCTCAATCAATTTAGTCGAATTTTCGTACTCGTCGTGCAACATGTAAACCTCGGGGCTCCTAATTGTTGGTTCTTTCTGTAGAATTGCAAACTCGGCCCAACCTTCGGAAATATTGTCCCAGGACTTAGGTACATGTATTTCTGCAAGTGCTACCTCCCATTTGCCTTTCAGTGATATAGTGTCGGGTAAGACGATGGTAAAATTAGATTGCGTATTCTGGGGATGGAAAGCCATACAGGCATTACTAGGTAGGGTTAGGAAGAACATCTTTAGCCGAAATCCAACTGTTGTGGGAAGCTGGATATCCTAGCCACTTAACACGCAATTGACGCTCTCCACCCACACGTCGCTCCTTAAGTACTTTTTCAATAAGAAATGTGTCTAGTGGTAACTTATCGTTGATATTAACAAGCTGAAGCTGTTGCTCGTAAAAGGTACCTTCGATGGTATCGCCTGTTTTGTCTTGTACTCTGTACACAACTGGTTTTCTTCGTTTCAATACTTGAGATACAGTAAAAATCTCCCGAGTCCAATTGCCCCAGAATCCTTTGCGGAATGGATGTGAACCTGTACTAAGAACGACACGATCCCCCACTTTAAATTTAGGAATCTGTTCTTTGGTTTTTTTCAAGTACAATTTCCTGTAGACGTCTTCTTCATTATGCAAAGTGACATCGGCAGGTGGCATTCCTATGGCTCGATGTGGGGTTCGATTATAAGTAGCTACAATGTCGGGAAGAACATGCACATATTTCTTACTTTCAGAATAAGTTATCCATTTAAATATTTTTTCTTTCAGAGTTCGGATGAATCGTTCAGCTATTGCAGCCTTTTTCTCCGATCTAGTAGTATAAAAATTAATGTTGAGAGATTTAAATAGAGCCTTCACATCTTTATTTGTAAATTCTCTACCTCTGTCACTGTTAAGACTGAATGGCGTTTCTTGCTTGAAAATTGATTTGAATGCTTTTACCATCTGCTTTGATGTTTTATTTCTAAGTGTTCTCACCCAGGCGTATCTAGAAAAGGCATCTATACAGACGAGTAAATAACGCACTCCGCCATTAGCATCAGACAGATTGGAAACCTCTGCTAAGTCACACTGAAACGTATGGTGTAATCCAGGAACTATTATTTGGTTTCTAGGAAAATTAACTCTTTGAGGTTTGTGTCTGACATAAGCAGGCTGAGATGACAAGTACTCTTTCACGATACGCCGGGGTAATTTTGTATGCTTTTGTAATGCTTTAACACCACTAAAACTCCCAACAACGCTCGGATCGTTGTAATCTTCTAACATTTCTTTTTTTTTTTTTTCCAGACGGACTTCTACGAAAACCAGGAACACTTATGGCGCGACCCATGTTTCTTGGCATCTTATATGGATGCTTTGGATGCTAATACTTAAAGATGGGGTAAAAAACTACCGATGACCCCCAACTAAGTTGTAATTTTTATTTTTTTTTATTATTTATCAATAAAAAATATCTATTTGAAAAAATATTGTCTGTCTTTTTTTTCTTAGAAAGTAGAAAAATAAATTTCCATTAATCAATAACCTTTTTTAGGAAAGAAAATGATTTCAAATATATATATATTAAAAAAAAAAAAAAAAATCAAGCTTGCAGACAGAAACAGAAGATGGCGCCAGTGCTTCACGAAGACGGTAAATAAATATAAACACATTTTACTTTTCAGGTTTTTTTTTTTTCCTGTTTAGAAAGCATCAGAATACAAATTCAACTTGCAGAGAAAAATGGAAACATCATAAATAATTATGGGTAAAAATATATACATATAAATTTAAACATAAAAAGGATATAAAATGAAATAAATTCCTTAATTTCAGATTTTTCAGCTTTCAGAATGACACGCTAGATGGCGACACAGTTTTCTAGGTCTTCCATTGTCGTGGCAATCTCCGTGCACAAACTGTTGTGGTTCCCAAGTATGTGGGAAAAAAAATATATATTTAAACATCTTAAATAAAATCTTTAATTTCAGCTTTCAGAATGCTTCCAGAGATGGCGACACCGTTTCTTGATAGTTACAATGTCGTGGCAATCTCCGTTCAAGAAGTATGTGAGAAAAAAATATATATATTTAAGCATCTTAAATAAAAATCATTAATTTCAGCTTTCAGAATGACACGCTAGATGGCGACACAGTTTCTTGGTAGTTACGATGTCGTGGCAATCTCCGTGCACAAACTGTTGTGGTTCCCAAGTATGTGGGAAAAAAAAATATATATTTAAACATCTTAAATAAAATCTTTAATTTCAGCTTTCAGAATGCGCTAGATGGCGACACAGTTTTCTAGGTCTTCCATTGTCATGGCAATCTCCGTGCACAAACTGTTGTGGTTCCCAAGTATGTGGGAAAAAAAATATATATTTAAACATCTTAAATAAAATCTTTAATTTCAGCTTTCAGAATGCTTCCAGAGATGGCGACACCGTTTCTTGGTAGTTACGATGTCGTGGCAATCTCCGTTCAAGAAGTATGTGAGAAAAAAAAATATATATTTAAACATCTTAAATAAAAATCATTAATTTCAGCTTTCAGAATGACACGCTAGATGGCGACACAGTTTCTTGGTAGTTACGATGTCGTGGCAATCTCCGTGCTTGTGTGTGTGTGCGTGCGTGCGCGAACCCACAATCCATTGCGAACACGGTAGCTTGAAAACCAACGCGGCAAAAACAGAGGATTTCTACGGCATCAACCGACCAGAAAATCACCGGTAGACTCAGAGTCGTAGTCGGTTTATACTCCCACACCAATCAGCACATCGGTTCGTATCCCCCTCCAATCAGAACAAGGCGAAATACAACTTCATACGTCACACTCACACCACTCTTAACTATAAGAGCTACATTTACACATATTCTTATAACTGAAAGGGTAGCCGTGGGGATAAGCACCGGACCACCAGTAGCAACGACATGGGTTCGAGCCTAGGTAAGGCAAAAATAAAATTTATATATTTAATACCGAAAATAAGTGGCGCCATCTAGCGGGCGAAATAAGAACTAAAATATATTTTTCCTCCGAATCGGCAACTAAGCCTCGGCGCAACAGCTAAACCTAAACATCGGCTCGCCTCACCGGAGCACGCTCAAAACCGAAACGGCAAAACAAACGACCGAGGCGGCAGCACGCACGAAAATTGACGCCAAAATTCATAGAGCCGTACTCGGTTTGAACACCAACCTCTTCTACTGACCTCCACAAAAGGGGAAGTCACGCGGAGGTTCCTCCCCGATCTACAACAAATATACCCACAGTAACCGGTATGGCTTTGCCCTGGATTGTACAGCACGTATCTCCTAACAGGACATGGAGCGATCCGCCACAAATTACACCTTCTCGGACTCGAAAACAACCCAATGTGTGCATGTGGCTCTGTGGAGACCTGGGGACACCAGATGTATGACTGCGAATTTTATGAAGATCTTCGTGTTGAATTAATCATCCAAGTGCGCCTTAATCGCAAAAACCGGGAACACTACTTACTGGAAGATGAAGCCTCATATATAGCGTTCACCAAGTTTGCCTAGAACCTGTATGCTAGACGCTTGACCATTCCTCTGCCTGCAAACTTCGAATAGATGTGTCAAACAAAGCTTCCCAGAGACCCCCAACCAGATGTCAAGTTTGACTGCTTGATCCTTCATGCAAGACAAAACTGGAACTCTTATGAGAAGTGAGAAAACTCCACTTCCCAGAACATTGACTACCGGACGGGACAACAGTCCCATGAATGACTCCCAACTGTGACATTTTGCAAAACCTGTTCAGCCAAACCAACATTGGATCGCCTCTGCTGGGCCTCAAGTTTTTCTGGATGGTGCGGACCTGACCCTGCGGTCTGGTTTGCTCCCACCCATGCACACAGGCTACATTGGCAACCTGAGCCAGCTCTCTTGTCTGGCTCACTGGCTCACCTCTTCCTGGCAGGTGGGGAGGAGACAGTAATCTGTCCCCTCCCCACCCTGCGACCCTATTTCTTCCCTCTGGTGGGGCATGCCCCACTGTAAATGGAGTTGCCTTCCCTTCCGGCTCCATATTTCTGTCTATTTGCCCCCAATCTTCAGCCTTCACCCCACTCTATCTGATAGCAACGTGAACACGCCCCAGACAATCTAAAATCACCAATCTAAATTAATTTTGCCCAACATTTTGGACTTCTAGCGCTTCCCGCGACACGTACGCGATATTTGTTTTTTTTTTTTTTTTTTCTTTTAGGTCCTAGCCACTGAAATCTCAGGAAATTAGGTGGCAGGACCTGCCAGAGTGAACTATATACTAGTGAGTACCTGTCTGCCTCCACGGGGTGAAAGTGGGACACCGTCGGGCCTCAGTAGGGGTCTGGCGGCTAAATGACCAGATGAACAACGGTACAAGGCATCACACATATACAAAGTCCATACACTTTTGAATCTCTGGCTTTTCCAGTCAACTGGTTCACCCACAATGTAAACTACGCGGAGATGGGGGAAACCCCTATGCCGCTTGACCCTAAACACACTTTACACTTCACAACCCTTTCTTGAGGGAGTCGCTAGTGTCGTTGCTAGTAGGGTTGACGTTTTAATATGCTGCACTTCATTTAATATCCTAATGTATTCATTGTGCTTTATTTAATTCAGTTGTTGTCGAGAAATTGTCCGTAAGTTATTCCCTAACTGGCTATA